>NW_024424564.1:56881065-56928013 GCF_017311325.1 Ursus maritimus
GACACACACCACTCTGTTTACGCCTTCCCACCTCCCCAAGAGGCCGGCATCAGCACCCTCTTCCCCCAGAACGAAACAAGCTCCAACGTGCACAGACGTCCCCCAAAAGCCGGACGGCCGGTTGATGGAAGGGGAACGCAAATCCCCCGTGTTCTGGAGCCGAGCACTCCGGCGGCTACACCGCCACCCTCTACGCCAGCTCAGGCACACAGGGCTCTCTGCCCTGGCAAATCCTGACTCCTGGGGCTGAACACATGTGCCCCCCAAGAACGGCAGAGGAAGGGCCAGAGAGGCCTAAACGTCAACTCCCAGCTTCCAGGCCCACAGGCCCACCTTCCTCTGACGGCCTCAGGGTGGCTGACAGCCAGGCGCACCCAGGAGGCAGGTGCAGCGGTCAGGGAGAGGGCAGGAACAGTCCCTGGGAAAAGCCTGTCTTCCCTGAGGGCTGACCGTACACGTGCCCAGAGCAAAGAAGCCCTTCCTGGGACCCAGGACAACAGCCTCTGGTCATCGCCGCCTGCAAACACGACCCAGTACGGGGTGGGGCCAGCCACCCCAGGCTGGCAGGCGCTTCGCAGGGTGGGGAGAGGGGCGGGGCCCCTGGACCGAAGCCCTCACACGCCCGCACCCACGGCGCCGTGGGTGCTCACCTCCAGCAGGCGCGAGATGGCGTCTGGCTGGGCTCGGGGACGGCTGTCGTAACAGGGCCACACCACACGGCGCCTGCTCTGGGGCGCACCCCCGTCAGGCCGCTCTTCCTCCGGGGGCTCGGGAGGCCCCTGGGCCAGCTCCCAGTCGTAGGGGGGGCCCTCGGCCAGCGTCTCCTCGGTGTAGAAGTCCCACACCTTCAGGTTGGACACGTTGCTGTAGGGCCGCAGGACCTGGGGGGGAGCCGGCGTGAGGGGCTGGGCCGGAAGCCGCCCGCCCGCCCCCGCCAGGCTCCGGCTCACCTCCGTGTCCTCGGGCGCATACATGTAGTTGTAGAACACGGGCGTCCTCTTGCTCAGCCGGTCCACGTACTCCCACACGGACCTGCACGCCTGCTGGCCCCTGCGCTCCCCCTTCTCCTCGTACAGTAGCCCTGCAGGGGTAGTGCTGAGCCCTGGCCACCCTCCAGGCCCAGCCCCAGCCGCCCCCGGCCCCCAGGCCCAGCCCTGCCTCATACCCAGCTCAATGCGCTCATAGTCCGAGTCGAGCAGAAAGGTCCGGAAGCGGCGGGATGCGTGGTGGTAGCCAAGGAACTTGAGGTAGAAGGGGCTGAACTCGAACTCCATGGGGAACTGCAGGTGGACCTGTGTGGGGTGACGGGTCAGGGGCCAGGAATCAACGGGCACAGCCCCCACCGTGGCCACCTGCTTACCTGGTGCACACAGTCCAGGAACTGCAGGAAGACGGGCGTGAAGCCACTGCTCTGCCCAGCCAGCGTGTGGGCCCCGCGGTGGCTGAAGCGATGGCCGAAGGAGAGCCACTCCTTTTCCACCAGCAGACGGAAGCCCTCCAGCGTGCGGTAGAAGGGATCGGAGAGCAGCTGCACCAGAGACACCACCTGCCGGCACCGCCTGCCTGTCAGGACCGCGCCCGTGGGACCCGGCCCGGGCTGTCCCCCGGCCCAGCACGCACCTGGGTGGTGATGTCCCAGCCGTCCTCCAGGCTCACCAGGACAGAGGAGCCCGAGTCTAGGAGCTCCACCACCAGCACCGACACCTGCAGAAGCTTGTGGATCTGCAGGACGGGCAGCCCCTCAGCGCCTCCCGGAGCCAGAGCCCTCGGACTCCGGCACCCATGCGGGCTCCCGAGCTGTCCTGCCCCACCCCAACAGAGAGCAGGTGGCCCCAGCCTCCCTCCACCATACCGAACTGCCATCCAGGTGGGAAGTGGCTAGCACCTCTCCTGGGGCCCAACGCCACAGACAGGCAAAGCGTGACCCCATCCGCCCTTGGCTCTAGGTAAACAGGCACTCCCATGTCCCCCAGCCCCTGCCCGCCTCCTCTGCGCCACCCCAACTGACCACAGCAGGGGCACGGCTGACAGACCTGGATCAGCCACTCTGAGTCCTCCAGGGAGCGCAGGAAGGAGGCAGGGCTGGGCTCGGCGGCGGGGCAGCCCGGGACACATGCCTTCAGCAGCTTTTTAAAGCTGGCCTTCACCTGCCGTGCCTCAAACACCTCGATAGGCACCAGCTCCCACTGCTGCAGGGGGTCTGGCCGCACACCCTGAAGAAGGCCAGCCGCGGTGAGATGCGCCCAGGCCCTGAGCCCCCCGCCTGGCCCTGTGTCCCCACCTCAGTCACCTTGAGCTGAGCTTTGTCCCCAATGATGTAGAGGGCTGCACGCTGGGGCTGCAGAAAGCCTGGGTCAGGGGGGGCCCCGTTAGCCTGGGGCGGGCCCAGCATGTCTCTGCCTGCTAGCCGGGAGCCCACGTCAACGCCGAGCCCACCACTGCGCCCAGGGGCCCGGACGCTGCCCCATTTACCTGCACGAAGAAACCAGATGAGCAACCAGGCCTGGGGCACCGCTGAACCTGGTGCTGAGCTCCCCAGGCAAGGCAGAGGAGGCCAATGGGGCCCCAGCTGGGCCTGCATTTGTGTTAGTGTTGGGGCTGGGGTGGGACTTGGGGCCTCAGGCTGTTAGTGCCCAGGGCTGTGGGAAGGGCTGGGTTATGCTGGCCGTCACACGGGGCTGTTAGTGCCAGATGTGGGGGGACGTTAGTGCCCACGACTACTCAGTCACACAGGGGTCATCAGTGCCAGGTGGGGGGAGCCAGCCTGTGTGGCCAGTACGGTACCTCGGGGAGTGGTCCGTCTGGAGGCCGAGGCTGATATGGGGTTGGACAGCGTGGTGACCCTGGCTCTGGGGCTGGGAACTGGGGGCACAGCAGAGAAAAGGCTCAGGTCTGACCCCAGGCCCAAGGGTGTGCCCAGCATGGAGGGCCTGTGGTCCAAAGGGACTAACTACAGGGCTGGGTTCCCACCAAGACCCCCAGGGGCCCCACAGAGAGTGGGGGGCAATACCAAGGCCCTCTGAGCCCTCTTGGCCCTCAAGGGCAGGCCAGGGAACAGAGGGCTGGTGGCAGGTAGGATCAGAAGAGAGCCAAGAAACCTGGGCTCTCCCTCCAACGCCCCCTCCACAGCCTGTCCCTGTACCCTCAGCCCCCACGGGCACTGCCGGGAGCTGCTCACGGCACACACCAGGAGGAGTGGCCGGAAGGTACAGCGTGGAGAAGAGGAAGCCTGGAGCCTGGAGCTCCTCACCCGGAACCGTGGACACGGGCGGGCCTGAGCCCCAGGGGCAGCAGTGGCAGAGCAGGGCCAGGCCCCCGACTTACAGGCTGGGATGGCCAGGCCTGGAGGTGCAGGGAGCCTGGGGGAGGATGCTCCCTGGTGCCCTGGCTCAGCCGCGTCTGCAGCAGTGGCCGCGGACAAGCACACCAGCCTGCCACGCTGCAGGCAGGCACAAGATCACGCGCAGCAAGCACACGGTGTGTTTCAGCGAGAACCCACACGCAGTGGAGCCCCCAGATGCCCCCAGGCAATGAGGGGCCTTGCTCTGAACTTGGGGGACACAGGGAGGCAGCACCAGAGGGCTCTGGGAACAGTCGAGGATGCCCAGGCCACAGTGGGGGAAGACGAGGCACCGGGGACAAAGAATCCTGCGGGGAAGGTGCCGCCCGCGGACGCTACTCGGATCTCTGCACACAGTGGAGCCACAAAACCCACGTGATGACAGACGTTGACATTCAGAGACCAAAAGCCACTTGAACGAGGACCAAGAAGGGACTGGCAGGGGGCCAAAGCTGGCCCCCCCGTAAGTGACCACAAGGGCACCCTGGCTGCCCCGTTCCAGGCCCCCTTGGCCCCGGTGCCCACCAAGCGGACACAACCAGAAGGCAGAGCGCCCTTTAGTGCGCGCCTAGACCTCCAGGTTCAACAGGAACGGAGGCCGGTGTGCAGAGCGACCCCCAGCAGGGGCAGCAGCAGCGTGCGGGGCCTCCTCAGCCTCCACCGGGACAGGTGAAGGCCCTCATGTGTTCTGGAGACACCCGCCCCCCGCCCCACTACAGAAAGGGGTGGCAGGGCCACTGCGAGGCCCTGTGGAGTGTGCAGAACAGGAAGAGTCAGGCCGGATGGGCACGCTTCCAGGATGCCCCACCCACCAGCGGTGCCACCAGCCCCCCAAACCCACCCGCACACCCAGTGCATCTGGGAGCTGGGGCAGTGCAGGTGAGTATGAGGGGAGGGACAGAGGGTCAGCGAGGCTTGACCGACGGGGAACCCTGGCGTGACACCTACACCGACCCTGAACCACGTGGGTCTACATCAGTCACAGCAGCCACATCTCCCGGGCAGGCACCAGGCTGGGGTGGGGGACAGGCCCAGGCCAGCAAGGGGAGCCTCACAGATCAAGCCCAGACTGACAGGCCACTGGGCACCAGGCCCCAAGCACAGAGGGCCAGCATGGGCTGGACAGCAGCTGAAGTCCTAAGTGCAAGGACTAACCCCTGAGGATCTATCAGCCAGACCAAGAGGATGAGGCATCCGTGGGGACCCAGGCAGGCGGGAGGGGGAGATGGGCACGATGAGGGGGTTGGGGGACACGGCACCAGCTGGGGTGAGACAGGGCAAGGAGAGAGCAGTCGCAGAGAACAGGGGCACACGGAGGAAATGGGGTGGGGGAAGAGGGAAGGTCAGGGTCAGACGGGTGATCAGGTGGAGGGGTGGGGGAGATGCGGAGACCTGGGGGGATGGGGGAGGACAGAGAGATGGAGAAGCAAATGGGCTCAGTTGGGAGGTAAGCACGATGCAGAAGTGACTGCCTTGGAGCAAGGGCCCTGGAGGAGGAGGCCGCCCCCATTCTGACACCGCCTCCTCCCCTGACTTACAGAATATGGCCCCCAAGGGTGTCCTTTCCCATCTGCAAGCCTCCCCAGAAACCCAGCACAAAGACAGCTCACCTCCCCAGCAAGATCCCCGCCTGTCACCAGGAGATCAGACCAGCCTCCACAGTGGCCAGGTACTCCTTGGACGGCAGCATACGTGCTCGCGTCACCGAACCCCTCTGTGGCCGCCCCACACCAGTGCCCCGAAGGTGAGGGGCAGGGCCCACTGATGGCCCCAACCTCCCCAGGCCTGGTGCCTCTCTGCCACCTGCACACCGGACAAAGTCAGGGCCAGGTCTAAAGGGCCTGGATCCACGTGGGGACAGTGGGGCCGGTGGGCGTTGAGTGTGCCTGTGGTGGGGACGGGGATGGGGAGACCAGTACCGACACGACTGAAGGAGCCAGGACAGATGAACCCTGGAGCCCAAGCAGTCAGATGGCCTTGACAAAGGGGGCGAGTTCAAGGGGGACAGGACAAAGGGGGGCCACAGTGACAGCGGCAGGGGGGGACTGTCGGGGGGACCACAAAGGAGGGATGGGGCCCAGGTGGGGGGTTCAAGGGTCAGCTGTGTCCGGTGACCTGGAGGCAGGCCATGGGCAGGGAAGACGAGGAGGTCAAGAAGCTCAGCCCAGGCAGGAGACAGGACCATCAGAGCAGGGCTTCAGGATACTTACGTGATCCCGCACCCCACTCATTCTGGCCCCTAGCTGGCCTGCCTTCCACAAATGCCAGCACAGCCCCCCAGAAGTCCTCCCGCCCTCAAGCACCCCTCACCGTGGCTGCCCACGTGGGCGGAGGAGAAGCCGCTGAGGGTGTTCCGTCCGGACGCATCCGCATAGCGGGGCATGGAGCTGACCACGGCCTGCAGGTACTTCTCCTGCTCTAAGCTGCTGGAGTCGGCCTGGGACTGGCCTGGGTGGGGAGGAGGAGGCGCTGGAGCCCGGCGGGGTGGGGCACAGGGCCCACGCGCGGGCACGGACGGGGGAGCGTACCTGGAGAAGGCGCGTTCTGGGCCTTGAACAGGCCGACGACGCCCTTGCCGTGCAGGCCGCCGGAGCGCAGCAGCACCGCCTTGGAGCGCCCGCTGCGCCAGCACACCACAGGGAAGCGGTTCTGGCGGTAGCAGCGGGAGACACGCTGCAGGGCGTTGTCCTGGACGCTCTGGGGGACGATCAGCAGCCCCGGGTAGCTGTGAGGAGTCAGACTTGTCAGAGCGAGGCCGCAAGGGACACGGCACGCCCCTGCCCACAGCACGCCCCTGCCCACAGCCTCCGCGGCTCTCCCCGCACGCGCGGCATCTGGCAGGGGCCGGGGCGCGGCTTCTCAGCGGCCGCTCACCTGCGGCAGATGGCATACATGCGGTTCACGGGGGAGATCCGGAAGGGCTCGGATTTGGCGCGGCTCAGGCTGCTGCTCAGTGTGCCCAGCCCCAGACGCTGGTAGTCCCGGCAGCACGCCCGCTCCACCAGGCTGCTCATGGTCATGCGATCCGAGGGCTTCAGGGCCGAGGAAGGGGTCAGCGTGCTGGGCTCCAGCTCCTCCGACACTGAGGCAGGCCAGACGCATGGGGGACGTCACCCACAGAGCGCCCAGGCGCCCTGCCCTGCACACGGCGGTCTTCACCCAGACCACCCGGGGCTTCCTGCGCCCCCACCTGAGATCTCGTCCTCCTGGTCCTCAGGAGGTGGCTGGCCCCGGTGCTCCCAGCTGGGGGGGTTGTACTTCTTCCGGGTGACGTACTGCCGCCCGATGGTCTTCTTGGCGTTCTTCACGAGATTCCGGGACAGGGTCCTGGAGGGAGTGCAGGCACAGGGTCAGCAGAGGCGAGCAGAATGGACACGACGGGGACACGCACACAGGAAGGGGTGCGGGCCCTGGCCCTGGGGCCCAGCTCCACACCTGAGGGAAGGGCCCTTGTCCTTGGTGGTGCGGGGCGGCCGGCCGGGTGTGTGGGTGGAGCCCAGGGTGAAGGCGAAGGTGCCCCTGATGTCCGGCGGGTACCGTAGCTTGTGTAGCTGCTTGCGGAAGAGCTCAGCGCTGTCGGACCCCACCTCCTCGTCAAAGGCCATCTTCAGCAGCTGCGTCAGACAAGAGGCTCTCAGAGGTCTAGGCACGCAGGCCCTGGCAAGAAGCTGGGCACACCCTGGAGCCTGGCAGGGGCGTCCTCTGGAGGGACAGCGGGCATGCACAGAGGCTACTCGTCATGCTGTGTGTGGCCTCCAGGCTGAGGGACCTGGTCCTTCACCAAGTGTCGTATTCGTTTGAGTGACTGTCAGTTGTGCGGGCTACAGCGCATGTTCCAGACGCGGATGCCAGCGTCAGGGTCCCCTCACAGGCACACAAGAGCCCTAAAGGCCAGCACGTCACACAGGCAGGTGACACCAAGCTTGCGCGTAAACACACGGGTGAGGTCCAGCCTGACACCAGCTCATGAGAACGAGACTGGGGGCCCAAATGCCTGTGGAACTGTGAGAGCCACGACCCGGGGGCCCTGAACACCCCCAGCACGTCCCCCGGCCCGACCTGGAATGTGCAGGAGCGCAGCTGCAGCCCGTCCTGCAGGAGCTGGTCCACGGGGGTCTGCACACTGATGCGTTTCTCCTTGGTCAGCGCAGCCACCGGGAAGGAGCGCACCACCACCTGCTCCCCGACTTATCACAGGTCGGGCAGAGTCAGGGGGAGGGGAGGGGAGGGGGCCACTGTGTCTTGGGGTACCAGAGCTACGGAGGTCCCAGGCAGGTGGGAGGGGGGCAGACAATGACCTATCTTGCACAGAGACCCCGCACCCCTGAGGAGGGAAAGGGGGGGCCGCGAAGAGTCCTATTCCCCCCCCCCGCAAGAACCTGGGTGAGGAAGAGAGAGGGGAAGGGAGGGTGGGGACAGACGAAGGGTCTGAAGGCTCACCCAGGGGGTCGGTGGGCATCCCCGTGAAGATCACCCGGTATGTGGTAAGGAAGACGGCGCCCTCAGCCGGGAGCAGTGCAGGCCCCCCCCCACTGCCCCCCGCACCCTCCTCACGCCCATCGGGCAGCAGGTAGACACGCAGGCCGTCCAGCACACACTCCTCGCCGGGCAGCAGGCGTGGCCGCAGCAGTTTGGGCTGCTCAGGGACAAGAATGGCACCTCAGAGCACCGCCCACGGCCTGGGGCTGGCAGCCTGGCCGGGTCCCCGCTCACCTTTTGGATGGGGGGCAGCCTCTTGCTCTCACGGTGCACAGCCTCCAGAGTCTCGATGTGCATCTGGACGATGTCTGGGGGACAGTCATTTTCACACCCTGGGCCCCCCACGCCGGCCCGGCTAAGGAGAGCGTGTCCACACCCAGACCCCCCATACCTGGCACCATGACATGCAGCCCCTTGAGGTGGTCGCTGGTGACCCCACTCTCTGTGCAGACCTTGTCCACGAAGCGGTTAATGAAGCGGACCACGGCCCCGGCCACATCACAGGTCTCTGCGTCCTCAAAGCCACTTTCCGTGTCATAGCTCTCCGCCACACTGCCCGCCATGCTGGGCCAGGGAGGGGGCACGGTGGGCACAGGCTGCCCCGCCTGAGTCCCACCCACCCTCCAAGGCCCACGAGGCCCCTCCCGCACCTGCTGGTGACCAGGCTGTTGCTGGCGCTCTCCAGGTCGCCCAGGCCTGCGCGCTCCCGCAGGAGGCGGCTCTTGCTGCTGTCCAGGGGCAACAGCAGGTAGCTCATGCGGTTAGCGTAGTGGATGGCCTGGCTGAACACCGTGCTCTCCTCCTTCTGCACCAGCTCTTGCTGCTTTTCTCGGCTCAGGGTTGGCCACAGACGCCGCTGCTCCGACGCCACATCCAGGGCGGAGCGCTCGCCCTCCTGCATGGACACCTCCCCCACCTGCCACAGCGCTTCAGGTGAGCCGGGCCCGGCCTGGGCGGCCCTCACCGCCCCGGGCCCAGGAGTCCCCGCACACCTGCAAGTGGTCTCGGTCCTCAGCGGGCTCCAGGTAGAGGGCCCGGATGTGGGTCTGCACATCCCCGTAGAACATGGCCTCCCAGAACTGTGGGGTGCTCCACACCACGTGCTCCTGCACGCAGCTGTACGCAAACTGGGTCACTCCCGGGCTCAGCTTCTGCAGGAGCCAGGGGGAGTCAACAGGTGCAGCAGGAGAGGGCTAGGGAAGGACAGCGGGGCGACCCCAGCGCTCACCCGGCAGAAGGCTGTGACCAGGGGCAGCAGAGCAGCTGCGATGCCATGCTCGTCCAGGGAGGTGCAGTCCTGCAAGAGCCGTGAGCCGTCCGAACCGTCCCCACACGCCCACCCTGCCCTGACTGGCCCCGCCACCAGAGCGTCTCCCACCACTGTCCCTGAGCGGTCCGCGCCGGCTCCCGAAGGGCCGCCCAGAGGTTCAGGGCAAGAGGCCCCCTCCAAAAAGAGTCCTCCCCCCACCACCCCCACCCCCGGACCAGGATCTCCCCAGCTGTCGGCACTGCCAGAAGATGCATCCTTACGGGTAGACTGGGGAAGCCCCGCCTGCCCCCACCTTGTGGCCAGATCGGCAGCAGGGTGGGAGCCCAGCCTCACCTGCAGGCAGCAGTTCATCATGCGGACGACGAAGTCAAACTGCTGGTGGTCCAGGACCGCCCGGTTCTGCTGCACGTGCAGGTGCAGCTCCTGCGTGAGGCAGCGGCGGGCCGCACGCCCCTTCAGGGCCCTCAGCACGGCTGGGAGCAGCTGGGGACAGGGGAACACGGGGCTGGGGGCACCCAACCATGCCCTGGAGGGACGCGCGGGAGGCACAGGGCACAGAGCCCAGGAGGGGAGGGCAGTGGGCCCCCAGGAGGCCAGAGCCCAGCCTCTAAGCACAGAGGGGATCTGGAAGTGGTCCAGGTCAGGTGCGCCTAGACTCTGGGAGTTCACCGCCCTGCAGAGACGGATGTTTCTGGCCGACCCAGCCTTCTGCACATGCAAAAGCCCGCAGAGACAGAGACGCCGCACATCCACAGCCAGGGTGTACGTGTGCTAAGGGGTGCGGGCCCTTGGCCCTGAGCCCCAGCAGGCACCAGCTCCCACGTCTGCAGCCCCGCTGCTGGCTGGGGCCTCGGTGTCCAAAAAGCACAAGCCTAATGCAGAGCTGGTGGCCGGCTCGGCACCGGGCAGGACACAGAAAGGGCCGTGTTCTTGTTCTCTTGTTATTTTTCATCATAAAACCGCTGGGAACCCTGCAGGCCCCTCCCAGGAGACCGTGCAGTCATGATTCACACTGGCTGCTGTGAAACCCGAAAGTGCTCGTGAGCACCACAAAGGGCAAGACAAACACACGAAACTGGCGAGGGCCAACGCTTTTTCCAGGAAGGATGAAAAAGAAACTCAGGAGTAGAAACCTTTAGGGGGTTCTGATGTCTTAAAGAAGTAAATCCCTCTTACGAGCCTCCCCAGTAGGCTCTGTCCAGCTGCACTGAGGAAGGGGCCTGACACCTGGTGTCATCTGCCCCTCCTGCTCCCTCCTGCCATCCCAGCTCCCTCCAGCCGCCACCAGGTGTATGGACCCCAGGTTCAGCCCCCTTCACAGGTGCTCCCTGCGCCCACCTGCCCTCACCTTCTTGGCCTCAAGCATCTTCCCCTCAAACACGTAGGAGATACAGTTCCGCACCACCTCCAGCCGGCGTGCACTGTTGCCATGGAGCCCGCTACTCCGCTCCAAGATGGCAGCTGGGGAGGAGAAAATGCACTCATCTCCGACCTCAGGCCCGCCCTGGGCCACACTCCTGGGCCCCCTCCCCATTACGTACTCATGGGGGGCCCTGAGGGCACGGTGGTCCTCCTCTCAGCCTTCACGGCCGGGGGTGCACCCTGCATCTTGGCTGTGGCCTGGTCCACGATCCACTGCACCATGCCGTCATCCAGTCGGGGGAAGGGGCGGGGTACCCGCCGCAGGTGACTGGCTTCCCCCGGCCTCTGCACCTTGTGCATAGCCACAGTGGGGTATGGGTTCTCCTGGGGGGGGGGGGACACAGGCAAGTGTGGGCAAGCTACCTGGTGCTAGGTGGCACGATGACCTAGCTAGGCTGGTCCGCCCCCTTGTGTCACCCGCCATACATTCTTGTAAAGCTGCTCTGCCAGCTCTTTGACGTGACGGAGGATGCGCTGGGGGTGGTTCTCATCTGCCCGCATCCGTGCCACCTCGTGGGCCACCAGCTGGGGGAAGAGGCAGGGTCAGGCAGGCTGGGCGAGGCGGGGAGTGGTGGCGGGGGCTCCTCCCAACTGGGGTGGGGGTGCACCTCATCGAACAGGTCCGTAGCACGGTAAGGAACCCCACGCTCTGACACGAAGCCTGCGAAGGCCATGCCCTCCAGCACCTTCATCAGGAAATCATCCTCCACCAGCCCACGCTGGCCCAGGAAGGCTGCCTGGGGGCACACAAGGGGGTTAGCCCCTCAGCATTGACTTCCTGCCTGCCTCCACCCCCAGCGTCCCCCGTGGCCCACCTTATGAAAGCGGATGACGGGCTCTGGATGGATGCGGACCATGTGCAGACACCAACGATAGCCCTGCAGGAGCTGAGCAAAGAGCCGCAGAAAGACAGCGCGCAGCTCCTTGTCCTGGGGCACAGGTGAGGGCAGGTGAGGGCTAGGCCACAGGCTTGCCCCAGCCCTGCACGCGGCAGCCCTCCACCTACCCAGGCTCCGCCCCGACGCACTCCAACACACCTATCCATGCCCTACCCAGGCCCCTCGGGCACCTCTGCCCCGTCCTGCCCCTCCAACCTTCTTTCACACAAAGCCACAGCGTTTCCTCTGAGACTCAGTGCTAACAACCACTCCTGCACGGGACCCTTGAAGACTCACACCCCCCATGCGGTCCCCTGCGACCGGCCCAGAAGGAGTGGCTGCACGGTGTGACTGGCACTGCCCGCTGGCCATCGGTGGCAGCAGACCTAAGGAGAGGGCGCAGGGTCAGCGCAGACCCCTGTGCTGGGACTGTAGTGACCCCCACCTGCATCTTCAGGGAGGAGGCGCTGGTTGAGGGTGGTGGGAAGGCAAGATCTGCCAACTCCAGCTCTGGATCCAGGACCTGCAGAGGCAGAGGGGAGCAGGGATGGCTGCACACCCAGGGCCCGGGGCTCCCCTTGCTCAGCCTCCCTGAAGCCGCTGGCCCTGCCTCACCATGCTCAGCACACTGTGTGTCTGACTTTGCAGAGGCTCCGGCAGGGGCGGGATGTGCACACACTCAGGGACCGTCACCGTCCCTCCATCGAGATCAGCAACGATCACGTCCAGCTATGGACCAGAGGGAGCAAGCAGTCAGGGACCCACCAGCCAGTCAGCACGGCCTGGAGCAGGGAGGCAGGCCCAGGCCACAGCCCTCACCAGCTCTTGGGTCTCTGCCTGGAAGGCTGCATTGACACCGATGATGAAGGGTGTGGGTGTGCTGAGGACCTCCAGAAGCTGCGCCGGCAGGATGGGCACGTAGGTGAAGCTGCAACAGGTGAGGGCTCAGTGCAGGGAGCCCAGAGGGTGGGGCTGGGAGGAGGGGCTGGGTGACAGCAGGGGCACCTGTATCTGAGAGGGAACAGCAGTGCCAGGAGCCCCCGGCAGGCATCTGAGAGCCGCTGGTAGCTCCGGGACAGGAAGAGCACCTTGTGCTCCGTGAGCGCAGCGCAGAACAAAGACAGCACGTTGGTGATGCCTGGAGGGAAAACCACAGGCTGAGTAAGAGCCCACCTCAGACCACCAGCCCCCAGGCACAGGAGAGGAGAGGGAGGCGTGCGCAGGATGGGGACGGCTGCGCTTACCCAGCTGGCGGAAGAGCAGGGCGACACTGCAGCGGCTGATGGGCAGCGAGTCGGCTAGCGGGGTCTGGATGACCTGCCGGTCACCAGCCCCCAAAGAGATGGTTCTCTGTGGAAAGAGAGGGACCAGTGTTCAGCTGCTCTGACCAGACCCGGGTCAGCCCAGAGCTCTATGAGCTGAGGTGAGACTGGCCAAAACGGGCCTCTAACATGAGGGAAAGGCCACGCCTGGCCTGCCAGCCTGAGCCGTGCTGTAGAGAAAACTCAGGGCCTCTGACCTGGGGCAGGGTGGGGCCTGGGTGGGCAGAAGAAACAAAGAATCCATACCACTCCGTCCTCAACAGAGTCCAGCTGCACAGGACAGACAGGCAGAGAAACACAGTTAGACGCACCCACAGGTGGGGGTACTGACCAGGGAGCAGACAGATACGCTGACACCAACATCCAGACACAGGCACACCCAAGGAGCAAGAGGACAGAGAAACCGAAGGGAGCCAGGAAGGGAGCCAGGCAAGACAAGACACACAGGTGAGCAGGCAGGGCCAAGAAGGGAAGACAGGTGACGGCAGCACCAAGATGCAGAAGAGTGTCCAAGGTCTGGGCCATGCTGAGCCCGGCCAGACTCTGAGAGCCCACAGGCCCCACCCTCATGGCTTGGGACACCAGGAGGGCCGTGGCTATGGGCGGCCAGCAGCTGTCCGCAGGACCCACCTGTGAGCCCCCAGCCAGGGGGATGACGCACGTGAGCAGGTTTCCGATCACATTCTCCAGGCCCACATTCAGGCCCTCCACATGGATGGTGTAAATGAGGCCCAGGCTGTTCTGCAAGGACCACAGACTGGGGAATGGTGGTGCCACCAGTGGGGGCACCCCATATCCCGCCTCGAACCCTGGCTGCCCGCCTCACCCTGAACACCTCCGCGTGGTCCAGTCGAGACACCAGCACCAGTGTCTTTGGCGCGAACAGCTGGCCAGGTGGGCCAGGCGTCGCAGGTGACAGTTGCGCTGGGCCACCCTCGTCCGCCTCCTCCTCCCGCTCAGCGGCGTCCTCGGTGCACACCACTTCCTGTGGACAAAAGCCCCGTCTGCCCCGGTCTCAGGCATGTCCCACGGGCCCAGGGGGAAGACACAGGTGACTCAGATGGGAGCAGCCCTCTGGGAACTCAGGCCTCCGTGGGGTTGAGGCACCAGGACTTGCCACAGACAGGGAGACGCACCCACGGACAGAGGCAGAGGGAGTTGGCCATAGCCAGAACCCCATGCAGACTGTACCCCAGAGCCCCCAAGATGACCTGTGTGGGCTCTGCTGGCTCCCAGAAGGTCAAGCAGGCGCAGTAGTGCCGCTCAGAGTTGATGTCGGTGAGGACAGCAACAAAGAAGGTTGGTGGGTTCCTCTCAGGACACAGCTGCCACCCGCTGGGCTGGCAGAACTGCGGGGAAGGTGGGGTGAGGGGTCAGCAGTTAGCTCCCTGTCTCCCTGCCCTCACAAGTCTGCACCCAGGGCATGGACACCAGGTTCCAGTGTAGCAGGCAGTACCTCACTCTGACACCCTGGGTACATCTCACCTGCTAGACCTCAACCCTTCCCCCCAAAAGGAAGTCACAGCCTCTGGTCTCACTGTGTGGCCAGAGACCCCTGTGAGGCACGGTCGCCCCCATCACAAGGGACAGCCAACATGACATGATGAGGGCACCAAGCACCCTGCCAGCCAAGCCCGTGACCCCCGCACTCCACCCTTTGCAGCAGCTCAGATATTTCCTTGTGCCCGTCAGGCTGGGCACTGCTGAGGTTCCTTACAGTCCTGGGGAAACCAGTGCCGGCCTGCCCCACCCCCACCTCAGCACCCCCCACTCACCAGCTCGATGCCCTGGGGGAACGGGTTGTCCTCCCAGTCCTTCTCTGGGAAGCGCTGAAGGATCTGGCCCTGGCCTTCCCCACTCCCTGAGGACAGGAGCAGGTAGTCAGAGCACCTCCCACCTCCCACACCCCCCACCCAGTCAGGAGCCTCAAGGGTCTCAGATGGAAACCTCCCAGCCTGGCCTTCGTGTGGGATCAGACCAGCCTCAGCTCCCAGACCTATCATTTCCCTAAAAATAGTCTTGTGAGGGGTGGCCACTAGGCAGCCACGGCCCCCAGGGCCCCCAGAGGGCACCAAGAGAAGCCCCCGATATGGGACAGGCAGTGCTGAGAGCCTCTGGCTAGGCCAGGCACAAAAACAATGGAAGCCCCAGCCTAATGCCAGTCCCGTGCCTCTCCCCAACACACCAACACCCCCAGCCAGAACCCACCTCCAGCCCGCTGCACGCCAGCAGGTCAGCCCTCCATCAAGGGCAGAGCAGCTCTGGACTGTTCCACAGCCAACCACCAGCTTCAGCACAGCCCCCGCCAGGCAGTGAGCGCCATGAGGACAGGGGCACCCCATTCAGTGCCTAGCCCCAGTCCCTGGTTCACCTCACCTGCCAGCTCTGAGCCCACTCAAGAGACAGAGGTCTCACATCTGTTGTCTGTGTCAGGGGAGAGAACACCCAGGCCCAAACTGCTGCTTGTACCATTGCCTCAGAGACAGACAGGCCCAGCATGGGACCTAGGAGTGGTAGGTCTCAGGACACCCACTGAAGGAGTACCCTCCTGAACGCTGAGGATCCGGCCACGTTCAGGGGCACTGAAGGTGATGGCACACATAGGCCTGTCCTCTGCCTGCGCAGAACACGGTACACAGCCACACAGACCGGGGGCGCTGAGGGCAGCCCTAGGTCCCCTGGGCCAGGGAGGAGGGCCGGGGGCAGGAGGCCCAGGGATGCTTCCCCCACTCTATGCCCAGGGCACTATTCCCAGCTCCGGTCCACATTGGTAGAGTCAGGCCCTTGCCTCTTGCTCACCCTCTACAGAGCCAAACTAGCAGGCATGATGAAGGCCCTGCCAGGGGACCACTCACCTCACAAGACCAGTAGAGGGTGGACACAAGTCTCTGTCCCACCTCCAGCTCCCACCCAGCACGGCAGCAGGGTAAAGCAGGTAAGACAGAAACCTCCTTACCTTCACCTCCCACACACTACAGGCAGGTCCCCAGGCACAGATGTCCCCACCCTTTGCTCAAACCAGCTTCGACACCACTGCCAGAACCCGCAGAAGAGCAGGAGCAACTAGGTAAGGAGTGGGACTGGGCATGAAGCCCCTCTAAGGGCCTGCCCCAAGGCCCAGAAAGCCAAGGTGCACGGCCTCTGAGGACTTGCTGGATACAGCTCCCCCCCACCCCACCGGCCCATCCAGCCAGCCTGGTCCACCCTGAACGTTCACAGGAGCCTCGGACAGAGCAAGGGTCCTGGGCACTGGTGAGCAGACCCAGTAACTCGACAACAGAGGAGCTGAGCTACAATCTCAGGAGACCACCCTCCCGCCAGGATCATGGAGGCAATGCCAAGGAGGTCAGCAGCGGGCAGGTTGCTGCCGGTGGGGTAAGGAGGGGCCGTGACTCTGACTCACAAAACCTCAGTTTCCTGTTCCCCTCCTCCTCCCACTACTGACACTCTGAAAAGACAGTAGACAAGATAAGATGAGGCAGGGAAGAGAACAGGTGTCTGTTGGTACCATACCTATTTACACATAAGCATGCATACACACATACGGCCCACTTGGGGTCCCTCCAGGCCCACTCCCAAGGGCCGCCCTCAACAGGCCCAGGCCAGCTCACCCTGAGCCATGGCTTCCCTCCCCACCCACTCCCCCAAGGGCTGATTTGTGCACAGCCCCAAACCACCATCTGGGCCTGGGCCTGGGCCTGGCTGGCACCCAGGGCTCACCCAGTTCTTGCCACGAGGCAGCGGGCGGAGGAAGGAAGAGGGGGTGTGTGCAGACAGGGACAGCAGCCTCTGCCCCACAGCCTCCCTCCCAAGGCCAGACAGCCTTTGGAGGGCTGCTCTCAGCAGCCTCTCTCCACAGGGAAGCAGACAACGTAACTGGCCATTGTCCACCACCCACCCTCCCCACCCCATTTATCCTGTGAAACATCAACTCCCACTTGCAGGGCTCCACCCTCTGAAGAACCAACTGGAGGCTTTCCTTCAACTGCCCCTATGCCAGTAAGCATCCCCCCACTACCTGCAGCTCCTTCTTTGGGCCATCATGGTCCCAAACTTAGCCTTCAGGTCTCAGCCAAAAGAGTGCCCCCTCCTCCAGCAGTTCTCTGCACCCTGCCTGAGCCTGGGGCCTACAGCAGGACCCCCAGGACCTCCCTCTCTCCACTATACCCCTCTGTGATTCCTGGTGCACCTGCTGGCTGGCTGGGCCAGATGGGAGCTCCATAAGCAAGAAACTACATCTCTGTATCCATCGCTGCACCTGTGCCTGGCACAGCCCGCTGCCTAATTAGGGCTTGCTGAATGCATACAGCCAGCTACACAACCACCCTCTCACACCCAGGCCCACTCACACCCCACAAGCAAACAGGTTCCTTAATCAGAAGTGCAGGGCAGCTTTCGGAGCCCCAGAGTGCTCCAGGACAGGCAAGCCCTCCCTGGAAGGGCACGCCATAGGGAGGCCCTGACTCCTGGTCTCATTCCAACCCTCTCTGAAATCCGGCCCACACTTCAGCTCTGTGCTAGCAGGGGCCAGGCTGCAACCTGGCTGCTGGCCTGCATCCTGGGGGAGGTGGCAGCTCTGCCGTGTCTCCCAGTGTCCCCCACCCACCTGAGCCCTTGCGGCCATGGAGGTGATCTGCAGCAGATGAGCTCCCTACCCCACCAGAGCTTCCCCTGGAGGAGGAAGGGCACCCTATCACCCCACAGTGATAGAACTAATCTAACCAGCACCATCAGGCGTCCCAGGGCGGGACTCTTTGGGAGGCCTTAGGAGGAAGGGCACCAAAGTCCCCTGAGACACAGACGGGGACAAGCACTTCCTCTTGCAACCATATCCCCGCAGCCAGCCCTGTGTGGGCTGTAGGCCTGAACACAGGGCGAGAGAACACAGAGCACGCGTTCTGTCATCTGCTGGCAGTGGCCGTCGCCAGTGCCAGGCTCCGACGCCTGGAGGGCCAGCCCAGGCCAGCATGCACTGTGAGCAGAGGCAAGGGAGGATGGCAGCCTCCTCTGCCTGCCCCTCCCGTTCCTCCACACACCCCAGCGTAGACGCCCTAGGACTAGCTCAGCTATAGGAAGAGGGTGAAGGAAGGACGGGACCTTCCTGCTGCCCCACCCACCCAACCTCAACACACAGGCCCTCCCAGCCAGCCACAGCAACAGGATGTGTGCAGAGGGGCTGCAGCGTCCCCAGTGGTCCTCCCCAACCTTCCCCCAGGCAGACCAGACCGGCTCCCAGGGTGGGGGCTGGAAGCCAGCTGAGGCCATTCCAAACAGCCCCAACCTGCTCCAGAGGGCAGGACATGGGTGGGGAGAGTAGATGGGGCCCAAGAATGTGGCCCGCTCAGCACAGTCAGGTCTGAGAGAGGCCAGACCATGGGGCAGAAGGTCTTCTTCTCAAATGCTAGGGGTGGGGATGGACATGGGAAGGGGGTGAACAAGGAGAGGTCCAGCCCCTTCTCCCTGGTAGACATGCACTCAGCCGCCTGGTCAGGTCAAGAGTGTCTCCTGCTCCCAAAGACATAACCTGACACTGGCCATGCTGTGTTCAATCAGCTAACCACTGTCAGGGCCTTCCCAGCCCAGAAGCTGGACAGGTGTGATCTGACTGGCCTCCAGTGTTCCCAGAGCTGGGCCCAGGGTGCAGAAGGTGCTAAACCCATGTCCTTAGTGAAGGAGCTCCCCCCACTCACCAGGCAAGGGGCCTGTACTCTTAAAGTTGGGGTCCCATCCAGCCGCCTCCCCATGCTCCTGTCTGGAGAGGTCTGCCAGATGGTAACCATAAAACCAGATGCTCCCTCAGGCAGGACTCCTGTACCCAGGCCCTGCCTAGACAGGCTGTCTAGACCCAGGCCAAGGACAAGATATCCCCGACTCCTACCCCCACCACCAAACCCAGAAGACCCCGCACCCCTGTCCTGATGTCCTAGGCCTGCCAGCACACAGGGTCTGCCACCTCCAGCAGAACTGCCCACTGTGTCAGTACCTATGGGTGTCCACACACCCGCTGCTCATCATTCATAAGACATCCATTATTTCCTGGAGCCTCCCGTGTGAACAGCTTCACATTTGTGTCCACCGCAAGCTCACGGCAGCCTGGAAGGTCTGTGTGACTCATTCCAACTCCAGATGAAAAAGCTGGAGGTGCAGAGAGCTGGAAGACTGGCCCAAGGTCAAGAGCTATCAAGTAGCAAAGCAGGTACCACTGACTCCCCCATGTAGTGCTCTGCCTCAGGCTTCCCCCCACCACTGGGCTCTGCCCTCAGCCCTACGGCCAGGGTCCTAGCCTGTGGGCTTATTTCTCACAGGGATGGATGAGTCCTGCCAACAGAGGCCCTGAAGCTGGGTGGCCAGCCAGCAACTGACCAGCTCCAGCCCTGGAAGGCAGTGGTGAGAGGGCTCCATGGCCCTCACCCCTACTGCAGCGGACACTCAGGGAAAGCAGGCATCATGGACTCTAGCCTTCTCCCCTGTGTTTATCAGAGGCCACAAATGCCAGGAGTGCCCCCCCCCCTCCGTGTCACAGCCAGCTTGCCATGGAGCCCACCCATGCCGCCTCCCACCTCCATAATTCACCCTCAACTCCCCACCCCTGTTGCTACCACCTGGCCTCTGCCTGTGGTCTCTGCCTCCCCAGACCCTTCCCACACCACTCTCAGCATTCTCAGCCTCCAAGCCCACTGTGTTCATGCAGCTCCAGCCTAGGGTCCCTCATGCTGGAGCAGCCCCTCGGCCAACCTTGTTCCCCTGGACCCCATGCATCCCTCTGCTCCAGGTGGCATGGCCTTTTCACTGCTCCCCACATGTCCCTTGGAACAGACAGTTCTCTCTCTGTGGGCCTGTACAACACTGACAGTGAACGTGCCATGTGCAGACTGGGCGACAAAGATGACTGGTTCTTGCTGCAAAACCTCCCTCGCTGGAGGAAGACACGCTCATCACCGAGGGTGTCAGGGCACACACAGGAGCAGAGAACAGGAGCGAGTCCTATGAGGGCACTGAGGAGGGTCTGGAGTGTGCAGGGTCCAGCAGGTGGAGTCTCAGCAAGAAAGGCAAAGAGGAGAGAAAGTCTGGGTCCTGGGTGATGACAGTGGCAACTGGGCTGACAAGAAGCAGCACAGACTGGGGGCTCAACCCCACCTTCAGTCTCGAGATTAAGCCTCAGCCTGACCACGCAGGCATCCCGAGGACATGTACTGCCCCTCTGCAGATGGGATTTGAGCCCACGGCTTGGTGCTGGGTTAGCCTCTGGGGGCCTCGGACCAGGCAATCAACCTCTCTGCCCAGCTCCACTCTACAGATGAGGGAGAGGGCAAGGAAACCTTGGTGGGCTGCTGGGAGGAAGAAATGAGATCACACACACAAAGGGCTGTGCAGGGCCTGGCACACCGAGCGCGCTCCCCAACCCACTGTCTCCATGACTGTTGCTGATGTCATTGTCAGGCTCTGTTTTCTCCTACCCCCTGGGCTGAAGAGCTCTCAGACACAGGCGCTGACCCTAGACATGGACCTCCTGGACATCGGCACAGTCACCACAATGATCCCCCACCCAGGGCTTGGCTTACAGGCATGAGGACCGCAGGCCCTCTGCCAGGAATGCTCTTCTCTCTCTCCTCCTCGCATTTCCTCCTGAAGTCCTCCCAGTTACAGCTCAAACACCACCTCTTCATGAAGTAGTCCTTAAATTCCACCCCTCTTCTGCATCCCACCAAGCCTCCTGGACCTAAGACATCCCACACGGGCAGGGCGGAGGCTCCAGACCAGAGGCACTGGGGGTCAGAGGAGGGGCTTGCAAGCGAAGGATCCGTGCCCCTGGAGGCAGAGCTACCCGGCAGTCGGCCAAGGCAGAGAGGGCCCATCCCACCCAACTGGGAGCCGGGAGGCCGAGCAGTCTCGGGGCCCTCCCACCTCCCAGGCCCATGCCAAAGCTCTGCCTGACCCGGTTCGGTCCTGAGTTTGGTGGGCAGGTTCAGCTCGCCGTATCGCACTGCCTCAGAGGGGCCACCCCTCCCCGACCCCCGACCCCGGACCCCAGCCCGGCAGGTGCCCCGGACGACCCTCGCGTCGGCCCGGCGGCCGCGGCCCGCGCGCCTCACATGTCCCAGCGACTGCCCCGGCGCGCCTGTCCCGCCGCGCCGGCTGACCATTCCCGGTCTCCGGCCGTCCGCCCTCGACCCTCGGCCGCGGGCCCGGCACTCACCGCGCGGGTGCGGCCCGAACGCCACCAGCACGAAGTAGTCCGCGAGCCGCGCCATGGCGAAGTGCGCGGGCGGGCTCCGCGGCTCGGGGACGCGAGGGCGGCGCGCTCATGGCCCGATCCCGGCCCTGGCCCGCGCTCCCCGGACGCCCCAGGCCCGCTCCGCGGCGGCGGCCAGGGCTCCCGCCGCCATCTTCCCAGCCAGCCGGCCCGCCCGGCCGCGCCGTGCGCCTGCGCGGTCTCGCCCCGCCCCCGTCACGGGCGGGGCCAGGAGCTACGTGCTCCCATTGGGCCAGTAGGCGCGGGCTCGGTTCCCGGGGGCGGGGCCCCATCCGGCCCCGCCCCCCGGGTGCTGACAGCGACGGCGGCTCGCGCGGGTCAAAGGCAGGCGCGGCCGGGGTCGGAGCTGGGCTGGAGCTCCGGGCTCCTACGCCGGGGAGGAGACCGGGAGGGCCTCGCTCCTGGGAGCTCCCGGGGATCCCGCTGTACCCCGGCTCTGTCAGTTTGGAGGAAAGCAGAAGGACCCGGGCCTGCCCCCAGATCTCCCAAGCCTGGGGCGCAGGACGAGCCCGGGGCCGTCCGCTCAGGAGCTGCCAACCTGGCGATTGCGGGGGAGAACTCAGGACTTGCCCTTGGGGTTCGCGGCCCGCGGAGGGTTCGGGCCCCACTTGGAAGCCCCGTCTAGGTGGGGTGTCGTGCAGAAAGGTGCGCTGCCCGTCCCGCTGTGAAGAGCAGCGTGCTCAGCGGAGAGCACCCGGAGGCCGGGTGCGGTGCCGGGGCCTCCCCGCCGCGGCGCAGGGATGGGCGAGGGGGACACGGAGTCGAGGGCAGGACGTGCTGGGAGAGGAGCTGGAGAGCTGGAGGGAGCCTCAGGGCCACGCGCTGACGAGCTGGGAGGGGGCTGGCAGGATTGGGCTTGCGTTTAGACTCTTGGCTGCGGGAGAACCTAGGAAGGAACCGGCCGCCCACATCCAGGAGCCCCCCCCCTTGCAGGAGCCGGCTGGAGAATGAGTGACACGAGCCCAGAGAGCCCACGAGGCGCAAGCTTCCCTCTGCTCCTGGGCCTGGGGTGCAGGTGCAGCCACACCCTCCTCTGCTTCCGTTGGGTATTGGGTCCACAGGCTGAAAAACCCTCCTCTTGGCCCCAGGTGGCTTGAGTCGGTGTCTGTCACTAACACCCAAAAAGGTCCTCACTACCACATTGCCACACCATTGCGCTGTGCATGGGCAGGCAGGGTCCCCGGCAAGTCCTCTGGCCTGGCGCCTGAGTCCAGGGCTGGCTGTCCCTCAGAGACTGTGGAGACCCTGTGCCCCACTCCCCCACTCTCATGCCCTAAGGAGCCCATTCCTTGCAGCCCTCTCAGAGGTGCCTTAGGGTCAAGGGTAAGTTTGGGGTCCCTTCTAGACCGTGATCCCCCCCGAGTTTCTCACCATTGAGTCTCCTGACCACTGCATTGTCCATGTCACCCTCAGAGGCACATGCTTCTGCCTGCTTCCCCCTCTTCCCGGGCACCGTGCCTGTCCTGCACCTCTTCTCTCCAGCAGGTTCAGCCCTCTTGCAGGTCCTGATTCTCCCTGGCTTCCTCCTTCCCTCCTTTTATCCCACCCACCATGGCTCCCATTGCCTGTCATCCTGCCCATGTCCTTGTCAGCCCCCGTCTCTCTGACTTTGTTTTCACCGTCCCCATCTGGCAAACCCCAGCCACGAACGGTCCTGCACCACCATACAGTGCCAAGTGGCCATGATGACACCACGGACATTCCCCAGACTGCCCAGCCTGCTGATACCGGTCAGTCTCTGACCCCACCTGCTGTGTCTCAGACATGACCCCACTGACCCTCCTTCACAGAGGGAACAAAGCCATCAGATGGGAGGCCTTGTGTTGCATTACCAAACCCCAAGTCTGCCACCTCACACCCCAACTCCTCCTTCCACAGTTACCACTGAGGCTCTGCCCCTCACACCCTCCCACCTTCCTCCCCACCGCTTGCCGTTCCCCATCAATGCCCCCCATCCTCACTCGTGCCCTCTCTACGGATCCTGGCCATGAGGGTTAAACTCAATCTCCCCACCTTAAAACATCCGAGCAAAACCTCTCTTTAAGCCATTCGTCCAGCCAGCCTCCACCCTAGCTGTTCTTGCCCCACACAAATTTCTTCTCTGAAGCATTCTTTCAAGATCACCAGCACCGCCTGCCTCCTGTGGCCCAGTCCCCACTTGCCAGGGAAACCTCTGGGCTTCTTGCGAATTTCCACGGGTGAGCAGCTCCTGCAACTGAGCATAACTGAAGGTAGCCCTTGGGTCTCCCCTTGGAGGACACATGCACCCTTACAGACAGTAAGGGCCTCCAGATGTGCTGTCCACGGCGCTGTGGGGCCACAGAAGGGGCCTCTCGTCCAGTCAGCAGGGACCAGGGCAAAATAAGCAGCCAGGCTGAGAGATGGGGGCCAGAGGACACCCCATGCATCTGTGGGTTTGGGGGCATACAGGACCACAGGCCCACGGTGGCAGCAAGTATTCTGAAAGAAAGAATGCAGTGGGCTGAGGTTTACCTTCGCTTTCCCAGATTAAACAATCTTGCAGAGACAAGGAATTTTGATTTAATTTTTTCTTTATTGGAGGGGCGAGTAGTATGATCACTTATGAGTTTTGGAAAGATGGCACTGGCGACTGTGGCAGACAGACTAGAGGGAGGGGGTTGGCTGCCCCGGGGCCCTCTGCTCACTCCTTCCCTGGTGGTTCCCCCAGAGCCGGCATGTGGCTTCTGTCCTCTTTCTGCACTGTCTGGGGACAGAGCTCAGCACACCTCTCGCCTCCCAGAGCCCCTGCCATCTGTGATACTCCCACACCTGTGTTCCAGGTCTGCCCTCTCTTCAGGCCCAGGCCCACGAGGCTAGAGGGCAGCCGGGAAGCTCTGCCAGGAAGAGCCCAGGCAGCCAGACCCTACCCTCTCTCGGTCCCTACATCAGCAAACAGAAGGCCCGACCCTCCTCACCTGCCCCCCAGTGTCGCTCAGTTTCTCTTAGACCCATCTGCTTGCCCCCCCGGGCACCCCTCCTGCTGCGTGGCACTTTTCTAATATAAGGGGGGTGGCTTTACTCGCTCTCCTCCCCCAGGTGGTAAAAATAAATAAACAAATAGAAACTGGACTAGCTGCTGACGCTTCCCTACCTCCTTCAGGATGCAAACCAAGCTCTTTCACATGTCATGCGCTCAACACTTGTTGATTTATTCACCCAGCAAATGTTTATTGAGCTCCCGCGGTGTGTGCAGCGGGAGGAACAGAGAGTGACCAGGTCATCCGTGATGACTTGACAGAGGGAGCGGGACTGGAGCTGCTAAGACAGAGGAGGAGATGTGAATGGACACAGAGATGCTCAGATGATCAAAGAAACATCTGGGGGGGTTGATGGGGTAACTGTCCCTTCTCAGATTGGCAAAGACCCAAAGAACGGCGAATGCCAAGCCCATTATCAGTTGAGAGTGGACGGCAGAAGCTTTGTGGAGAACAGCTGGGTGCTGTCAACACAAACATAGCCTTACCCTCAGCCAGAGTTTCCACGTCTGGGAAAGTATCCTATACAGACACTTCTCTGAGCTCACGACAGAAGGGTTCTTGCTCTTGGGAAGACCAGACGTCGCCTGTTTGCTCATTAGGAAAAGGTCCATTGCAAAGTTACAGAGCGCCTACGTGCTGGAGGAGGGCCAGTCACGAGAAGGGGTGGAGGTCTCTCCATACATGCGTTTCTGCTCACCTGCCCCAGTGCAGTACCCTAGCGCGAGCAAGAGGCAGCAGTGCGGCGACCGCCCAGAAGAACCCACAGTGGGTGGCAATGCAGGGGTCTCACCTTTTGCTTATTTAAATTTCTTACAGAAACCATTTAATCCTTCAGGAATAGGGGGAAAGAGGGTGGAGGTTTTCCAGAACACAGCTGGGAGGGGGTCTGGAGGAAGGGTCTCCAAATCACCTTTGTGAGGCACTGACCAGCCAGCCTGCTGTTCTCCAGCAGTGGTTCTGGCCAGGCCCCCAGGCCACTCCTCAGGGCAGACAGCTAGGGGTGGGCCCCGGCCTGGCTGACTGCACCGACACCCACTCCTCCAGCCTGAAGATTCCCAGGCTCCAGGACAGTGTTGTCCACCAGAAGGCGCTAGAGATGAGGCTGGTAGCCGCTAGGGTCCCTGGCCCGTCGGAGCACTTCCCAGCGGGATGGGGCTCCTGTCAGGCTGTCCCCCTTGTCCGCACCCTCCGTGCTCCCCAGCGGGCAGGGCAGGAGTAGGGAGCAGGAGGGCCGGGCTCCCCGCCCAGCTGGGGCATCCGGCTCCGCCTCCTCCTGGAAAGACTATTTAATTTTGGAGGTGCTGAGGCCAGCTCCCACGCAGGACCCCGACCGACCGCAGACCACAGACTGACAGGAGGTCCCCACCTGGTGCTCCCGGCCCAGCCAACAGCAGACCCACCACCCGCTTCTCACTTCTTGCTTCTCGCCTGACACCTACTCGCCGACGGACGACGGACGGACGTAGGTACGAGCTTGCCTGTCCGCGCGACCACCAGGGCTTCCCAACGTGCGGGGCGGCGGGGGGGGGGAGGGAGGGGTGCCTGGAGGTGAGGGCTGGCTGTCCCCCACACCTGCCTGGCTCACCCTCGCTCCAGCCCCGCCCGCCATGGCCCGGCTCCTGACGGTCACGTTCGGTTGCATCAGCCTTCTCTACCTGCTGCTCCCGGGCACGCGGTCCCGCAGCCTGGGCAGGAACCCGCGGCCTGCCCCACACAGGTGAGTGGGGTTCACACCAGCCCAAACCGTGGCCCACAGGGAAGGAAACCAGAATTTCCCTCCACTCCCCTCCCCTCCTCGCATTCCTCCAGCCTTGGGGAAACCCCCCCACCTGCTGCTAGGGTTTACCTCCTAAACCAAGGGCCAGAAAATATGCCTTCAGCAAATCCTGAGCAGGGCAAGAGGCCCCTCTTTGTTTGCCTCCCTCCTAGGGCAGTCCCCTCCCCCATTGGTAGAGCAACCCCCTCAGGGAGAGGTTGGCTAGGAGAGGCGAGGCTGGAGGGATCCTCGGATTGCCCACCATCCCCCACCCCAAGGGGAGGGCTGGGAAGGGGCGCTCACACGGGATCGGCAACTTAGTGACCCACAGAGGCCAGCGCCGCCCTTTGCCCAGGGAGGCACAGGTGAATGGACATGTGACCTGGGCTGCTGAGGTGGCTGAGAGCCAGGACCCAAGCCCAGAGCTCCCAAGGGGCCACGGGCTTCCCCTGGCCGTGCTCCAGGCTGTGTGTGCGCGTGGAGGGGTGCCGTGGGCTTCCCCTGGCCTGCTGGGTAATGAAGGGGGCGCCGTGGACTTCCCCTGGCAGTGCTCCAGGCTATTGGGGGAACTGGGCTTCCCCTGCCAATGACGCCAGGCCCGTGTGGAGGGGAAAGTGGGTGGGTTTGGGGGGGGTGTCCCTGAGAGATTTGGCCATCAGATTTATTTCCTCCATCTCCCTCTGCAGGGAGCCCCCAGCCCGGACCCCTTACAGGGTCCCGAAGCCTCGACACCCTGCACCTCAGCATGGGGTCTGGAAGCTACACGAGGCCCTCCAGCCGCAGAGGAGCGCCAGCCAAGCCCCTGCGATGGGGCGGCCTCTCCGGGGCGGCCCCCACCGACACTTGGGCCCCCGCAGGTCCCGAGCCCAGCTCCTGCGGGTGGGCTGTGCGCTGGGCACCTGCCAGGTGCAGAACCTCGGCCACCGCCTGTGGCAGCTGGTTGGGTCGGCCGGCCCACGGGACTCCGCCCCCATGGACCCCAGCAGCCCCCACAGCTATGGCTGAGGTGGAGCGGGTCGAGGTGGAGCGGGTCGGCTGAGGTGGAGCGGGTCGCTGCACCTCAACCCCAGAGCTGCATCTGGGCCCCGCCCCCACGCAGCCCCCTGGACCTCCTGCACACCTCAGTAACCAGAGCCGTGCAGGCCCCTGAGGCGAGTCCCTCCCCACCCCACCCCCACCAGGTTCCGTGGCAGACGACCTTGAACAGCTTTGGACGTGGAAACCCACACACATGTGTAGACCCAAGCAGATCTGCAGGCAGTCTGGATCCTGAAGAGGGTTTCAGAGGGGCAGGGTCTGCCCAAGGATGTGGAGCAGAAGCCAGGGTCCTGAGTACCCAGGGCTGTGCTGGGCAAGCACTAGTTGGCCCAGCATGACCCCCATCTCCCCGCCGTCCTGATATCATCAGATTCAACCCTGGCTTTGGGCATGCACACTTTGCCTGTCCCAAGTCCCCAGTCTTTCCACTCCCTGTGCCCTAAGACTGGGAGGGCAGCAGGGAGGAGGACCCCACTATGGTCCCCATCCCCAGGGCCAGGGTAAAGGGAGGACAGGCCATGCTGGGAACTGTGTTGTCCAGTTGCCAACTCTGGAGCCTGGGCTCGAGGTGAAAATGGAAACCCCTCCCTGGATCTCTAGCCAGGTCGCTGGGGAGCCTGGGAGAGGGTATAGAGGTTCCAGAGGCACACTGGGGCATTTGGGGACAGGGAGGCCCAGAGCAGAATGCCCCTTCCCATCCCTCAGGGGAGGGTGAGGCTGGGTGGGGCAAGATCTTCCAGCCCAAATAGGTCAATGAAGTCAGAACCATCACCACCTCAAGTGGGGTGGGGTGGCCAAACAAGGGTGGGGGGCACCACACGCAACAGAGTCTCCCTGACCCCACCCTTCCCAGCTTGGGGACCCACTGGGGGCAGGCACAGGAATGGCAGGAGGCTGGAGCAAGCTTGTCAAGAATTTGGGGAGGCAGATTGTCCTTCAAAGGTTAGAACAAGATCTCGGGCCCGTTCTGGTGTCTATTGGCCCCAGGCTGGGCCTTTATGTGTTGTGACCCCTGAGCCTTTGCTAGCCCTTGATTACTGACAGCCCCATGTCATGCAGGCATGACCCAGCGTTCAGAAAGGTGGTTTCTTTTTCTTTTCTTTTTTTAAAGATTTTTAATTTATTTATTTGAGAGAGAGAGAGAGAGAGAGCACAGAGGTAGAGTGAGAGGGAGAAGCAGATTCCCCGCCAAGCAGGGAGCCTGACATGAGGCTCAACGTGGGGCTTGATCCCAGGACCCTGAGATCACGACCTGAGCAGAAGGCAGACACTTAGCCATCGGAGCCCCCCAGGTGCCCCAGAGAAAGGTGGTTCTAGTACTCGGCAAACACTCATCACGTCCCTTGATCTGTCAACATTTGCCCGTCTCCCCGACAGTCACCCTGTGAGGAGAACGCTATCATTCTCCCAGCTCTAGAAGCAGAAACCGCAGACAGAGGTCGGGGTGCCCCTCAGAGGCCCTGGGCCCCCCGAGGGTGGGAAGCTCCTGGAAACGCCCATCTGGGTCCCACCCTTGTGCTTCCTCTTCTGGCTTGGGAGTCGCCTGGCCAGGTAAGGCACCCTCCCTCCATCAGGGCCTGCGGGGACAGTTCAGCTGGTTCATGCCCTGCAGTGAGGGTGTCCGTGTTGTGGTGGGAAGCAGAGCAAGGCAGGTGGGAAAGGCTGCCTGGAGGGAGCGTAGTTTTGAGGATTGCAAGGGTCCCAGGGGGAAGGAGCTGAGACTGCCAAGACCCCAAATCCACAGGAGGTGTGAGTATGGCTGGGGGACCCCCCCCCCAAAAAAAAAGTAGCTAAGAGAGGCTGGAACCAGCATGAGGGAGTGAGGGCAGGAGAGGCCAGTGGGCCGGGCCTCAGAGCCACCGAAGGGTGTCAGCAGGGCAGGCAGGGAGAGCACACAGTGAGGAGTGGCAAGGGGGACCGTGCAGAGAGGAAGAGGAGGGGTCTAGGAGGGTCAAACCTGGACAGTTAGGAGCTCCACGTGGCCAAGACCCCCCCAGGCTCCCAGTCCTGGGCCGGTGCGTGGTCTGGTCCTCCGCATAGGGTGTTCTTTCTGCCAGGGACCCCCCCTACGCTGTCCCCTCCTCGATGGTCAGAGCTGCCAGACCGCCAGGGTCCCATGCCCTGGGTCCTTGCTGAGCCACTCCAAAGTGTGGGGTGGATTTTCCTCAAAGCAGGATGGACTGTCGGCCTCAAGGCATCCCTGTGCCATGACATGTGGCATCCACCCGGCCCCCTGAGCTCCAGGCCATGTCGGGGCCACCTACCTGATACCCCACTTGGACTTTCAGTGGCAGCACCCGAGCTCCCCCAGAGCCCCCACCAGCCACATCTTCCTCAGACAAATGCCGTTTGCTCCTTTTTCTGTCCAAGCCACCACCTGCTTTTAGGGTGATGGCTACGGGGACCTCCCTGGCCCTGGAGCCCCCTCCATCCCTTCAGCATTGTTTGCTGAGCATGTGAGAAACACGAGTGACTACCCCCTCCCACCTGACATCATAGTGGGAGGAGGCAGAAGGAAAAGAACCTCGGGGTAAAATCTCGTGTCCAGCGCTGGGAGAGTCCTGAAGGCAGGTTGCACTTTGCCATTTTAAATGAGGGGCCCCAGCACTCCCTCTCCGGTTTATTCTCAGCACAGGCAGGAGCAGCCCCCCACCCCCACAGCCTTCTTGCCTCCGTGAAGTGGAGCAGGTTTTCTGACCCACACCCCTGCCCGGTGGAGGCTGACTCCTTGAGTGTCACGCACTGGGCTCTCTCCACCTCCAGACGGTCCTGACCTGACCATACTCAGACCCCCCCCACTGTCTTTCTCAAGAGCACCGGCCTTTCCATAGGCGACAAGGACTTGTGTGTCTGCCTCCCCCTTGGACAATGTCAGCTCCCAGGCAGGCTAAGCATCCGTTAGCTGCCTCCTGTGTCTGCAGTGCCCAGCCCTGTCCGTGCACGGTAAGTGCTGGTCGAACTCGTCTCTGCCCTGACTCCACATAGAGCCCCTCACCTCAGAAGCCAAAGAGCCCACCCTTGACTAAACCAGCCAGGCTGCTCCACTAGGCCTCACCCAGGGTTAGCAAGACTCCCCCGCCCTTGAGAGCTGATCACCTGGCTGGCCTTTTAGCAAGCAACCCCCCACCCTTGATATCTGGCCTTAGCAATTTTCCATCCACTGACCCCACTCTGCTTACTGGCAGTCAATCCCCTGCTGTCTCTGCTGGATTCTCTCTCCCCTATTGCAATAGTGGCGAATAAAAGCTTTCATCCCATTTAGCAAGTGTCAGAACAACTTTTTCTATAAGCCCCTGCCCTTCCCAGAATCCCAAGTGCCTGAGGCTGATGGGTGGGGTCTGGGGTCTGCGTGACCTGTTGGGAGGGGCCTACTGTGGGCCTGGAGGTGTTTAAAACCTTTGGGGGAAGCACAGGAGGCTGGCAGTGCGCTCAGGCCTCCGCTCTCAGGCCTCGGGTCCTAATCAGGTCAGTGGCTCAGGGAGGCCGAAGTCGGGGAGGGGGCTGGGGCCGGGGTGCTGGGAGCTGCTCCTGTGCTGACACATTAACTTCTGAGGCCAGGAGGACGGTGGATGGTCACTCATTACCGAGAGCCAAGGCCAAGGGGCTGGGTGGTGTGCGGTCACTTATGTAACCTGTGGGCATATATAGGGGCACGCGGCCCGTGGGACTCTCACCCACCTGCCAAGTCTGCTCCGTCAAGATGAAGGTGGCTGTGGTGAGTACCCCAGATCCAGTGCACATGTGGCCGCACAGACTGTTCACCCAGCAGCTGGTTGTCACTCATGGGAAGGAGCGGCAGCCCCCCACCCTCTCCCAGCTGGTTCCCGCCAGTCTGCTGGTCCCGGTCAAAGGGCTCCCTCCTTCCTGTCTTCCTGCTGCGGTTCAGGGTTAGCTGGGGCAAGGGTCAGCAGCCCCACCCTTGGGCTCCCTGCAGACCCAGGTCCCGAGGAGGAGATGCCGGGTGCCGGGTGGTCCCACACCGCATCCCGTGCACCCCTGCAACGCCTGGAAGCGGGCGTCGGGCTGACATCCACTTTGCAGAGAAGGACCCCCAGAGCGAGGTTGCCTCTGATGGCGGGTGTGCTTGGGAGGGGCTGCGCCCTGCTGTCCACCAGCCTCGCTGCTGATCCACCTCCTAGGCTCTGGTTCCCCATGGGGATGTCCTCACTTCCTCATGGAGCTCGCGTCATGGTGAAATGGCTTTAATCCCCCACCCAACCAGGGCCCAGACCCTTCCCTGGTCTACCGGCCTGATGTGGACCCAGAGGTAGCCAAAGATAAGGGCAGGTTCCGAAACTTCACGGTAAGGGCCCCACCCCGGCCCCGCCCCATCCCCACCCTAGCCCCGTCTTTCTCTGGAGAGGGCGGCACGGCCCCCAGGGTCTGCCCTTGGACGCCCCCATTCACACCTTTGGGGCCAAGCGTGGGAGACCAGCGCAGTGGGCCCCATGGGTGTGAAGGGCAGGGATTGGTGAGCCTCCTGGCTGACCCTCTGGCTTGCAGTCCGGCCCACTCCTGGACCGTGTCTTTGCCACGTACAAGCAAATGCACACGCAGCAGACCGTGGACTTCGTCAGGAAGAAGGTACTTGGCAGCTTCCTCTGCCGCCAGCCCCCACCTCCCCAGGCCAAATGGATGGATGGAGAGGGACTGGGCCCTGATCCAGCCAACCCCATGGCCATGCTGACCTCCCCTTCCTGGCCTAGCACACCCAGTTTGGGGGCTTCTCCTACAAGAAAATGACTGTCTTGGAAGCTGTGGACATGCTGGATGGACTCGTGGACGAGTCGGACCCAGACGTGGACTTCCCCAATTCCTTCCATGCCTTCCAGACTGCTGAGGGCATCCGGAAAGCCCATCCTGACAAGGGTGTGCCTCCCTTCCGTGGTGGGCTGCCGTGGGAAGGCAGATGGGTCATGGCCCTTTCCTGGCCTCACCCCTGAGCTCCAAGCCCCCTCCTCCTCCGCCCTAGTCTTGCTACCCCCACTAGCCTGCTCTGTCACTCTCCCTCCCAGACTGGTTCCACCTGGTGGGGCTGCTGCATGACCTGGGGAAGGTCCTGGTTCTGGCAGGGGAGCCCCAGGTAAGGGCAGGGGTGCCCCAGGTAAGGGCAGGGGTGGAGGGGTGCAGCAGGGTGAGGCTGGGACAGCCTGGACTCGGGGCTCTGGAAACCCGCCATGTGGGCAGGCCAGTCCCACCCACCGTGGCTGCGTGTCCGCAGTGGGCGGTCGTTGGAGACACCTTCCCAGTTGGCTGCCGTCCCCAGGCCTCTGTGGTTTTCTGTGACTCCACCTTCCAGGACAACCCGGACCTCCAGGATCCTCGATACAGGTGCTCCTCCCCGGCTGCCGGCCCTCCTCCTCCCCACGTTGCTCCCTCGGCCCTCACCCTCTCTTTCCCCGCAGCACCGAGCTCGGCATGTACCAGCCTCACTGCGGCCTGGAGAACGTCCTCATGTGCTGGGGCCATGATGGTGAGGCCAGTTAGAGGCGGGCCGCGGGGACGATGGGGACACGGTGGGGGCCACGGCTCTGGGAGCCCGGGGTGACACCGCGTCTCCCACAGAGTACATGTACCAGATGATGAAGTTCAACAAATTCTCTCTTCCGCCGGAGGTAGGGGAGGGGAGGGGCCAAGCCCAGAACCCCGCCCCGCCCCGCCCTGCCGCATCCCGCCTGGAGCGTGCTGGGCGTGGCTTCCTCCCGCCCTCAGGCCTTCTACGTGGTCCGATTCCACTCCTTCTACCCTTGGCACACGGGTGGCGACTACCGGCAGCTGTGCAGTGAGCAGGACCTGGCCATGCTTCCCTGGGTGCAGGAGTTTAAGTATGGCCATCCCCGTGGGGGGCTGGTGGGGAGGGACGAGGGGTGGAGGGGCTGGGGGCTTCCTCACAAGGCACTGTCCCTCCCCTGCTGCAGCAAATTTGACCTCTACACCAAGAGTTCCGAACTGCCAGATGTGGACACGCTGCGGCCCTACTACCAGGGCCTCATCGACAAGTACTGCCCTGGTGTGCTGAGCTGGTGACCAGCCTGGCCAGGTGCCCGAGGGGACTCTGCATGCACACCTAGGCCCACGCTCCCTGCCGTGACCACTCTGCCCAGTGGCAATAAAGACCTCGAAGCAGGCTGTGAGTCCGAGCTTCACTGAGATGGGGGCCTGTCGTGGCAACAGGGCACTCTGTGCAGGGGGAGGCAGGTCGTGGCCCCTTGGACACGTGTGTCCCGTCACGCCTGCCACCGCAAGCCTATTGCTCACCATTCCAGTTCTGGCATCAGAACCTGGGGTCGCCCTGTCCATCCTCACACTCTCAAAACAGTCGTCAAGTGCCCTGGGCTCCGTGTCCCTAAAAAAACAAGACGAAGCAAAAAACAGATTACAGAGAACCTTGTATAACACATGCACAGTTAAGGGCAGTGAGGCTAAGGCATGGACAGCAGCCCAGGGGCCTCCCTGTGCCCCGTGCCCGGTGCATCTTGGGTGGGCCAATAACCTCCTTTGTATGTTGTTTCACACCCCCCCCAAGTATATGTCCCTCAATGCTACAGTTTAGCACTGGCTTCCTCCCTACCTTCCAGCAGCTTCTTTCTTTTTTTATTGTATTTATTTGTATTTTTTTTGAAGATTTTATTTATTGACTTGACAGAGAGCGAGAGAGGGAACACAAGCAGGGGGAGTGGGAGAGGGAGAAGCAGACTTCCTGCATAGCAGGGAGCCCGATGCGGGGCTCCATCCCAGGACCCTGGCATCATGACCCCCCGAAGGCAGACATGTCACTGTGGAGTCACCCAGGCACTCCTAGCAGCTTATTTCTTGGAAGAAAGTGGACCGTTTGTCTCAGGGAGCTTCCTTCTGTTGCTATTTTGCTAAGTGCATCCCTGTGGTGAAACATTTCGTGGGTGCTTCCTAATTGGTAAATGTATAGAGGCCTAATCAGATTCAGATTTGGCTTGTTGGGGGCAAGAGTGCTTTAGAGGCTGTGGCGTATTCTTTATCCGGGCAGCACAGGCTGTGTTGTTGGAAGCCACCTAGTTCAGATTAGAACATGAGAAGGTGGACAAGCCGCGTCCATCCGTCCCCCCCCCCCAACTCATCTGAGATAACCGGGCAGTAGGGGGAAGTGCTCGTTGGTTAGTTCCTATAGGAAAGGCAAGTGAAGACTCCAGTCTTCCTCTCAACAGTTTGCAAGAGTTGGCTCCTAGCACCATGCAAAGGTGATCGGTTGTCTGCTGTGTGTTAAGAATGCATAGATTTCAGCATATTCCAGCTTCAGTTCCTTGGATGGCCACCCTCACTGGTGCTCAGACTCCCCTCGGCCACGGCTGGGGACACACTTGTTGGCTTAAAACAAAAATGGATTCTCCTGAGTTGTGGAAGCCAGAAGTCAGATCATGGTACGGTGTTCGGCAGGACTGTGATCCCTCCACAGGGTCCAGGGAGGGTCCCTCCTTGCCTCTCAGCTTCAGGGGGCTGCCTGCATCCCCTGGCTCATGACTGCACCTCCCTGCTCTGTCTTCACATGGCTTCTCTGCCTGTCTGCGCCCCTCTGCCTCTCTCCTACAAGGACCCTTGTGATGGGCCTATCCAGGTAATCCAGGATGATCTCATCTCTTAATCACATCTGCAAGATGCTTTTTCTAAGTAAAGTCATTCACAAATTCCAGGGATTTGATGTGAACATCTGTTGGGCGGCTGCCTGTTCCCAAGCCCCTCGGAAGCTTCCCAGTTGTAACCTGCCACCAGCATCCATACTCAGGGCAGGGAGACACGGCAGAGACAGGCCACTCCAGATGGGTAGGTGGCAGGTTTCATAAGCAAGGGAACTTACATATGAGGCTTGTCCTGGGCAGCCACAAGACGTAAGTCTTTGCATTTGCCCGCCAGAATCTTAAAAGTTTAGGGGCACCTGGATGGTTCAGTGAGTAGAACATGTGACTCTTGATCTCAGGGTTGTGAGTTTGAGCCCCGCATTGAGCACAGAGCTTACTTAAACAAGGATAGAATCTTGAAAGTGTATAGAGAGGCCTTAATGGGGTTCAGTAGCATGCCCCATGCAGAGGGGCTCAACACCACATCACTGTCTCAGGGCTGTGTTCTTGGAGCAGCTTCTGAGAGCAGGGAAGACACGTGGGGTGCACTGCAAAGATGGGGGAGGGTCAGCTCACGGGTCCACCCGAGGTAGCACGTTCTCTGGCCTTCCCCAACAGGGGCTATTTTCCGGCTTACACAGGGGCTGCCCCAGACCTGGAATCTGCTGTCTCTCCAGGGAGTCCTGGGCTCTCAGAGTAGGAAATGATATTTCATATCCATATGTTGGGGGCTAAAGACGCAGCCTTGAATGCTCACCTCTACTCCAAGCCCTGGTGTGGCTGCTGGAGGTGGTGCTGCAAGCTGCCCTCCCTGCCCTGCACCTCCCGTGGACCTCCGCACCTGCTGAGTGCTGCCATCAGGAGAGCATGGGCTCAAGTGTGTCAGAGACTTGCTCCCAGCTCCCAGCTCATGTGTGCTTCCTTCTGGAAAATTGCGACCTGCCCTGGGCAGCCTCACCAGGTGTGGGCGGCCTCCTCCACACTCCCTCCCAGCCTGTGAGCTCAGCAGCGCAGGTGCAGAGTGCTGAGGGGGTCCCTCCCTAGAGCTGCTTCATGGAGTGCCGGTGGGGGGCACTAGAGGGGCCAGAAGAAAGGGTCCTGGGTGACGGGGCATTGAGGGTGTGCTGAAGCCTTTCTACCTTCTCCGTGGAGGCTGGGGTGGGGAAGGGGGATGCTTGGCAGGCTGCTTCTCCACATCCAACGTTACTATCCTGATCCTGCCCCTGGGGAGCCTCCCCACTGTGCAGAGCAGGAGAAGCCATCTTTGCCCCTGTCCCAGAGTCCCCAGACCCTCTCTGTGCTCCTTGCAGACCCTAACTAGGCCACCTCCAAAAGCCCCAGGGTGGGGGTAGGGCAGTGGGGGCCAAGGCCCCATATTTCCAACCACCCAGGGGACCTCCAGGGCATCGGGGCGGCTGAGGAGCCTGCAGACAGGAGTGGTGCTTGGCTCCCCTCCACTGGCTGGCATTCCTGCCCCTGAACGGTCCACTGGCGGCAGGCCGCCCTCCCTCCCGCCCTAGCAGCCGGGTGATGCCTATTCCCGAGGCCCGGGGCTCAGCCTTCCAGCACCCTTCCACTCTGTCCTTTTTCCTTTCTTTCGTTCTTTCATCTTTCTTTCAGATTTTATTTATTTGAGAGAGAGCATGCACACAAGCAGGGAGAGCAGCAGAGGCAGAGGGAGAAGCAGGCTCTCCACTGAGCAGAGCCCCCAACGTGGGGCTCAATCCCAGGACCCTGAGATCATGACCCGAGCTGAAGGCAGACGCTTCACCGACTGAGCCACCCAGGCGTCCTAAAAAATTTCTCAGTTTAATTTTTAATGTGGTAAATATTGATAGCTATATCCCTCATAAACAAAAGCCCTTTGGGGTCTCGATAATTTTTAAGAATGTAAAGGAGTCCTGAGACCCAGCAACCTGGTCCATGGATGCCAGCAGACTTCCTTTTGTGGGAACCGCAGTGCTTGCCGCCCAGGCTCCAGGAGGGCAGAAGTGGAGGCCACATGCGAGTGCGACCACGTGTAGCGTTCTCCCCAAACTCGGGGGCCTACGCCGGTCCAGAGCCCACAGCGTGAACCTCCTCCAAGGGCAGCGGTCCACCACCGTGGTGGACGCTGTCCGTGATGCTGGGCAGTGACTCGTCATCATGAACACCCTGTAATGTATTTGGACTTGCTGTCCTTGTCCCCGTGCCTCCTCCAGCATCACTGTCCACTGACTCGCGAAGCCCGTCACCAAGGTACCTGCACAACACTGCCTCTGGCCAAAGCCATTCTTCAGACTGAAAGATGTAAAGCAGAGGCTGGTGTGTGTGACCCCAAATCAACAATCGGGTGGAATGATGGAGCAGACAGCTGAAGGCCCAGCCGTGGTGCCAGCTTGTGGACAATGCCCTGTGTGTTGAGCCTGAAGCACAGTGTCTGCGAGCCGTCTGGTGCCCACGGGTGAGCACCTCTCACTCCCGCGCCCCCCCCCCCCCCCATGAAACTGCTGTGGCCTGTTCTGGTGACTCTGGGTAAGGCGGCATTGTGGGATGTGGTTCTTAAGGAAGCAGTGCTTTTCCCCAGAGACACAGCAGTGCTTCCCTGGAACTGGACGTGGCTGAGCACAAGGCTAGGGCTGAGTGCCTCTGTGGCTGGGGGAGCAGGCAAGTGAGGTGTGAGCGGTGCTGACCTCCACAGGCCGATGGCTGCTGCTGCAGGACCTCGGCTCCTGGCGACCCCGGCTACCGGTGAACTGCCACGTGTAGTGGCCCGTGTCAGTGGAAGACTGCAGCGCCCTCTATAGACAGACGCCGAGTTCCTGAAATAAGCACAACCTGTATTTTTTTCCTTGAGGTCCTACAAACTCAGACCAAATCTTGGCTTCTTTCCTGGTGGCTAACTTCACAGTTGAGCATGTGAAATGCAGAATTTCGAGATGGAATTGTACTGAGCTCAAGGGAAGGTAAGTGTCAAGCTGGAACCGGGTGGTGAGGTGGGTGCAGGAATGGACCAGGTTTTGGGTGCCTCCACACCTCGGCGTGAGCTAGGGTTTTTGTGCGGAGTGTGGAATGGCTGTCTCCTATTAGCGCGACAGCCGTCTGTGGGGTTGGGGAATATAAATCGGGACGGATTCATCAGCGTCCTGGGCACCCCGGGGGTTAGGTGTCCTGTCAGATTTCCCGTGGGTGGGGGATCTGCCTTCTCCTGAGTCCGGGCAGGAGGCAGCACGGCCCCTCCTCCACCTCTCCTTCTGGAAGCCAGAAAGAAGAGGAGCCATGGGGCCCGTGTTCTAACCTGGCTACCCTGGACTCCAAATCTGAAGCTGGGAGGAGGCCCTCAAACGGAACCGCGTCCAGGCACAGTGGGTCCTCACCAGGCCAGGCCAAGTTTTGGTCATGGTCAGTCTTAGTTTATTTGTGGTATGGGGACATTTAAGAGAATCGCTGGCTCCCTGCATTTGTGTCTGCATTCACGTATGTGGTTTTTGAAGCTTGGAAAGGCTGTGTTAGGTCAGATGACTGAACGGTTAACAAAGACCCTAGATTTGTAAAGCAGTTAAAATACTTTAGGCATTTAAAACTTCACCATGGAATCCTCCAGAGTTATTGCTAAAACCTGCTAAATCTAAAACAACAACAACGAATCTGCTGGATCTAAACAGAAGACAAAGTTAAATTACATAGATCGGGAGGCTGAATTTTGTTGAGAGGAGAACACTACCAAAGCAATCTACAGGGCCAACGCATTCCCATCAAAAATCCCAATGGTATTTTTTTCATAAATAGAAAAGTCCATTTTAAAATTAATATGGTATCTCAAGGGACCCTGAATTGCCAAAACAGTCTGAGACAGAAGAATAAAGCTGGAGGACTTGCATTTCCCAATTTCAAAGGTTACTACAAAGCTACAGTAGTCAAAACATTGTCGTCCCATCATAAAGACAGATATATAGACCAATGGAAGAGATCAGAGATCCCAGAAAGAAGACCTCACCTATATGGTTAGTTGATTTTTGACAATGTTGCTAAGACCATTCGATGGGGGAAAGCACTGTCTTTTCAACAAATGATGCTGAGAAAACTGGACGTCCACATGCAGAAGAATGATGTTGGACCCCTACCTCACACCATATGCAAAAAATTAACTCAAAGTGGATCAAAAACCTAAATGTAAGAGCTGAAACTATACAGCTCTTAGAAGAAATAGAGGGGGAACGGGGGAAATCTTCATGACCTTGGATTTGGCAGTGATTTCTCGGATATGACACCAAAAGTATGAGCAATTAAAGAAAAAACAGGTAAGTTGGACTTCATAAAAATTAAAAATTTGGGGACCAGAGAACACTATAAAGAGACTGAGAAGGCAATCTGCAGATGGGAAAATACTTGCAAATCATATATCTGATGAGAGATTAGTATTCAGAATATATAAAAAACTACAATTCAATAACAAAAAACAAATAACTGATTAAATAATAGGGAAAGGACCGGAATAGACATTTCTTCAAAGATACACAAATGGCCAAAAAGCACATGAAGATGCCCGACATCATCAGTCATTAGGCAAACGGAACTCTCAACCACCCTGAGGCACCACTCCATACCCGCCAGGGTGATTATCACCAAACAGATAAACTAACACACGTTAGTGAGCACGCACTGGTTCATGCCAGGAGGGAGAGGACGGAAAGCTGCAGCCGCTGCGGCAGTTTGCTGGTTCCTCGGAAAGTTCCCACGGAACTGCCGATCCTGCCTTGTCCACGCCCGCGTGTGCAGCCAAAACAGCGGAAAGCAGGGACTCCAACAGGTACTCGCACGTCAACGATCGTGTACGTTATTCACGACAGCCCAAGCAGGTGGGAACAACGCAAAGATGCATCGATAGATGAGTGAGTCATCAAAATGTGGTATAAACGGACAGCGGGATTATATTCAGCCACAACATGGAATGCAACTCGGAATGGATCTTGAAAACATGATGCTGAGTGAAAGCAGCCAGACATAAAAGGGCACAAATTGTATGATTCTACTCACATGAAGTGTCAGAGATAGAAAGTAGATTAGTGGTTGCATGGGGCATGGTAGGGAGGGGTTGGAATATGCCAGCTAAAGGGAACGAGGATTCTTGAGGGTATGAACGAGTTTTAAAATTGACTAAAGTGATGAGTGCACAACTCTGTGACTCCACTGACAGCCAATCAATTACGCATTTTTTATAGGTCTGTTTGATAGAGAGAGAGCACAAGCAGTGGCAGAGGGAGAAGCGGACTCCCCACTGAGCAGGGAGCAGGATGTGGGACTCGATCCCAGGACCCCGGGATCATGACCTGAACTGAAGGCAGATGCTTAACCGACTGAGCCACCCAGGTACCCCTGAATTATGCATTAAAAAATATATATTTTATTTATTTATTTGAGAGAGCATGAGAGTGGTGGGGGGTCGCAGAGCAAAGGGACGGGAAGGGAGAGAGAATCCCAAGCGGACGCCACACTAAGCATGGAGTCTGATGCTGGGCTTGATCCCATGACCCTGAGATCATGACCTGAGCCAAAATCAAGTTGGACGCTTGGGGTGCCTGGGTGGCTAAGTTGGCTAAGCCTTTGACTCTTGATTTCAGCTCAGATCATGATCTCAGGGTCCTGGGATCGAGTCCCATGTTGGACTCCGTGCTCAGTAGAGAGTCTGCTTGTCCCTCTGCCCCTCCCCCTGCACGTGCACGCTCTATCTCTCTCTTTCAATAAATAAATAAAATATTTTTTTAAAAAATTTGTTATAGGAAACAAGACAAAAACCCAAGAAATTCATAAACTGAATTTAAAACTCTAAAGAACAAACGAGCTAGCCTTGAAATAGTACACAAGATAACATTCTATACACTAGAAGCAGCGTCAAAGAAATCGATGAGGAAAAGGTTCATTATTCAACAAATAGTACTGAAAATGTTGGCTACTTGGGGAAAAAAACTGTTCTTGTGTTTCACGATATGATCAAATTCATTTCAGATGGATTAAAAAGGAAAACATAAATAGGAAAACCTCAAGAATTTAGAAATTATGGATGAATTAGCCATTTAGTCACTTGATGACGAGGGACTGTACAAGCATAGAAATAATAAAATTGCAAGATTCAAAAACTTCAGATACAGTACAGATTCAGTTCTATGGAACAAAGCCAACATTGGTACGCGTGTCTCCTTACCAGGAGTGTGTGTGTGTGTGTGTGTGTGTGTGTGTGTGTGTGTGTGTGTGTTTAAAGTGGGAGAAACAGAACTCATTTTGCTTTCTGTGGTTTTCAAAAAATATTCTCTGCAGTGAACATATTACTTTGATAGTCATAAAAGAATGTGTTTTATGGGGGCGCCTGGATGGCTCAGTCGTTAAGCGTCTGCCTTCGGCTCAGGGCGTGATCCCAGAGTCCTGGGATCGAGCCCCACATTGGGCTCCCTGCTCTCCGCTGGGAGCCTGCCTCTTCCTCTCCCACTCCCCCTGCTTGTGTTCCCTCTCTTGCTGGCTGTCAAATAAACAAATAAAATCTTTAAAAAATGTGTTTTATGACATGCAAAAAAAAAAATTCCTAAAGAAAAAGAACAGTTTTGAATTTTAAATACACAACTGTCTTAAACCAAAAGTCAACTTACAGATGGTTGAATCCACCTGTAAGAGCATCTGAAGGCACCCAGAAGCTCAGGTCAGGGTCCGAGTAAGCCACACGTGGCTGTGCGCACAGACTGAGCTCGGAGTTCTGTTTGAATGGGTCAAGGTGGGGGTTCAGTGACGTGGGGTGAGGAGCCGAGCGCATTGGGGGTGGACCTGGAGTCCTTGGGCTCAGAGCATGAGAGGTGGGGGCCCGGGACAGTTGGGTCCAGGGGGGCAGTACTACATGTTCTGAGGGCAGGGAACTCCCGACTGACCACAGAACCCTGAACAGAGACCTGAGCAGTGCCCTCAACCCTGCTGCCACGCGTCTTCTTCCTGGGTGGTCAGATAGGTTCTCCCTTCTCCACCCTTGCCCCAGGGCCTCCTCCTTCTCCCTGTAGCACCCTTAGCCAGTGGCCTGAATGTGGTGCCCGTTCTGCCCAAGGGAAGTCCAGTGTCCCGACCCTTCAGCCGTTTCCTGAGACAAGGAAGCAGGGGCAGGAAAGAAGGAAGGGGCCAGGTTCTGGTGAGTTCTCAGGCCCTCAGGATGGTTCTAGGCCCCACATTCTACCATCGGCTGCCCCGCAGACTTGATGTGTGGTGCTGACAGGTTGACCAGGCCATGCTGGACCACGTTCTTATGTCTACTTTATAGGGGAACGTTGAGGAGTGGAGAGTGAAGGCATCCCAGAAGCCAGGTCAGCTATCAGCAGGATAGCATCTGCGCCACATCCCCCACCAGAGGCAGGGAAGGCCTGCTGTCCTCAGGACTGTGAAGTGGGAAGGAGACATCAGACACGAGGTCGAGCACAGAGGCACCTTTATTGGTTCCTGGATCTGGGGATCTTCCCTCCTCTTCCCTCGCTTCCTCATCAGGTCTGCCTCACCCCCTCTTGTGCAGGGGTGGGGGTCAGGGGCATCAGCCTTGGCTCCTTACAGAGGCAAAGGGCTTCTCACAGCCCTGGTTACAACATACTGGGAAAGACCCTGAGCTGGGTCATACACCTGCCTTGTGGGTCGAGGCCAGGGGTATCCTGGGAAGGGACACGGTTGGCATGTATCTTGGGGTGAGTGGACCCTCCAAGCAGCAGGGCAGCCAAAGCCTGCCCTAGAGGACAGCACCCTAACCTGCATCTGTCAATCGGCTAAGGCACGCTGGCTGGGATCATGTCCTGCCATAGAAGGCCAGAGATGTGTGGGCACCCTGACCCTCTCTGGACACAGGGCTGACAGAACGCAGCTACTTCTTCCTCCTGGGAGTCTGGGAGCTGCTGCTGCAGTTGTCAGGGGCTGGGGCGGCCTGTTTGCTGGCAGCTCCAGAGTCCTTCTTGGGGGCTGGCCTGTGCTTCTCCTCCTTGGTCAGAGGGGAGGAGCGGGAGGAATGGGGCCCCAGCAGGGCCTGCATAACCCTAATGGCCCCCACTGTGGCGAGGAGCCCCCAGAGCAGGGTGGAAGCCTCCAGAGGGGACAGCTGTTTCCGTATCCAGTGGAGGGTCTGGGCCAGGGCGTTGCTGGAGCTGCGGGCTCGGGGTGGGCTCTTGTCCTATGGGTGCAGGATTGAGGAAGGTCCACAGGGACCACCCCTGTGGGGAGCGTCACCCCTGCCACTCCCCCCTCCCTAACACCTTCCCACCTGGAGGCCAAACTGTCTGAGCAGCATGTCCAGCGTTGGGTCCCCCAAGGACACTGGCGGGAAGAATTCCTCCACCCACTGGCGTCGCCACCACAGGCTGCAACAGGACAGGGTGTTCAGGGGGCGCCTGAGCCCAGACCCCAGCACCCCACTTGGCACCCTGGTCTTACCTCTGCTCCCCAGGATGTGAGAACCAGTACTTGTAGCGCTGGGCCCGCACGTAGGTGGGCGGCTGCTTGTGGAAGGGGTACCTAGCCACATCGTTCTGGATGAGGCGGATCACTGCAAGGGACTGGGGCTCAGCACAGCCAGTGCTCCCTCAGCCCCAGCTTCCCCTTCCCACACACCCTGCTCCCCTAGACCCCACCCCTCCCACAATACCCTTCCACTTTCCCACGAGCCACCCCCCCACTCCCCACTGGGCCTCACCAGGGTCCTTGCCCTGCAGCAGGCGCAGGACCAGGCTCGTGAACCAAGGGCTGTGAGAGTGGCGGGGCTGGTGGGGCACCACGACAGGGGGCGGCCGACTCACATTCCCGGGCTTGTACATGAACTCGATCTCCTGCCCAGCACAGCACGTGAGCACTACCCGCTGGACTGGAGGGACCCCTTCCCCCTTCCCTGCGTGGCCTGCGGGAGCGTTTACCGTCCAGTGGTGTCCGTCATAGCTACCCTCCAGCACCACCTCGGGCCGCCCGCCCAGACCAGTCATCCGGCGGAAGAGGCCGTAGGAGTTAGCCAGCTGCAGGTGTTCCACGGCACCAAACAGGCGGTGTGCCCCGGTCCAGAGATGCCCATGGCTCGAGGGCTCGATGTAGGAGTATGGCACCTGGAGGCAGGCAGGCAGAAGCTCAGTGCTGTCCCTCCAGCCCCCACCCTCCTCCCCAAGTGCTACCCACCAGGCTGATCACAAACAAGGCCACCGTGGCAGTGCCAAAGATGAACAGCTGGACTGCAGTGCAGAACTTCCTCAGCCACCCTCGCACCTGGGTCCACCTGGGGGGGCGGGGGACCCAAGTGCCGTCAGGCCTGCCCTGCACAGCTCTACCCCACCCCCTTGGACCACATACCTCCAGAGGGCAGTCAGCAGTTCCCAGGTGAGGGAGGCCACCCCCAGCCACATGGTAGGCAGGGTCACCATCTTCAGCCACTGGGAAAACTGGTGGAAGGTAAAGGCTGCAGAAAGAAAGGGGTGTGAGGAGGGGTGGTCCAGCCTCCGTTCTCTGGCCCCCCAGCTGGCACTCACTGGTTCTGGAGTGGACGGCATGCTGCTCCCAGTCAACTTCCAGGCCAAAGTAGTGCACGGTGCCATACGCCAGCAGTCCATAGACGGTAAATTCCAACAGCAGAGACGGCATAGCCAGAAGTGCCCTTGGCCAGGCTGCCGAGCAAGAAAGTCACAGATCGGCTGGGGTGGAACTAGAGCAAGGGTCACTTGAGGGGTATTGGAGGGAAGGAAACTTGCTGGTGGGCAGCTGGGCTGACAATGCCTGGCTATCTGGGACACGCAGACACTCACAAGTAGGTCTCTTCTTGTAGCGGCTGTTGCCAGACCCAGCACTCAAGCACATGTCATCCAGAAGAGCGGTGGTGAGTACCAGGGTGAGCAGGTTGAAGAAGTTATAGTTGCCAGTGACAATAATCAGGACTTGCAACAAAACCTAGAAAAGGGTCTGCACTGAGAGGTCCTGAGGTCCACCCCATTCCTGGCCCTTCCAAGCCCCCTGTACCCCATGCCTGGGGCTCTCCTGCAGGCATCCATCCCCTCCTCATCACCCCCTGGCCCATTATGCTCCCAGTCCAACTGTCCCCTAGCTCCTGTTCATACCTTCCATGGCTCCCCATCATCTGGAGAAAACCCAAGCTCACTCAGCATGCCTCGTGCAGCCCTTCCCCACTCGCCTCTGCTAACCTGACACCCTCTAGTGAGGTTGCGGCCCTGCTCCACAGGCTGGCCTTCACGTCCTGAGTTAACTCGTGCCTCCGCTCATGAGGCCTTCTTGACCGCCTGCAGCAGCCACCCGATCCCGAGGGGACCCACTGGGCGGTGCTGAAAAATGCCACGTCCTCTCTTCCTGATGGCTGAGGTCCCCACCTACCTGGGAGTAGAAAGCTGCCAAGCGCAGGCGGCGAATAGGGGCGAAGAACAGAGGGGGTATTGCGATCTCGATGAGGAACGTGGCCACCACAGAGAGTTTGTGCAGCCAGATGGGCAGCTGGTGGGCGAACCAGGAGGCAGGTGTGGGCAGGCACTGTGTTTCATAGTGGTAGGTGAGGGCTGCAGATGATAAGTGGGTGGTCAGGGCGAGGCAGAACCCCCAACGCTGCCCCACATTCAGGATGGGACCCTCACCAGTAAGCCCCCACCATGCGGGGCAACGGCTGGTCAGCTTGACCACACCCGAGGCAAACATGAGGCGAAACAGCAGCCAGCGCACGAGCCAGAAGGGGAGGCCTTCGTGGGGCGAGGCCCCTGCCAGCCCGCCCTGAGGGCCCTGCTTATGGTGGGGGGGCTGCCTCAGGGGGGCCACCAGCACCGCCAGGAAGCCAGTCTCCAGCAGCAGAGAATCCCTATGGGGAGAAGGAAGAGCACAAAGGGCCCCCCCCATCAAGGCTGTTCCCTCCGAGGGTCCTCCCTGGAGAAGCAAACATATTCCACCCCCCACCTCCTGCAGCCCCTCACCCAGAAGTCACTCACCACTGGAAATAAAGAAACACCTGGCCCACCTGCAGGGAGAAGGGTTGTCAGGGAGCAGGGGGTGTGTGTCTGTGGAGGCAGGCAAGGCAGAGACAGGGGGAGGTGCAGGGTGGACAGGACTGGACTGAATTGGTGACATGGGTCCCAGTGGTGTAGGGGAGCAGCAGGCAGCCCCCACTTGCCTGGCAAACCGACAGGTAGGCAGCCCAGAGCAGCAGGTAGATGAAGAGGGTCCGCAGCCGGCGCAGCAGTAGCGCGCCCAGGGCCAGCAGGGCGCCCAGCAGGCTCAGCAGCTCCAGGCCCTGCGAGGTGTCCAGCCCCAGTTGCGGAGCCTCCCACAGCAGCGTCGGGGTCTCCCACAGCTGCTGCCAGCGCCCTTTGCCCTGTGGCCTCAGGGTCCTCCGTGCAGGCAGGATGCCCTCGGCACCATACAGGCCTGTGGGAGGGCACGTCAGGGCCCTGGACACTACCCTCCAAGGCTAGACTCCCCCCACCAGGCAGGGCCTGCAGATCCACCTCCTGAGGTCTAGACTGCAGGACCCGCAGACGCTGGCCAACGGGTGCGAACCAGCTGATCCCCAGCCCCTTCCGGACCAGACCCGAGCAGGCCTACCAGACTCCCCAGGTTAGAGCCTTCCACCCAGCGGTGCTGAGCTTCCCCCCCCTCCCGGTCCTGCTCATTGTCTTTTCTCCCACCGGCCCTGCCAGGTCCGGGCCCACCCCGCTCAGGATTCTGCCCCGGCCCCAGGTGAGAATCCGCAACCTACGGGAAACTGGCCACTGCACGCCCCCATTCCTCCGCAAGCCCCCAGCGCCCGCAGCAGGCGAACCGAAGCCGCTACCCCGGGCTCCGAGGCCTGGTCCTCACTCCATTCCTAACCCCCCCACCCCACTCGGCGGAGTGCCGGCGGGGACGTGAGCGGACAGAGGACGCGGGCTAGGGGGCGTCCCCTCCTCGGCGCCCTCACCCGGGATCTGCGTGTAGAGGGACGCGAAGGCGAACACGAAGACGGCGGCTACGCCCTGAAGGAAAAGCTGCCGCGGGAGCCGGGAGCCCGCCATGTCCGCTACGCCGCCGGCTGCAGACGCGCCCGCGGGTACGCCCGGCCCCGCCCCGCTGGCTGCAACGGCAAGCCCCGCCCCCGCCCGGCCCCGGCCCCGCCCCGCCTCCTGTGAGGCGCGAGGCGCCGCCGGGGTGCGTCCTAGCCGGCTATGGCCGCGTGCGTCATAGATGTGCGCGCGACATCGCGTGCTACGTCCTTTCCCTGGGCGGGAACAGCAAAATGGCGCCAGAGCTAGTGGCGGGCTGAGGACGCTGGCTCCCCTGGAAGACGGCCCTGCGGTCCCCGGGCCGCCCCGGCCCTGCCCGGACATGGAGGACGTGGAGGCGCGCTTCGCCCACCTGCTGCAGCCCATTCGCGACCTCACTAAGAACTGGGAGGTGGACGTGGCGGCCCAGCTGGGCGAGTATTTAGAGGAGGTGAGCGCGGACCCGGGGGAGTGGCGCGGGGTGGGCGGGCGAGGCCGCGAGGCGGGGCGGCGGGCCGGGGGCCGCTGGGCGGCCGCGCCCCGCCTCCTCGTCTGTGTCTGTCCGCGCTCTGGCCGAACTCGTTCTCAGGCTTGTTTCTTCTCTCTTTTTTTTTTTTTTTTTT
>NW_024424564.1:56928023-56946449 GCF_017311325.1 Ursus maritimus
TTTTTTTTTTTTTTTTTTCTCTTTCCCCAATTCCACCTCTGCCTCTTGAAATTACCCCTTATTAAAGTAGCCTGGAGTTGTCATCACAGGTCGCTACCTGTTAGTGAGCCGCGAAATGGATTTAGTGGGTGGTGACTAGCATTTTTCTCTAGTGTAACAGAATAGACTAGTATTTGTGTGCATGTTTGGGTATTTGAGAGAGCTGGATCACGGGTGAAGAGGGATTTTTTTATCTTGGATTTTCAAACCGGTTTCAAGCTACTGTCATGTTTCCCCTCGTCAGTATTTAGTCTTTTTTCCTGCTTGACAGCCGGGTCTAGGCCTTGTGATGAGCTGTCTGCTCCATTTGTGCACATCGCTTTCATTCCGCAACCCACTTGGACTGCTCTCATCTTTATCAACAGTGACGTCCATCCTGCCAAATCCAAGGGACGCTGGAAATGTGACCTTATTCGGCCAGCAACATTTGTTGGGCAGACCACTCCCTCTTTTTGGAACAGGTTTACCTGCTCTGATTTTTTCCCCATGTCATTTGCTTACTTTTTCTCTGCTGTCCAGTCTTTGTGTGTTGAGCTCCCCTGAGCAGAGTCTGGGCCATCTTCTTATATATCTCCTCCAAACAATCTCACTTATTTCCATGATTTTAAGTATTACATGTATGAGGATAAATCTCAGATTTATATCTCCATCCCAGATCTTTTCTCTGAATTTATTTTCTGTGTCCAGGTAGTCACTTTTGACATTCTACTTAGATGTTCCATGATAGCATCTCAGATTTAATACATTAAAACAGAGCTTTTGGGGTGCTTGGATAGCTCAGTCTAATAAGCATCTGCCTTCGGCTCAGGTCATGATCTCAGGTCCTGGGATGAAGCCCCGCCTCAGGCTCACTGCTCAGTGGAGAGTCTGTTTCTGCCTCGCCCTCTCTCCCCCTCCCCCTGCTTGTGCTCTTTCTCAAGTAAATAAATAAAATCTTAAGAAAAAAAGTAACATGGAGCTCTTGCCTAAATCCCAGTCTTCCTGATCTGGTAAATAGCACTACTGATCAACGAAAGGTGAGAGCTAAGAGCTGCTCTAGTGAAACCCCATGCTTTACACCCAGTTCACCCATGAATTCTGTCAGTTACACCACACAGAATTTCATTTGAATTCATCTGTTCTTTATCTCAGATTCACGTAAAACCTTCCTTCCTAGGCTCCTTACAGCTGTTTTTGGCCCCATCCTCCTCTGCTTGTACACATAGACTGCTGAGAAAATTTGGAGAACTCTGCTGGGTGGGCCTACTGTGGATTCAGGTTTCCATGGTGAGCAGAGTGTTTGGTGATGCCTGGTAAATCTACTTTCTAGCTTGGTCAGCTCCCTTCCTGCCCGCCCCTCCCTCCCTCCCTCCCTCCCTCCTTCCCTTCCTCCCTCCCTTCTTTCCTTTCTTCCTTCTGGTTTTTTAAAAAAATATTTTAATATTTAATTTAAAATTTTTTTTTCAAGAGAGAGCACGTAGGGAGGAGGGGCGGGGAGGAGGAGAGAGAATCTCAAGCAGACTCTGTGCTCAGCATGGAACCTGACGAGGGGCTTGATCTTTTGACCCTGAGTTTGAGACCTGAGCCAAAACCAAGAATTGGATGCTTAACCAACGAAGTCCTGATTTCCCTGCTTCTAGTTTTGTCTTTCTCTTCATTTTCCATGCAGCTATCAGAAAGTTTTCTTTTTTAAATTTTAACACATTGTATCATGTTGCTCTTCTCTTTCATCCATTTATTTGTTTATTGTTGTGGAGCGTCTGTTGTAGCCAAGAATCTTGTTAAACCCTGAGAAAATAGTGGCAAGGAAACAGTAGTCCCTGCTTCCCCCTGTGGGAAGGTGGATCCTAAGGAAGTAACCAGCAGAGTTGTTGGAACAGGTTTAGTTCTACAGAGAGGTTAAGAGATGGGCTCCAAGGCCTAGCTAATAGGTGGCAGAGCAGAGGCCGCCTCCTCACTGTGTCTTAGTGTAAAAACTAACTGATGAGAGATTCAGAAGAAAAGTTGAGGGCTCCAAGAAGAGTTTACCTGGGGGACCTAACTTTGGTGAAAGGAGTTGGCAGTCATAGTGAGCTGAAGAATGTTCCAAGGTTCTGAGGTGGGAAAGTGCTTGGCTCCATGGGGGACCTGGAGAGGGAGTCCTGTGTGACCACTGTACAGCGAGTAGGGGAGAGTGGGTAACTGGAGAGGGAAGCTGGTTAGCATGCGAGGCTCTCTTTAGGGTTTGGGTTTTTTTTCCTAAGAGTGGCAGAAAGCCATTAGGGTTCTGAGTGGAGTGATGTAATCTGCCTTGTGTCTTCAGACAGGCACCTGCTTGTGAAGAGTAGGCTGGAGGGGAGTGAAGGGCGGGAAGAACCAAGTTAGTGCCAAGGTCCAGGCAAGAGGTGGGGCTGGCTGAGCGTGAGTGGTAGTCAGTGTGGAGAGGAGCAGACAGGTTAGAGTGGAGCATGGAAATGTCAGGGAATGTGGCATGGACTGAATGGAGGAAGTGAGAGACGACAGGAAGGAGCTAAGACTTGCAGGTTTGTGGACAGGTGGTTGGGGGGATATCTAGGGTTCAGTGTGGACCTGTCCAGTATGAATTTTGGTTAAGACATCCAAGTGGTGTTTGAAGAAGGCAGTTGGATATATGGGTTTAGGCTTAGACAGGAGGTCCAATCTGGAGCATGTGTTTAGGAATTGTTTGAAGGCAGTGGAGTGTGAGGTCCTGCAAGTGGGTGAGCCAGCCTAGGCTGAGAAGAAAAGGGCCACCTCTGTAGCTCAAGGCCTGGGTGACTCAGCTGTCCTCTCCTTCATATTCCGTCCTTTCAGGGAAAGCCCTCATTTATTTCCAGAATCCTCTGCACTCTCTCAGGCTGTCATGCTCTTCCACTGACCTGGAAAACTCCCTCTGTCCTTCAGGAATTAGTAGAAGTGGCCACTTGGTAGTGTCCGCCCAGACTCCCCCTTCTTTGGGCCCCCATATTGCCTAATGTCTAACCTTGCTCCCCAGCACACCCTGCACGTTGGGCACGTGTGCATAATACTCACTTTCCTAAGTAGCTGGATCCCGGGTCTGCTAACTGTCTTTTGTGGGAGTGGTTCTTTCTAAAAGGCCACTCCCTTCATCTCTCTGGGGAGTAGCTGTCTTTCAGGCTTAGCTCTGATGTCAGCATTTCCTTTGTTCATCAAACACTTGTTGGACCCTAACTTCAGGCCCTGAGGTGGAGGCTGGAATTGGCCCTAACAAGGCGGTGAGAAGCCCCCGGCCTGTGAGCCACACTGCAGGAGTATTCACACCCGCACAGCTGGGAGCGGGCGTTCTAGGCAGATGGAAGGCAAAGGCAAAGGGCTTGAAAAAACATGTGGGGCTTCAGAGTGCTGTTTGCTGAGAGGTGTGCAGGCGGGGCCCAGGTTGTGGGGGGCCCCTGGGTTAAGAATGGAGATAAAAAGTTTGGGGACATTTAGATTTGTTGGGGTGGCGCTAAGGGCAGTCCTGCAGTGTAGGAGAGCGCGCTGCTGTAGCTGGGTTTGGGAATTGTTGGCATATGGTCTGTGGACCACTGACACTTAAGAGGTGGTAGGAGCTGAGGGACGCCTGGGTGGCACAGCGGTTAAGCGTCTGCCTTCGGCTCAGGGCGTGATCCCGGCGTTCTGGGATCGAGCCCCACATCAGGCTCCTCCGCTATGAGCCTGCTTCTTCCTCTCCCACTCCCCCTGCTTGTGTTCCCTCTCTCGCTGGCTGTCTCTATCTCTGTCGAATAAATAAATAAAAATCTTAAAAAAAAAAAAAGAGGTGGTAGGAGCTGGGGCTTGGGGGAATCTTGGGGTCAGGGGTTGCAGAGGAAGGAGGAGGACTCACTTGGAAGTGTTTCCTTAGTTTCCGCTTAAAGGGTTTAGACCCCAGCAATTTGTGTCTGCCATCCCCGCCGCTGAGATTCCCCTTTCCTTCTCTCAGGTGACGGGTCTTCTTGCCCGATTCTATCCAAGTTGGCCTTGACTTGGATGGGCTCAGTGTGGAGCATCTGCAGGCCTCCAGAAGGGAACTGCTGTGCAGCTCTAGCCGTCTGTGGCTGGTATACTCTAGGGGCCTCCGTTTTCCAAAGCACTAGGTCTCAGAGGTTACAGGCAGTAGGAGAAATCACAAAGACCTGCCTCTCCCCTCCAAAAATTAAAAAAAGGACAACTAGAGAGTCCTGAGCAGAGCCAGTGCTCTGAGGGGTGCCTTGTGGTGATCAGGCATTGCAGGCTGGGTGCCGGGTGGGCTCTTTGGGGAGAAGTGTACAGATTTTGGCTCCCCAATGCCCTGGTGTTGTGTCTTGCAGCTGGACCAGATCTGCATTTCTTTTGACGAAGGGAAAACTACAATGAACTTCATTGAGGCAGCGCTATTGATCCAGGGGTCTGCCTGTGTCTACAGTAAGAAGGTGGGCACCCCCTGGCTGCTGGTCTAATGGGACTGAGGTTCACTGTCCTGCTGGGGCAGGTGGCAGGCTCACCTGTCTGTTCCCTGCCTTGCCGGCGTCTTCTGTCTTTCCTATTCCTCACCACCTTGTAACACAACTTGGATATATAATTGAACAATTATAATTGAGGAACAAGCCTGGATTTATAATTGCAGGGCCTGCTGCTAATGCTAGACATCCCGCAATGTACAGGAGAGCCCCACGTAACAGAATTATCCAGTCTAAAACGTCAGTAGTCCCAAAGCCCAGAAACCATGTTATAGATTGAGAGGAAAAGCAGAATGAAGGGAATATCTTGGGAAAAACCAATATCTAGGAAGTGCCCACCAGAAGGAAAAGTCAGAGAAAGGCAAATTAAAAAAATGTCCAGAAATCAGAGATGTAGAGAATTTTAAAGGGGAAGAAAAAAGACCGAAATTGTTGAATTTAGTGAATTGACCCACACAGGGAAGGTTTTCAGGTGTCTAGTGGGTCTGTAATTGGAAGGTCACCAGGGGTTTCAGTGAGAGGAGGGTGAGACTGGGGTGGAGAGAGGCGAGGAGGCACCATTTGACCCCTTGTAGGAGAGGTTACAGGGAGGGGACGAGGATGGGCAGTAAGTAAAGCAGCGGTCCTCCACCCAGCTGTGGTCCACCTCATGCCCAGCTCCTGGCCCTTGCCTGGCCTGGTGAGATCAGGTTTTCTTAAACTATCCTTAGTGACAGACAAGATTGAACACCACGGAGCTGAAGGGTAAAAGGGTAGGTGGGGCAGCAGATGAAACAAGATCGTGGTGGAAATAGTTGAGGAGTGGGTCAGGGCTGTGGTTGCTGGGCCTCATCTCAGGAGTCTGGAGGGAGAAGTCCGTTTTGAGGTAGAGAAGTTGGACACAGGCATTTGGGAGTTCCTGCTGAGGGCCCCAGTTTTCATAACAGAGAATAAAAGTCAGTTGTGAGAATCAGCTACTGGGTAGAAAATTTGGAGAGTGAAATTTGGTGAAAGTTCAAAGTACTCCTGAGGGGAATGCAAAACAAGACAGTCATGACCGAGGGCACCGGCAGTCTGATGGACGCTCAGTGCATCTTGCACTTGCGTGAGCTTCCTCCAGCCATACTTAGCCACCCCTGGTGTAGGAGCAAGGAAAAGTGGGTGACAGCGCTGATCCAGAATTGGCAGTTTAGTGGGCGGCGGGAGAAGGAGAAAAGGTGCACAGGAGGTAAGCATTTGGAAGTGTCTAACAGGGTCCCAGCTGGGGAAGGGTGAGTGACCTACACTCAGGCTTAACTTGCACAGGACACAGTGGATTTACCTCTAGGCACTAGAAGTTATTAAGACAGTTGAAGATCTCGTTAATTTTGTCCTAGATAATCCCATTAAATCAGATTCCTATGTCCTGCATCTGTCCTAAGAAGGAGTGTCTACAGCTAACTTCGCACAGGACACGAGGTGACAGACACATGGGTGTGTGGTAAAGCAGGTGCAGAGACGTGTTAACAGGGAAGTCTGGAAGGTGTGGGGTCAGTAGCGTCCACTAGGACTTGCTGAAACGATGGAGATGTTCTGTGATCTGGGCCATCAAAGCTGGTAAGTACTAGTTACATGCGGCTGCCAAGCCCTTGAAATGTGGCCAGTGTGGAGGAGGAATTTTGAGTGTTACTAACTTGGCCAACTTTACTGAAATGGGTAAAGTCACATGTAGCTAGTGGTTGCAGATCAGGTCATGCAGCCTGGGATTCACACATCCCTGGGTGCAAATCCTGGACCCACCGCTGATCCAGGCAGCTTTATCTCTCTCAGTTATTCTATGGTGTGGGAACAGCAGTGATACCTACTTCAGACAGACTGGGTGGGATGAAGCACGAACACAGTCCTGTATACGTGGCAAACGCTTAAGTTAATGTTTATTAGTCCTAATAAACGGGGCCTATGTCTTGAGGGGCCGCCATCCGTTGCGCTCACCACTGTGTCCAGTGCCAAGCCCCATACATAAAAGAAGTGGAATAAACATCTGTTGGGTGGGGGAAAAAGGCAGGACCAAGAAGAGAGAGTTGCGTGTGCTCTTGGGGACTGTTACTCCAGAAGCAATGGCCCAGAGGTGGCCCACATGCATACCCTGCTGGCCAGCATCTCAGAAGTCCTGACCCTCACCATAATGGTGGGGTCCCACAGGTGTGGCCGGGGCTTCTGGAGGTGGGGCACTGGTGGCCCGCGCCTGCGGGAGGAAAAGGAGCCAGCTATGGGTGCTGGGCGGGAGCAGCACAGAGATGGGCCAGTGGACCACATGCAGGCTGGTGTGCAGGGCGTGAAGGCAAGCAGGGCTGCCTGAGGCAGCTACTTGTGTGGCTGTGTGGAGTGTGGGGACAGAGGAAGAGGAGAGGACCACAACTGATGAGACATGCTAGTTGGACTAGAGACGTCTTTCTGGCAGCCACATTGGCAGGACTTGTGCTGGAAGTTTTGGAGAGGACAGTGGGCTTCTCCGTGTACGTACACAGCGAGGGCTCTGGGGAGGGCCGTGGAGCATCTGGGTAGGCTTTTCTTTCCGCTCCTCACGGTCTACTTCTGGTCACCAGGTGGAATACCTCTACTCGCTGGTCTACCAGGCTCTTGATTTCATCTCTGGCAAGAAGTGAGTACTGGTCTGAGCCAGGAGGCGGAGGCCTGTGTGTCTGCCCCGTGTGCAGCTTGGGGGAGGCCCCTGCAGCCTCTGACGTGTCCATGCATTGATTCTCTCTCAGGCGGGCCAAGCAGCTCTCCTCAGTGCGGGAAAATGGGGCCAATGGGGACAGCATGTCCACGGCTCCCCAGGAGGTGGAGGACCAGGTGAGATTTCTTGGGTGCGTGGCCACTGCCCACTGAGCACGTGCCAGGCGCTGCCCCTGAGCTCTATCTCCCCACAGTTCCTGTCACTGGATGACCTCCCTGACTCCCGTGCTAATGTGGATCTGAGGAATGACCTGCCCCCCCGGGTGAGTACCCGTCCTTCTGTAGGGGCTGCAGTAACTGAGGGGGGTTTGGAAGGTGTCATCCCATATGGGTTCCCCACCTGGAGCCCATGGGACCTGTGGCTCACCCACTCTTGGCCTCCGTGTAGGAGGTCCTCATCGTCCCTCTCCTGCCCATGGCCCTTGTGGCTCCTGATGAGGTGGAGAAGAATGTCAACCCCCTGTACAGGTACCAGCCTGAGCCTGGCTGAGGGGAGTCATAAGGGGAGAGGGCTGCCTGAGAAGGGTCTCTGCAGTGGCTGTGTTTTTGCCTGCACAGCTGTCAGGGGGAGGTCCTGGCCAGCCGGAAGGATTTTAGGATGAATACGTGCACCCCCCACCCCCAAGGAGCCTTCATGTTGGAGCCAGTGGGCATCTCCCCTGTGGAGACACTGCTGCCGAGGAACCAGAACGGTGAGGGCTTGGCTGTGAGGGGCTTAGGAAGGAAGGGTCTTGTGGGCTGGACCTCTTGTCGGGTCCCCTGTGCCTGTGCCTGCCAGCTCTGGTCCCACCTCCTTCCCCAGGCACCTGCACTGAAGATGGGTCTGTTGGGGCACTTCCCCTTTGCCCCCTCTTTGCCCATAGCTGGGTCACCCTAGGGTACCTGAGTCCTGTGCCAGATTTCTACTCTCCCTGCCCCCTGGGGGAGGGGTTGGGCTGACCCTCTCCAATCTCCCATCTTTCCCAGAGGCTGAGAGGGCTGAGGAGCAGCCAATGGAAGTCTCTGTGTGCAGTCCTGTCCCTGTGCTCAGCATCTCCCAGGAGCCAGGTGAGAAGAGAGGACGTGGTGGACTTGCAGGGTGAGGGTGGGGGTGATGGGGCTCTGCACAGGGCTGTGCTCAGCCACCCCAGGGGTGAGGTGCAGGGAGCAAGGAAGCCTGGCCTCGGCCTCCCCCCCACCTTGGCCCACTGTGCTGTCTTGGTCTCAATACTCTGACCATTCTTGGGCCTGTGAGGTTTGGACCTACCCCTCCTTCCTGGGCAAGCACGGATGGCAGCATTTCAGGAGGAAAATTGCTGAAAAGTAAAAGGAGCCAAACAAAACAGAGTGGCATGACGAGAGGAGTGCGAAATGCTCTGCTACGTTCGCTGGGTCTGGTGAATGCGGCTGAGTGAAGGAAGGGCCTCGCAGGTTCTCCTGGGTGTTGGCCAGGCTCAGCCTCCCACCTGCTGTCTGGTCTCTTACTCCCCTGCTCAGGTGCCTCTCCAGAAGGCCCGATGCCTGGAGGTGGTGGTGAGGATGAGGATGCAGAGGGGGCAGCAGAGCTCCCTGAGGCCACAGCCCCCGAGGTCCCTCAGGAGCCCCAGGAACCCAGAAGCCCACAGCAGGTGGGACCCCAGCTGAGGCCTGCAAAGCTCAAGCCGTCAGCTGGGCAAGCTTCCCCACACTTACATGGGATAGGCAGTCCTGTGGGCTTTGCCCCCAGGCCCGTAGGTCTCTGCTTCTTCCCTCTGGGCCTTGCACACCAGGGCTGCAGGTGCATCCTCCAGACTGCCTTCCTCTTTCTGAGTAGAACAGCCGCGGCTCCTCAGAAAGGAGCTGGGGTTCAAGGGTCTGAGCCCTGTGGTGTTCATGGCTACCACCTAGCATGGCAGCTGGTTTCGAAAGCTGACCCTTTGGCAGGAGGGGATGGGCTTTGGAGGCTTTTGCTGCTTCCCTCTACCCCCAAGGGTCAGCTTTGTGTTTCAGCCTGGAGCTGAGAAATCTTTTTATTAAAACTGGTGCACATAGGAAAAATGTTAACATGTTAATTTTGTTTGGTAGATGTGTGATGTTTATCATATCATCATCATCATTATTTGGTATTTAGAAAAAAAAAAAGTACCCCATGGTCACTAGTTCATTGGTTTGTATGTTCTCCTAAAATTTTTCCTAGAGTTTTTGTTTGCCCTCAGAGGGTCCCTGCAGGGTTCTTGACGTCTGACCCCAGAGCACAGCTGCTGGGTTGCCTGAGCCTTGGGTGGGGGAGGAGGAGAGAGGGATCCCTGGGGCTGTTTCTTTACAGAGTGCTGCCCAGCCTAGTAGGTGTGTGCTGCGGGAGCGACGGGAGCCAGCGTCCCTGCTGAAGGTGAGGGGTAGTGAGGCTCAGACCCCCTACCAGGGAGGATGTGCTTGAGGCTCCACTGCCCACCCCTTACTCCTGCTAGCTTTCAGAGCCCTGGATGCCTGGGCTCCTAGCCTGAGGCCCTTTGTGCTGGCTCTCTTTTGCGAAGAATCTTCCTTCCTCCAGAAATTGAATCACCTCTTCTGCTGCTCTGGGGCACCTCCCTCCCTAGTGTGTCACCCTTGGGTCCTGGATTGAACGTGGCTAGGCCTTCTCTGGCTGTCACTGCACTCCATGTCTGGGCTTGTGGGGGAGGGTGCACATCCCTTGCTCCCCCCCGCCCCCCGCCACAGTGTCTGCTTGTCCTGTGTGCTTAGGAGACTCCAGACCCCTGGCAGAGCCTGGACCCCTTTGATTCCCTGGACTCTAAGCCCTTCAAGAAAGGTAATTGGGTGGAGGGACACCTTCACTTGGGCATCTGTGGATGGGTTCTCTGGAGCACTAGTGGTTGATGAGGCTGGGGCATTAGCCTGGTGGGGACTGTGCTCCCTTGTGCAGTTGTTCCTAGAGCGTGTGGGTGCCATAGCTACCCCAGGGTAGGAAGTTGTGCTCTGAGACATAGTCGTTTGCCCCCAGGTAGGCCTTACTCTGTGCCCCCCTGTGTGGAGGAAGTTCCAGGACAGAAGCGCAAGAGGAAGGGTGCCAGCAAGCTGCAGGACTTCCACCAGTGGTACCTGGCTGCCTGTGAGTGGTGGTGGTGGTGGGACTGGGCCAGCACGGGAGGGTCTGGGTACAGCCTACAGGGACCTGACTTGGTTCCCGCTGACCAAATTCTCTTGAAAGATGCTGACCACGCTGACAGCAGGAGGCCCCGGCGAAAGGGCCCGTCCTTTGCAGGTGAGGCAGAGCCGTGTGTGCACTCCAGAGGGACAGTGGTGCCATGCCATATTCTGCCTGCCTCCCCGTGACCTGGGGGTGCCTAGGGCTCTAGGTGGACTGGGGGTACCTGGGCAGGACAGGGAGCCCCTCTCACAAGGCCTTCGTGTGCAGACATGGAGGTCCTGTACTGGAAGCACGTGAAGGAGCAACTGGAGACTCTCCGGAAGCTGCAGAGGAGGGAGGCAAGTACTGGCCACTGTCTGGACCCCCGCAGGGCCCCTAGTGGGGACAGCAGTGCATCATAGATGCTCTCTGCACAGATGGCTGAGCGGTGGCTGCCGAGGCCTGAGGAGGGGCTGTGGCCTGTGGAGGACCAGCTGGAGGACTCCTTGGAGGATCTGGAGGCAGCAGGTGGGAGCCTACTGGGATAGGCCTGGTGGGCGGGGGCGTTCAGCATCCACTGCCAGCAAACCTGCCTCCTGCTGGGGCTTCTCTGTCTACTAGCGGATGACTTTCTGGAGCCTGAGGAGTATGCTGAGCCTCAGGAGGCAAAGCCTGGGGAAGCTGCAGACCTGGGTAGGTCTGAGAGGGGCCCGAGGACAGGGGAAGGAGGAAGGGGTGTGGCCTGTGGCCACAGCAGCTCATAGTTGCCCCTCCTCCAGAAGCAGAGGCCATGCCAGCGTCCCTGAGCTATGAAGAGCTGGTCCGAAGGAATGTGGTAAGTCTGAGTTAGAGCAGTGGGTTGCTGGGCGAGGGGTCCCTGTACAGAAGGTGGCAGCTCCCTGGTCCTCCCCTAGGAGCTCTTCATCGCCACCTCTCAGAAGTTCGTCCAGGAGACGGAGCTGAGCCAGCGCATCAGGGACTGGGAGGACACTATCCAGCCCCTGCTCCAAGAGCAGGTGAGGGGTTGGGCCAAGCTCTGGCTGAGAAGTGGGGACTCCCCTGCTGCCTGCCTTGGTTTTGCCCCAGGATCTTGCCCCTCCTCCTTGCAGGAACAGCACGTGCCCTTTGACATCCATACTTATGGGGACCAGATAGTCTCAAGGTTCAGCCAGCTCAACCAGTGGTGTCCCTTTGCGGAGCTGGTAGCTGGCCAACCTGCCTTCGAGGTGTGTCGTTCCATGCTGGCGTCCCTACAGCTGGTGAGTGGCCCGGGGAGCCTGGGAGGGAAGTGGTCCCCGACTCCGCTGATACCTCATCCCTACAGGCCAACGACCACACGGTGGAGATCACCCAGCAGCCGGGGCTGGAGGCGGCCGTGGACACCATGTCCCTGAGACTACTCACGCACCAGCGGGCCCACAAGCGCTTCCAGACCTACGCTGCCCCCTCCATGGCCCAGCCCTGAGTGGGAAGCACTGAGGCTGAGGGGTGGGCTCTGGAGGTCCATCCCTCACGGGTGCTGGGTGTGCATCTGCTCACTCTACCCTTGTTTCCTGGCTGGCCCAGCCCAATAAAGTGGTGTTGCCATCCCACCCAACCCTTAAAAAAACTTAAACTCCTGCTCTGTGCAGGGAAAGGGCTGCCTGCCTATGCCCTACACCCCTGGCAAGTGACCAGGTCCTGAGCCCTTTCCTGCCCGGCCTCCTGGGGCCGCTGGGACAGATGACAGGCACACAGCTTTGTCTCACCCTCTTTAATGACCCGACTCAGTGCAGGACGCTGCGGAAGGCAGCCATGTGGCGCCTCACGCTGTCCGCAATCTGCTGTGCTGACCTGGCCCGGCTGTAGTAGTCTGTGAAGAGGCCGTCAGGGCTGAGCAGGTAGATGGCAATGGAGTGATCCACGACGTAATCCTGGTCCTCATCCTTAGGGCCAGCGCTGTAGTACACACGGTAGCTGCGGCTCACCTGGGCTACCTGCTCAGCAGAACCGGTCAGGCCCAGCAGCCGTGGGTGGAAGTCCTGTACGTAGCGGGCCATGGCTGCAACGGTGTCCCGTTCGGGGTCCACAGTGATGAAGACAGGCTGCACCGGGGGCAGGCCGGGCTCGGCCTCCAGCTCCTGTACCACCTGCACCAGCTTCTCCAGCTCGTCGGGGCAGATGTCGGGGCAGTGAGTGAACCCAAAGTACATCAGCACCCACTGACCCCGGAAGTCAGCTTTGCAGCGCGCTTGTCCCCGGTGGTCCAGCAGGCTGAAGTCGCCCTGGCCCACAGCTGCCTGGCGCAGGGCCTCGGTCCGCTGTTGCTGTCGCCGCCGCTCCTTCTCAGCCCTTGCAGCCAGCCAGGCCCCGCCCAATCCAGCCCCAAACAAACCAGTGATCAACAGCCTGGTCCGAAACCCAGGGCCCTGGGGCTGGGTCTGCCTGCCCCTCTCTCCAGGGCCCTGCCTTGACAGGAGCCGGTACCTCACATGTACGGCCTCACCTCCCGGGGTCCAAAGGAGCGCTGGGGGCTTGAGAGGAGAGAGCCTGTGCCAAGCCTTGGGTGCCCAAATCAGCAGCAGCATGGGCCTGATGCTCCTGGAAGAAAGCCCAGCTGTCAGGAGCCTGTAGTGGCCTCAGCCTCCTGGGTCAGACTTGGGGTGGCTCTGGGGAGACTTGCCACTGTGTGAAAGACCAAGCCCACACTCCTGCTCACTGCAGCTGCTCCCTTAGTGCTCTGTAGAGCACACAAGTGCTTCACCGATGAGAAAAAGCTCCAGCTTAGGTGTCCCCCGGTGCCCATGGCTGTTACGCCTGTCCTCCCACCCTGGCCCTGGGTCCTGCGCCTGCAGCACTGTGTGGCCTGGGGAAGCACTCCTGCACCTCACCATCTCAGCTGACCAAGCATTCCAAGTGCATGCCTTGCCGAGTTCCTGAGCGTGTGTACCTGTTTGCAATAAACCCCCATTTCTTGAAAGGAGGCGGGTGAGTCTCTGGTTTCAAGCCTCAAAGACGGACTCCTGCGGCCTGCCCACCCGGCGCTCAGTAGCAACTCTGTGCGCCCACGCGAGGCCGCCCACAAGGCGCACCTTCCACGTCGAGCTTACCTGGTGCTCTCACCCCGGGAGAGAAGCGAGGTCTCTACTTGGCACAAGCCCACCCTCTTCATATCTGGGATTCCGACACCGAATTCGGTGTCCTCCGCGGTGGGCAGGAGCCCCTGGAACGTTTGCTAGGTGGAGGTCCTAAGACTCCCCCTCACCTGTCCAGCTGCTGAAAAGACCCTCCCGGGGATACACGTCTGGTCTCCGCCGCGTCCGGTGGCTTGCGCTCGGGGCTGACCTTCAGCACGTCCCACAGCCTCTCCACCTAGCTTCCTCCTTTACATACGCGCTCTAAGCTGTGCACGGGATGTGCCTGACAAGCAAAGACAGCCTGTGGATACTTCCTGGGCCCCTCTCTTCCAGGAGCCCCCACTTCCAGAGCGCCCCCCGGGCCGCGCAGCTCTCTGCCCAGCGGTAAGGTCAGAAAGGGGGACACCAGGCACGACCCAGGCTCCCTGGGACCCAGCGTCAGTATCGCGAGTCGGGGGTCAGCCCCGCTCTCTGCGAGCTAGTCGCCGCCGCGGCCTTGGCCACGATGCACGGTCGGGGTCGCTAGGCTGCGGAGCTATCGGCACGCTCGGCGCCAGCGCGCATGCGTCAAGGGCGTCACGCACGCGCAGGAAGAGGGCCTCCCCTCTTCCTTCCCACCGTCCCCAGCCTCCGCGCGCGTGCGCGAAAGGTGGCGGGCACCGCCTGAGTCCGCGTGCCGGGCGAGGCGGGGCTTCCTCCCTGGGCCCGCCCCTCCCTGCTCCCTTCGGCGGCGGCCGCACTTCCTTCGGAAGCGCCCGGGCTCGCGCCTTTCCCGCCATCCGCAGACCGCCCGCGCGCCGGGCACGGACCCTGGCTTCGCGTTCTCCGACTCTGCTGCTGTGTCGGTCGGCGCAGGGCGCGCGGTGCGAGGGCACAACGTCCCCTGCAGGCCACCGGGCGCGAGGAGGGGCGGGGATCGGCCCTGGCCGCAGCGCAGCCTTGAGCCCACCGCCGCCGGAGCCGATCCCCTGCGCGGCTGTCCCCGGACGAGCTCCTCGGAGCTGGCCGGAGGCTCCGCGGCGAGGGACGGGGAGTGGGGGGGGGGGTGTCCCAGGGGGAGGGTAGGAGGGCCTGGGGCCGCGGGTGAGAATCCGGAACTCAGGAAGGAGAGTGCCCAGGGCCAGGGCTCGGGGAAGGAAAGGGGATGGGAACTCAGAGAAGGGAAGGGGCCGGGTTTGGTGGGGAGGGACCGGGGTCTCCCGGCGCCCACCGTCCACGGGCGCGTGGAACTCCTCCTGCTCACGGGCGTGGGGGTCCCGGAGCATAGGTCTCGGGCCAGGCCCAGATCCAGGCTCTGCGCCCGAGCTTCCTCTCGAAGCGGCCCCGGGACTGAGCGGTCGTCCAGCTCCCAAGAAGCTATGGGACCAAACTGCCAGCGTTACGAAAGGGAGATTGAGCGCACATTAGGAGACCCACCAGACAGAGGCCACACAGGGTCCAGCAGGCACAGGTGCTCACCAGTGCTCTAGCCAGCTGCCGGGCATGGCTAGGGAATACTTGCCCCTCCAAATCCACCACCAGAGCGGATGGGTTCTGCACCATTTTCTGACCGAGGTTGAAGGCAGAGGGGACTGGAGGTGATAAGGAGGCTGGAGTTCCTGGGAGATGTGGGGAATGCTTAATCTTGGGTCAGTCACGAAGGGTTAAGGACCCTGAACATTGAGGACCAAGTTCCCTATGGGGGTAGGGCATCAATCAGGTCACCCTCTGGAGTTGGTGGTCAGGTATCTTGTTTTTTAAATAATCTCTACACCCAATGTGGGGCTCGAAATCACGACCCTGACATCAAGAGTTGCATGCTCTATCAACTGAACCAGGCAGGCGCCTGGGTGGTCAGGCATCATGTGATGACGGGACACTGACCCCAGGGTTGGTTCAGATCACCTGTTTTGGGGGAGGTCCCCTGGTCCCCTAATGGAGATCTGGCCTTTGTACAGTCAGAGGTCAGGTGTCTTTAATATGCAGGAGGTAGACCCAGAGTCGGGTCAGGTTACCTGTGATGACTAGTAGGCTGTTAATGAGGGCTGACATCTCTGGCTTCATACAGGATTCCATCGACAGGAACCAGCCTCCTGCCCTGACCCGCAGGACAGCAGCTCACTCCCCCTAGCAGCCCTTACATCTGACCAAACTCCCCTGTATCAGGACTCCCAGTGACCTTCAGTGACCCCTGCACTGACACTGTCATCAGCAACCATGACGAGTGTCCAAGACCATGACCAGAGACTTATGAACAATTCTGGTAAGTCCTCATTAATGACTGGTCTGACCCATCAGGGGTATTGACCAATATCCTATGGCCCATTAATGATTGATTAGAGTCCCAACACTGATTTTGATCAAGTCCCTATTAATGACTCCAACTGAAGTTTCTCTGATGACCAAAGTTCAATGACCATCAATGACCCATAGAAAACTTTGATCAATATCCAACCCTGATGAATGACGTATCAGTGATCCTTCAGAGATTCTGGCCAATGTTACTATCAATAATATCAATATCAATGTTACTAGATCAGTGATCAGTCAGCCCATCTGTACCTGCTCTGAGCTTTGGATGACAGTGAATCCAGAAATAGACTCCAGTTTATCCAAGTTGTGCTCCCCCCTTGCTCCAGACCACATCTGTTGATCATTGGTATGTGCTGGGCAGGGGTGCTGAGCACACCTGCACAAGCTACTCCCTTTACCTTCCCTGGTTAGGACGTCAGTTGGAGTTCTAGGCAGTTTGTAGTGGACGTGCAGCTGGTGGAGAAGGAAAAGAAATTGTCCTGTTTTGGTATGGGGAGCGAAGAGGAGGAGCCCAGTACGTATCCTGAGGGCTCAAGTCTGGGGAACCAAGGGAGAGGAATAGCCAGCTCTTCCCTTGGGAGTCCTGACTGGGGTACCCAAGGAGCTGGATAACTTGGTCTTGTTATGGGGGCTAATGGGGAGAGGGAACCTTAGTTCTGTCCTGGGGGTGAGAAGCCTGGGGTCTGCCTTTGGGGACTCCATCTAGGCCAGGCTTGAAATCAGGCTTGAAACTATTCCCTGTGGAATAGTTGTCTGTGAGCTGCTGCCCAGACTTGGCCAGGGCCAGCGCCACTGTCTTCTCCAGACCCATGCCCTGCAGTGGCATGGCCGTTTGCATGGCCCCGAGACATGGGATACGGTGGTGTAGCCAACGCGACGGGGCTGTTCCCACAGTCGTGGGGTATCCTGGGGTCACTGACAGTGGTGGGGCTCTGTGGGGCCCCCGGAGGCAGGCGGTCTCTGGCGTTGACCTTGGGGTCAAAGGCGCCCAGAAGTTCCCGCGCACCAATTTGCGCGCCCTCCGCGCTGCCGTCCACAGCGCGCATGAAGCCCCTGATGTCCCCCTAGCTCAGGCGGCCTGTCTCGTTCAGGCGGATCAGCTCCGGGAGTTGCGTGGGCTCTGGCGGTGGGGTCTGAAGGGCCCTAGCTCCCTGTGGCCCCATCGCTCCGGGCCTGCGGAGTGCGAGACAGCTGGAACCTGCCGCCGCCCTGTGTCTGTGTCTCTGCGGCAGGTGCACTTGTCCCAACTGGATCCGGTTTCTCCCTTTCGTATCCGCCCCCTCTGTCCCGTGTCTGTGTTGCCCATGTGCGTGTCTCCGTGTCTGGCTCCCACTTCTCGGCCTCACAACTTAAGCCCGGCCTGTACCTGTCCCAGACAGTGGCCCTCGCCCGTCCCGCTTTAGATTCCACCCGGGTTCCGCCCGGCCGGCCCGCAGCCGCAGGATGATGGCGGGTGGGCGGGGCCGCCCAGACAGGCGGGACTCTAGGCCAATGGCCACCTTAGGGGGCGGGACGACCCTGCTCACTTCTGCCCCGACCAATCACGAATGCCCGCGGCCGCGCGACTTCCGGGACTCCCCGGGCCAGTGGGCCCGAGGGGGTCTGGGAGCCCGTGGGCCCCAGTGTCCAGACGCGCACGCTCACCGCCCCACGCGACCGCCGCGAACACAGAGGGGCGGACACGCTGCTGGCTCGGGAAGCTTTAAGCAAACGTCTGCGGGGCAGCGCCCGCCCAGCCGGTCAGTCGTCCGCATTGGTCAGGACCCGGGCCAGGTAGTCCGAGTGCCGGATCCCGAAGCTCCAGCCGCGGGGCTTCCGGTGCTGCAGGCCCAGGAGACGTCGCTGAGCTCGCGGGGTGGCCCCGCGCCGGGACCCCCCGGACCCTGACCCTCATCCCCCGCCTCTGACCCTTGACCCGGTACTCCAGAACACCTGGTCCACGTTGTAGGCTGCGGGCCCCGGATTCAGGGTGTTGTCTTGGGGGAGCGAGGTCCGCGCCAGCATCGAGAACTGGGGGGCCCGAGACTTGTAGATCCCAGTGTTCACCACGTGGTAGGCGCAGGGGCCCGGGGTCTGTGGGAGGGCGGCAGGGGCGCTGGGTCCGGCCTCCATTCCCCTCTGACCACTGGCCCTCACCTCTTGCTTCGTGATCCTCTGTGGCCCGCCCCGCCGACCCCTAGCTACACCCCGCCGGGCATCCCCTCCCCCACCTTGCTGAGGTCCTCAAAGAAGCTGCCCACCGCGCTGCGGCCATAGATGGAGTAAGTTGGGGCCGAGACTTTACCGATGACGCGCGGACCCAAGAGCGAGGGCACAGTGTAGGTCCCAGGGCCTGGGGAGGAGCCAGCGAAGGGTGGGGTCTAGGGGTGAGTCTTCGCGGACAGGTCAGGGTCTCCCCGCCGCAGCCTGCAGAGTGGTAGGGATGGGAAGGGGGTGGGAAGGTCTACGGTGCCGGAATGGGCCTTTCTGGTCTCACCTGGGGTCTGCTGCTTCGCGTGGATGCCCCAGTTTCGGGGAGCGATGGTATGCCGAGGCGCACAGGGGTACGTCGCGTTCCCAGCTCGCTCCGGGAAGTATCTGCCTACGGGGCGGACCGGGGGTGTGGGCCGCAACAGGGTTGGGGGCCTGGTGGGGACCCGGGTTGGGGGCCAGGGGTTAGGGTGAATCCGAGGCACGATTTGTCAAAGCCCGGTGGGGCTTGGAGTTCTTGTGAGATCCGGATGTGGGGGGTACCAGTTTGGAGTGATAGGGTACACGAGGGCGGCTCGGGGCTCGGGGGGGGGGG
>NW_024424564.1:56946459-56968590 GCF_017311325.1 Ursus maritimus
GAACCTGCCGCCGCCCTGTGTCTGTGTCTCTGCGGCAGGTGCACTTGTCCCAACTGGATCCGGTTTCTCCCTTTCGTATCCGCCCCCTCTGTCCCGTGTCTGTGTTGCCCATGTGCGTGTCTCCGTGTCTGGCTCCCACTTCTCGGCCTCACAACTTAAGCCCGGCCTGTACCTGTCCCAGACAGTGGCCCTCGCCCGTCCCGCTTTAGATTCCACCCGGGTTCCGCCCGGCCGGCCCGCAGCCGCAGGATGATGGCGGGTGGGCGGGGCCGCCCAGACAGGCGGGACTCTAGGCCAATGGCCACCTTAGGGGGCGGGACGACCCTGCTCACTTCTGCCCCGACCAATCACGAATGCCCGCGGCCGCGCGACTTCCGGGACTCCCCGGGCCAGTGGGCCCGAGGGGGTCTGGGAGCCCGTGGGCCCCAGTGTCCAGACGCGCACGCTCACCGCCCCACGCGACCGCCGCGAACACAGAGGGGCGGACACGCTGCTGGCTCGGGAAGCTTTAAGCAAACGTCTGCGGGGCAGCGCCCGCCCAGCCGGTCAGTCGTCCGCATTGGTCAGGACCCGGGCCAGGTAGTCCGAGTGCCGGATCCCGAAGCTCCAGCCGCGGGGCTTCCGGTGCTGCAGGCCCAGGAGACGTCGCTGAGCTCGCGGGGTGGCCCCGCGCCGGGACCCCCCGGACCCTGACCCTCATCCCCCGCCTCTGACCCTTGACCCGGTACTCCAGAACACCTGGTCCACGTTGTAGGCTGCGGGCCCCGGATTCAGGGTGTTGTCTTGGGGGAGCGAGGTCCGCGCCAGCATCGAGAACTGGGGGGCCCGAGACTTGTAGATCCCAGTGTTCACCACGTGGTAGGCGCAGGGGCCCGGGGTCTGTGGGAGGGCGGCAGGGGCGCTGGGTCCGGCCTCCATTCCCCTCTGACCACTGGCCCTCACCTCTTGCTTCGTGATCCTCTGTGGCCCGCCCCGCCGACCCCTAGCTACACCCCGCCGGGCATCCCCTCCCCCACCTTGCTGAGGTCCTCAAAGAAGCTGCCCACCGCGCTGCGGCCATAGATGGAGTAAGTTGGGGCCGAGACTTTACCGATGACGCGCGGACCCAAGAGCGAGGGCACAGTGTAGGTCCCAGGGCCTGGGGAGGAGCCAGCGAAGGGTGGGGTCTAGGGGTGAGTCTTCGCGGACAGGTCAGGGTCTCCCCGCCGCAGCCTGCAGAGTGGTAGGGATGGGAAGGGGGTGGGAAGGTCTACGGTGCCGGAATGGGCCTTTCTGGTCTCACCTGGGGTCTGCTGCTTCGCGTGGATGCCCCAGTTTCGGGGAGCGATGGTATGCCGAGGCGCACAGGGGTACGTCGCGTTCCCAGCTCGCTCCGGGAAGTATCTGCCTACGGGGCGGACCGGGGGTGTGGGCCGCAACAGGGTTGGGGGCCTGGTGGGGACCCGGGTTGGGGGCCAGGGGTTAGGGTGAATCCGAGGCACGATTTGTCAAAGCCCGGTGGGGCTTGGAGTTCTTGTGAGATCCGGATGTGGGGGGTACCAGTTTGGAGTGATAGGGTACACGAGGGCGGCTCGGGGCTCGGGGGGGGGGTTCCCGGGTGGGCCTTCCTGGAGGCGGCTCGGCGTTGGGGAGACCGGGGTCCCAGGGGTCCTGACCCGGTCCGGGAGTGAGGAGGGGCGCTGCGTGGCGGGGGCGGCCGTAGATGGAGTAGGCGGGTGTGCCGTCGGGGCCGCGTACTGTCATGCGAGCAGGAACCAGGTGGCCGGGCCCCGGGCCGCAAGAAGTCTTCTGCGTGGGGAGGCGCGCGCCGAACGAGAAGGCCGGGGCGCGGGGCCGCGACGGGTCGTGCAGGATGTAGCCTGCGGGAGCGTCCCAGCATCACTATGGGGCCCCGCCGCTCCCTGCCCCGGGCACAGCCCGCCGTCCCCCCATAACAGACTTCCCTCCCTGCCGCCCTGCAGCCCAGGTACGCCGCCCCCCCTCCCGGCACAGACCTTGCTAGACCCTTCCTTCTACACCCGCCCGACGCCGGTACCGGTGTTCGGTGGGAGCATGTATTTGGGCCCCGGGCCTCTGTAGAGCGCTGCGATGGGGCCGCGGGGCCGGTGGGGCCTCCAAGGGCCGACCCAGGCGTCCGAGCCCATAGCGCGGAAGGGTGGGGTGCGCTTACGGCCTGCGGTACCTGTGGATAGAGGGTGGCGGCCCCCGCCCCTCCACCCAGAAGTGCCGCAGAACGCACTTCTTCGCTCCAGCTCCTCCCGATTCTGGGGGCGGGGCCCATCCTGTATCCCAGGGGCCGGGAAAACAAACCCGAGCTTTCCCGGCCCTGTGGGGGGCGGCGGGAGGCCTAAGTACCATCCCCTGCCCCCAAAACGAGTGCAGTTAGGGGGTGTGCGAGCGCGCAAAGTTTGGTCTCAATCCTTCGGGAAAGCAATTCCCTGGGGTTCTGGGGGGCCGGGATATTTTAGGGGCATCGGGCAAGGACACCGGGGTGAGGGTGCGGCGTGGGGAACCCGGTGCCCGGAGGGGGCCCCAAAGTTGATGCACTAACCTGTTTTTGTGGCTCCGGGTGGGGAAGGCAAGGTGGGGTGCCTGGATTCCCGCCCCCGCCCAGCCCAACTCCCAGACCCCATTGTGTCCAGATCCCGCCTCCTGGCAACGGGGACTGACCTCCCCTTACCCCATCCTGGCTCCGCCCATTCCCCCCCACCTCCTGCCAGCGGGGCTTCTCTTCGGAGTCCTTGGTACTCGCTGGAGACCTGCAGGCTGGGCCTTGGACCCCAGCACTGGCGCCACCCTTCCCCAGGCTTCAATACACCCATTCCAGAAATGGACGAATCTGCAGAAAAAAGCCAAATATGAGAATAAAGAAAATAAATAGTACAAACAGCAAGTTCAAGTTAGTTGTTACGTGTAGAGAGAGAACTTTGCATCTATTTAAGCCCACGGAATATTTGCAAAAATAATCTGGGCCACAAAGCAAAACTGAAAACATACAAATTGAATATAGACATAGGACACATATTTGATCAAAGTCCAAAATATTTTTTTTTAAGTTTTATTTATTTATTTGAGAGAGCGCGAGCCCGCGAAAGAGCGAGCGTGCGTGCGTGCGTGTGCACGCAGGTCTGTGAGCAGGGGCGGGGGAGAGGGAGGGGCAGAGAATCTCAAGCGGTCTCTGCCCCGAGCCTGGAGTCAGAGGTGGGGCTCCATCCCTCCACCCCGGGATCATGACCTCAGCCAAACCAAGAGTCCCAGGCTGAACCAACTGAGTCTCCCAGGTGCCCCCAAAGTCCAAAATACATCTAAGCAAACAATAAAATATTTTTAAAAAGAAACAAACTTAAGTACTTAGATATTAACAAATTCTCTTAAAAACCACTGGATCAAAGAGAAACTCAAATGTGACGTTACACATTATATATAAAACCTTGCAAAGGTGGATACCGCATACCCAACTCTGTAAGACATAGCTGAAGCTGTGTTCAGAGAAAAACACACAACCTTAATGAAGAAAAAATTAAATATAAAGAAACTTCTTATTTATCTTAGAAACAGGGAAAAGAAAAACCAGGTAAAGTGAAAGAGTGTCCATTCTACTGAGCTCTGCCAGGAGCAGGCAGGGGCTGGGGAGGGCCCAGTGGTTTGTGGGGATTCTGGTCTTTGCCAACGGAGCACGGAGCCCAGTGTGGCATGGAAATGGGAACCGAGGTGGGGATTGCTGGGAGCTCCGGGCCCTCCAAGGGGACCTGAGGGTTGAAAGGGAGAGGCAGGTCCAGGGTGCACTGTCTGTAGAGAATTTAAAAATAATACAGTGAGGCAAAGGTGATCAGGTTCTATTATCCTCATGAGACCTGCAATTCTAAAGGTCAGAGATAAAATACTCCACAAATCTTTTTTTGGTCAAGTTTTAAACAATACTGTGGTTACTGTTGAATTTTAGTAGGGCATATGTAAGATTCCGATTAGCCATTTTTATTACCCATCCTTTAGGAAACATTGTATTCTGTATGGACAGTAATTCAGACTCACTGCAAGGTTTTCTTAGGAGGCTAAGTGCCTCATGGTTGGGGATTGTGAATGGTTTTTAGAACTCAAGGGGCAGGTAGGGTCTCCTCTCCCTGTGATAACACATATTTCTCTCTTTAAGCCTTAGATTTGAGATGGACAGTGACACCAGAGTGATTGTAACAAGGAAGAAACAACTTCAGCTTTCTCACTTCTATAATTCTGTGACCGTTTGGAGTTTTTATTTCTGTTTAAAATTTAAAAGCTGTAATAATTTTGTTTGGTTGGTGCAAACTTTATTTCATATGTGAAATATCTTACTGAATTTGAATATTTTAAAAACAGAAGTATTTAAAAATTGCTAATTTTGATTGCTTATTTAAAGAATGAATAATTGTTGCTGATTATTAGATGATTATTACTGAAAATCATGTTGCAGTATAGCAGAGGGGGTGTTGACCAAAGATCCAAGCTGGGATCAGAGATACCAGGTTTGTCCACCTAGATGTGGGATCTCTGGGGTGTGCTGAGCTGTGGGCTCCGAGGCACTCCTAGCGGCTTGGCCATCCAGGGCCAGCATTTTCATGGGACTGGGGACCTGCGAGGGCAGTCCTAAGGCCAGTGTGCACCCCTGTGCCCCGGACTCTGCCTTCACTCAGGCACCAGGAGAAGCAGCAGCTGTGAAAAGACAGAGAAGGATGCGCTCCCAGAATGTGGGCAGAAAGTGAGGACTGGGGACGGGACTGCATGCTTGGGGTCGTGGACAGTGAGTGAGAGGCCATGGTTTTTCAGTCAATGAGTCCTCTGTTTCACTCCTCCCATGGAAATAGCTTGAATTCTACACAAGACACGAGCATGGTGCATCCCGCCGCAAGGAAAAGCCAGCCAGTGCGGAAGGACACACAGCCCGGAGCAGGACGTCCCCTGGGCTTGTGCTGCCCCAGAGTGCCTGCCCCCGCTCAGCAGGGACGGCACTTCCTGTGTGAGGCTGCATGACGTCCTGTGGTCGATTTAACCAGTGCTCACACTTCGGTCGGTCCTGCAGCTTTAAGACTGGGATCCCAGGGACTATGAATGCCACTAAATAAACCTTCATAAGTTTCCCCAAATACTTCTTCAGGATCAACTTCCTAATGTGGAATTGGAGGGTCAAGGGGTAAACATTTTATGATTTAGCATATGTTGCCTATTTGCCCTCCTCAAAGGTTCAGACCTCCCGAGAATGCTGGCCGGTGAGGGTAGAGTCTGAGTCCCTTTTGCTCACTGTTGTGTCCCTAGTGGGTCATAAATATTTGGTGAATAAATAAACACATTTATACTTTTTTTCAGTGGATTATGAGTGGTTCTATTTCTGTATGCCCTAACCAGGGAAAGTTAAGATCAACCTTTTAAGTAATAATAGCCAAATATATTTATAGAGCATGTGTTATGTGTCAGGCACTATTCTGAGTACTAATTTACTGACATTGTTTAACCCTCACAGCGAAGCTTAGAGTTAAGTGCTATTATTTATTCCAATTTTACTGATAAGGAAACAGACACGAAGGGCTACATGCTTAGAAAGTGAGATTCAAATCCAAACTCTCTGGCTCTCCCACTCCAGATCCTTAGTGAATCACACTGCCTCTAAAAATTGGCCAATTGCACATGAAAATAAGGTCTTATTTTGTTAAGATTTGAGTTTCATTGATTCTTAGGAAGAATGAACATAATTCAGGTATTTATTGGCCAATATATTTTGGCAAACTGCCTATTAATGTGTTTTTGCCAGTTTTTCTGTTGGTTTCTTCATATTTTTCTTATTGACTTTTAGGACATTTTTTAAAAAAGATTTTATTTTGGGGGCGCCTGGGGGGCTCAGTGGATTAAGCACCCAACTTCTCGATTTCGTCTCAGGTCATGATCTCGGGGTCGTGAGATCACGCCCTGTGTTGGGCTCTGAGCTCAGAGGGGAGTCTGCTGGAGATTCTCCCTCTGCCCCTACCCCCCAAAATAAATCTTTAAAAAATATTTTATTTTTATTTAAAGATTTTATTTATTTATTTGACAGAGAGACAGCCAGTGAGAGAGGGAATACAAGCAGGGGGAGTGGGAGAGGAAGAAGCAGGCTCCCAGTGGAGCAGGGAGCCCGATGCGGGCTCAATTCCTAGACCCTCGGATCACGCCCTGAGCCGAAGGCAGACGCTTAACGACTGAGCCACCCAGGCGCCCACAAAAATATTATATTTTTAATCTGTATGACCAGCTTGGGGCTCGAACTCATGATCCTGAGATCAAGAGTCTCACAGTTTACTGACTGAGCCATCCAGGCGTCCAGGATGTTTTTGTTACATGTGTTAACTTTTTTGGGGGGGTCATATGTTTTCCAGATTTGTTATTTTTCATTCTATTTTGTTATTGGTAATTTCTGCTGTACGGAAGAATGACAGACATTTTTATATAGTCGCATATGTCGCATGTTTGTATTGGGGCTTCTAGATTCGTGGCACAAAGAGCACCGTTCTGTGGTTTCTTCTAGCATGCACACTCACACACACACACCTATGACTTCGAAGTTTTCATCACTCGGAATTTACTCTATGTATAGAATGAAGGAATAATATACTATATCCTCCCCTCCTTCAATACCATTCATCAAAGAAAATAATTTCCCTGATTATTTGGTCATATTCTAAGCTCCCATAGGTTTGTTTCTGGGCTCTGCATGCCTGTCTATTCCTGTACCAATGCTGTAATGTTTTATTAGGCTTTCTAGTGCCTTTGATTTCTGATAGGGCAAGTCCCTTCTCTTTTGGCTTCCTTTCCAAAATTACTTGGATTATTTTATTTTATTTTATTTATTTTTTTAAAGATCGATTTATTTGTCAGAGAGAGAGAAAGAGCACAAGCAGGGGGAGCAGCAGAGGGAGAGGGAGAAGCAGGCTCCCCACTGAGCAGGGAGCCTGATGTGGGGCTCCGTCCCATGACTCTGAGATCATGACCTGAGCGGAAGGCCGACGCTTACCCAACTGAGCCACCCAGGAGACCCAATCACTTGGATAATTTTAGACATTTTATTTCTAGGTGAATTTCTGAATCAGTTGAAATTGATAGGCATTGCGTTGGCTGTGTAGATTACTTTGGGGAGGATGGGCTAGGTTATGGTTTTGAGTTTCCCGTTTAGGAACAGGTTATATTTCTGCAGGTCCAGGTTGGATCTGTTGTGATGGAGAGAGAGAGCGTGGCTGGAGGTATTTTTGGACGTAAAACTGACCTGCTTCGGTAATATACTGGCCATAAGAGATGAAGGGAAAGTGGGGGTGGCGAGTTGCGATTTGGCTCGATGGAGTGCGCAGTGTGCCCCCGTCACTCTAGCTCCTCCCAGCCCTAAACCCCTGACCCTGGAGGGGCCCCACGCATGGCCTCCCTTTTGCCCGCTGGTGTGGTCTTACGTTTTGTCCATAGAGGGTGCTGGAGGGACACCGCCAGGACTGGCCTAGAGAAGGGCCTTCATTTCTTGCGCTGGAGTGCGGCCCTTTGGTGCGGTGGCGGGGTCCGATGGCAGGAGGTGGGAGGCTGTCTGTCACCCGAGCAGCCCTCCCGGGCAGCTGCTTCCCGCTTGCCTCCTCTCGAGTTTCTCCGCCGTGTGGCAGCTGCTCCTGCAGGCAGCTCAGACGCGCCCCCTCCTGTCCTGGCCACCTGTGGCGGCCGCACCCTGTGGCGGGGGCGGGGCTCTTCTCTCCTTCAGCCCTGCGGGTACAGTGGGGAGCCTTGGACAGCACAGGTGTCCCACAGGTCTACTTATATGCTGACTTTTTTTGATAAATACAGTACAGAACTGTAAATGTATTTTCTTTTCTTTTTTTTTTTTTAAGATTTATTTATTCATTTTAGAGAGAGAACGCGGAGGGAGGGGTAGAGAGAGGGAGAAAAGCAGATTTTCTGCTGAGTGCGGAGCCGGAAATGGGGCTCGATCCCACGACCCTGAGATCATGACCTGAGCTGAAACCAAGAGTTGGTCACTCAACCGACTAAGCCACCCAGGAGCCCCCTTATGATTTTCTTAATGACGTCTCTAGCTTCATTGTAAGAACACAGTATATAATACATGTAACACACCAGACAGTAGTTTTCACATATTTGTGTCATCATAAGGCTCCCTTTCTGGTCAACAGTAAGCTATTAGTAGTTAGGTTTGGGGGATCAACAGTTTTATGTGGATTTTTGACAGTGTGAGGAGGGGCCAGTACCCCATCTCCTACATTGCTCAGGGGTCGGCCATAGCAGAAACTTCCCATGTTCTCTCCTCCTGCATCCCTTGGAGCTCTTCCAACTACCTCAGTGGGTAGCCTCCTTTTCCTAGTTAATAATTCTTTTTTTCTTTCATTTTTTAAATTTAAAAAAAATTTTTAAAGATTTTATCTATCTGACACACACACACAGAGAGAACACAAACAGGGAGGAGGGGCACAGGGAGAGGGAGAAACAGACTCCCCGCCGAGCAGAGAGCCTGATGCGGGACTTGATCCCAGGACTCCGGGATCATGACCTGAGCCGAAGGCAGATGCTCAGTGGACTGAGCCACCCAGGCATCCCAACAATTCTTTATATTATTTTTTTTTCCATTTTGCATTACTGGTGTGGTTTTTACTCTTCTGACTGGAACTGAATTCACAGGTATGGATGGAGATGTCATTTACTGAGATGATGGGGAGCAGAGCAGTTTGGGTGGGTATATCAGTCAGGGGTCAGTGCAGAAAACAGAAACCATTGTGAAGTATTTAAGGCGCGTGTGGATTCATTACAGGGAATGTTGCGAAGCCATCGGATGGGCTGGTGGCGTAGCAGCTGCAAGGTGGCCCCTTGCGTGCGGGAGACCAGGAACCTGGGACCTTGGCATTTGCACCGGCCAGCTCCGTGACGCCCCTCTGGGCAGCTTCGTCTGTGGCTGTCGCACGTGGAGGCAAGAAGTCCACTTGATGTAGGAAAGACATTAGGGTTCAAAGCCGACGGCCAAGAAAGAATTCTTGAGATGTCTTTGATGCAAAAATGTGATTTTATTAAAGCACAGGGACAGGACCCGTGGGCAGAGAGAGCTGCCCCAGAGTCATGAGGGGTGGCCCATTATATGCCCTCAAGTTGGGAGGGGGTTAGGGTTAGTGTAAGTCTCTAAGAAATTTGGAAGCAAGGTTTCCAGGACCTTGAGGGGGCCAGCTGTTGTTGGGAAAATGTCATTTTTACTGTCTAATAAAATCTTAGTCACAAGACCCTTCAGATGTATATCGGTGGGCCTTATGCTTGGGGGGTGATTGCCAACGTGGATCTTGGGGGGTTTAGAGATAAAGGACATTTCTAAAGGAACTTTTCTACGTTAAAGTAGACTTAGAGGGTCCTGGGGGGTGGGGCGGCTCGGGCTCGGACTGCCTTTTGCCCTCAGCAAAGTACTAACATCACGGCAGCTGAGCCCTGAGAGCAGCATCTCTCTGCCTGTTTCAAGGACTCATCAATGGGCTGTAGGGAGTAACGCAATTCAATAATTTCTCGTCCGCCTTTCTTTCCCACATCACACTCAGAAGTACCGCTGCAAGGGAGTCTGAAAAATGTGTTTAGCTTTTTGGTTCTAAAATACAGGAAAATAAATAGAAGCAGCCGATGAGAATGAGGTTTGAATGCAGTTGGCCATACTCAGATTAGTGGAAAATCAAAAGTCTAGATTTGAGCCCCTGAGGCTCCAGACGTCTATTACTCCCTCAAGTGAATGTGTTAAATGGGTTAGACACACACACCTGGGGCTCAGCGGGGAGGCAATGTCCGCAAGCCGTGGGAATGGATTCCTCCAAGTAGGGCCGCTGAGCCCAGCCTACCTCACTTGCTAGTTCCTGTGGCTGCTTTCATGCTACGAGAGCAGAGCAGAGACCATATGACCTGCAAAGGCAAACGTAGTTCTTATCTGGCTCCTTACAAAAATAGACATTGCAGACCCCTGACTTGGTGTGGACACGGGTGAGGCAGAGCAGAAGGAGCACTGAGCTCTTGGGTACTGCAGTCGTCCCCGGCTAGAGATTTGACAGCAGTGAGTCCTCGATACATATTCATAAGGAAGTGACAGTCTCCTGGGCTCAGCTCCAAGGCCGCATCTCAGCTAACAATCTCGAGAGCCATCAGGTGGCGGGACCTTTGGCGAGCACAGCTTCTCAAGGTTCGAGAGTCCTCACGGGTGACGGTCACGTCGGCAGAACAGTATCGTGCTCTCCAGACTGAGAGCCTGTCAGATCGCAGGAAGACCTCCCCAACCACGTTACCCTGACGTAACCCCGCGTCGGTGCCCTACATGGCTGGAACGAAGGCTGTTTACGATGAACGTCACCTGGGTCTGCACCAGGGCTCCTGGTGCAATCTCTGTTTATGTCCCCAGGGCCATCGAGGTGTCCTGCCCACATTAGGCATCATTCATGTGGAGCAGGGTCCGCACAATGGTCACTGTCGTCTGCAAGGCTTGGGAGGGCCAAGCTCAAGGCCTGGCCAGGCCACAACAGACCTGCACACACGTTTGGGTGGGAAGAAGAGGAGGAACCAGCAACCAGTGATGGGGTCACACTGGCCAGCTGTTTAACGTCGGTGAGAAACTGAGGAAGACCATTTCTTTTCTTTTTGTTTGTTTTGTTTTAAAGATTTGTTTATTCATTTTGAGAGGAGCAAGGGGCAGAGAGGGAGGGAGAGAGTCGTTGTTGTTTTTAAGATTTGTTTACTTGACAGAGCGAGATTGAGATTGAAAGAGAGGGAGGAAGAAGCAGGCTCCCTGCCGAGCAGGGGAGCTCGATGCGGGGCTCCATCCCAGCACCCTGAGATCATGATTGGGCGAAGGCAGACACTTAACTGCTGAGCCACCCAGGCCCCATGAGGAAGGCCATTTCTCGAAGCCAGTGAAATGGAACCGATGGTGAGGAAAACAGCCGAACTCTTGACTAGACCAACAGTAAGAGCACGGGGTACAAGTGCAGCGTGCAAACACACGCACTCGGAAACAACGCCCCGACAACCCAAAGCTCTCTCAGGTGATACGCGCACTTCAGAATCATGCTATGCCAGGTTCCAACTCTCCTCATCTGACCCTCAGTAGAGAGTGGTCATGGCCAAAATGTGAGCGGGAGGCCTGGAACACCGTCTAGAAGAAGCCTCTCACAGCACGGGGAAAACCAAGAGATGGGAACCAAGAGATGCGAAAAAGATGAGCAACTTGGAGGAGAGGAGTAGGAGGTGTAAGGTCCCAAAGGGGAAAAAGGAAAGGCTGGTACAGCGGCCATTCCTGGCGCAAAGCTACAAGAGCATCTGCTCAGCTGGAGAAGGCTTGAGTCTGGTTGGCAAGGAGCTCCCTGAATTCCAGGCCAGCCTGACAAGACGAGACAACGATCCGATTCTTCTTCTTCTTTTTTTAAAATGTCTATTCAGGTCCTCTGCCCGTTTTGATTCTAAGATAAAGATGTCCTGGGGCGCCTGGTTGGCTGGGTGGGTAGAGTGTGCAACTCTTGATCTCAGGGTCCTGAGTTCGAGTCCCACATTGGGTGTAGAGATTACTTGAAAAGATACCCTACAAGCTTCTAGGAAGAAAACCCAGCTTAACCTACAAAAGGCAAAACCAGATGGCATCAGGCATGTTGTCTTCAACACTGGGAGCCGGAGGACAGTAGGATAGCAAGAAGATCGCTGTAGGAAGAGACCAGCCAGGAACCCATGGCTCCATGAGCACAGCCCCCACTGGTCCAAGCATGGCACAGCGCTGGGATGTGCCAGGAGTCAGGGGCAGAGCATCCGGTGAGGGAAATAGTAGGGAAAGACCGCAAGCCAACAGCAAACACACCAGAACCGGACCCCAACATGAGAGCAAAAAGAAATATCATTGAGCAAGGAATCTCTCTATCCCGACACACATGGTGGAAATGAGACACCGAGACAGAGAGACAGAGATGGAGAGACACAGAGAGAGACACACACAGAGACAGACAGACAGAGAGAAACAGAGAGAGAGACACGCACACAGAGAGACAGAGATAGACACACAGAGAGAAACAGGGAGAGAGACAGAGAGGGAGAGAGAGGTTCTAATAAAGCTTAAGAACAGATGCTTGGGAGAAGTAAAATCCTTCCAAACTTCTCATGGGGATCGGAGTTCAGGGAGAGGGAAGGGACAGGGAAATTATTCTAGAGGTTTTGTCTTGTGGAGGGATCTTGTTGGGAGAACATACTAGACATTTGGTTTGTAACCAGTGATGGGATCGTGAGTATCTGAATTCAGAGGGCAGGGAAGGAAAATGTGCAGCAGGAAAATGTGGAATAGAAAAGTTTGGAAAGTTTCCAAATGAAAAAGCCAGAAAACGGAGACCCCGTCCCCCTACCCCCCCATGGGGGAGGGGAGGAGAGGAAAAACACTGTAAAAATTAGAAACAAAGTAAAATTTAAGGAATACAATAAATGCATTCTTACGCTAAGTGTGAGTGGGCTGCAGGTGCTGATGTGGTCCTGGGAGTAGAGCAAGAAAAGGGAAACGAGGAAAAGTCTACCTACGATCACACAGCCAGTGGCATTCGTGCACCTGAGAGCAATGCGTACCTGTGGGAATGTGTACACTTCAAGTTGTTCGAAGTACCTGTAAAGAAAACACATTTCTCCACTGTCACTCCTTGATTGTTTCATTTATTAAATACTGGTTGTCGATGGTAGCAATTAGCCTAGTGACTTTTTTTAATGTTTAAAAAGATTTTATTTATTTATTTGAGAGTGAGCAAGAGAGAGAGCGCATGAGCTGGGGGCGGGGGTGGGTGGGGAGGGGCAGAGGGAGAAGCAGGCTCCCCCCTGAGCAAGGAGCCTGATGTGGGACTTGATCCCAGGACCTTGGGATCATGGCCTGAACCGCAGTCAGACGCTTCACTGACTGGGCCACCCAGGTGCCCCAGCCTAGTGACTCTTAATGGTTGAGGCAGGGGTCTAGACATTCCTTCCCTCTTCAGGGGCTGTGTTGAGAGCAGACCCACCTGGATTGAGCCAGTCTGGCGGGAGACAGCAAGGCCTTGGTGACGTCCACGTTCTTGTTGCCGGGCTCCTCTATGTGCTCACTCTCCTAGGGCTCTTCCTGGGCTTGGAAATTCTTTGATTCATTTCTTGTCACTTGGACAAACTAGACGTGCCTAGTGCCCCTCTGCGGGCCCTAGAGGTATATAAAGTGCTGAGTGCTCCTGGCCACCCTCGCCGTTGGGACCCGACGTGATGCCTTCAGAACATCTGCGGCTGGTCTGTGCTGCAGGATAATGACAGTTTGGGGACTGTCTGTAATATTCACCATGGTGACCATCTGCACGGGCACAATTCAGTGGCATCAGAGACGTTCACAGTGTTCTGTACCCATCACCACCATCTATATCCAAGACTTTTTCATCATTGCCAACATAAGCTCTGTACTCATGAAACAAAACTCCTTCTCCTCATCTCCCAGGCCCTGGTAACCTCCAACCCACTGTCTGTCTCTATGAATCGGACCAGCCCAGGTGCCTCATACAAGTGAAACACGCACTGTCCTTTCGTGTCTGGCTTATTGTGCTCAGCACCAGGTTACCTCTATTAAGGGCATCGCGGCTGTTTCTTCCTTTTGGCTCTGATGAACACTGCGGTTGCGAACTTGTGTGTCCGTCTGCCAGAGTGTCTGTTTTTAATGTTTAGGTATATACCAAATTGGTAGGTCATATGGTAATTCTATGTTTAGCTTTTTGAAAACCTAACAAATTGTTTTCCCCAGTGGCTGAACCATTTACATTCTTACCAGAAGTGTGTGTGCGTTCTAGTTTCTCCATGTCTGTGCCGACACTTTCCTTTTCTCTCTTCCATTTATAGCCACCCTAGTGGGTGTGAAGTGAAACCTCATTGTGGTTTTGATTTGCGTCTCCCTAACGACATTGAGCATCTCTTCATGAGCTTGCTGGTGATTTCTCCATCTCCTTTGGTGAAACGCCTACTCAGGGTCTTTGCCTATTTACAAACAATGGGTTATTGTCTTTTTGTGGCTGGTTGTAAGTGTTCTTTGTATATTCTGGATACTAGACCCTGATCAGAAATATGATTTGAAAATAATTTCCTCCCATTCTGCAAGTTGTCATTTTCTTGATAATGTCCTTTGATACACAAAAGTTTTAGTCTATCTACTTTTCTTTTGTTGCTCATTTTTTAAAAAGATTGATTTATTTGAGAGAGAGAGCGAGATAGTGAGCGTGAGCAGGAGGGGCAGAGGGAGAGGGAGAGAGAGAATCCTCAAGCAGACTCCCCAGTGAGTGCGGACCCCGACGCAGGACTTGATCCCAGGACCCCAAGATCACAATTTTAGCCAAAATCAAGAGTTGGACACTTTACCAACTGAGCCACCCAGGTGCCCCCTTTTCTGCTCATTTTGCTGATGTCATTATCTAAGAATCCATTGTTAAAACCAAGGTCATGAATATTTTCCCCTATGTTTTCTTCTAAGAGTTTTATGGTTTTAGATCTCAGATTGTTGGTGCATTTGACGTTAATTTTTGTGTGTGTTGTGACGTTGGGGTCCAACTTCAGTAGTCTGACTACTCTGCATTGAACGGCCTTCTCACCCTTGCCGAAACTCAACTGGCCATAGATCCGTGGATTTATTTCTGGGCTTTCAGTTCTATTCCATTGGTCTGTATGTCTATCCTTGTGCCAGTACCACACTGTGTTGTTGTTGTTGTTGTTGTTTTTAAAGATTTTATTTATTTATTTGACAGAGAGAGAGACAGCCAGTGAGAGAGGGAACACAAGCAGGGGGAGTGGGAGAGGAAGAAGCAGGCCTCCCGCCGAGAGGGGAGCCCGATGTGGGGCTTGATCCCAGGTCCCCGGGATCAGGCCCTGAACCGAAGGCAGACACTTAAGGACTGAGCCACCCAGGTGCCCCAAGTACCACACTGTTTCGAATGCTGTAAATTGGTACTAAGTTTTGGAGTTGGAAAATGTGAGTTCTCTAATTTTGTTCTCTTTCAAGTTTGTTTTGTCTGTTTGAGGCCTCTTGCAATTCCATATGAATTTGAGGGTTGTTTTTGCCATTTCTGCAAAAGTGGGCATTGGAATTTTGATAGAGGTTGCATTGAATGTATAGGTCACATAGGTAGTGTTGGCATCTTAACAATAGTAAGTCTTCCAATCCATGAACATGGATGTCTTTCCATATTTAGGGCTTTAATTTCTTTCAGCAGGGTTTGTACTTTTCAGCATACAAGTCTGTCACCTCCTTGGTTAGATTTGTTCCCAAGTTTTTAATTCTTTTAAGTAGTATTGTAAGTGGAACTGCTTTCTTAATTTCCTTTTCATATTGTTCGTTGCTGGTGTGTAGAGACACAACTGATTTTTGTGTGTTATTCTTGTTGCAATTTTGCTGAAATTTCTTTTACTACCTCTAGTTGTTTTCTTGGTGATTCTTTGGGATTGTCTGTGTATAAGATCACATCATCTGCGCATAGAGAGTTTTGCCTCCTCCTTTTGAATCTGGGAGCCTTTTTATTTGTTTTTATTCGCTAATAGCTCTGGCTAGAGCTTCTGGCACAGCGCTGAATAGCGGAAGTGAAAGCAGGCATTCTTTCCTTGTTTCTGATCATAGGTGGGGAGAACATCTTCAATCTTTCACCGTTGGGAATGATGTTAGCTGTGGGTTTTTCTTCAATTCCTGTATCATGTTGAGCTCTTTCCTTTTAATTTCTAGTTTTCTGAGTGTTTTTATCATGAAAGGATATTGGATTTTGCCAAGTGCTTTTTCTCTGTCAGTTCAGATGATCATGTATTTTTTCCCTTTGTTCTATTTACAGTAATGTATTCTAATCAATGTATTACTGATTGATTTTTTTTGTTGAATCACCCTTGCACTCCTGGGATAAACCCTATTGGGTCATGGTATATAATCTCTTTAATATGCTATTGGGTTCAGTTTGCTAGTATTTTGTTGAGGATTTTTGCATCTATATTCATAAGAGATATTGGTCTGTAATTTTCTTTTCTTGTGATGTGTTTATCTGGCTTTGGTATCAGGGTAATGCTGGCCCTATAGAATAAGGAAGTATTCTTACCTCTTCAATTTTTTGGAAGAGTTTGAGAAGGATTGATGTTAATTCATTAAATGTTTGGTGGAACTCACGAGTGAAGCCATCTAGTCCTGGAATTTTCTTTGTTGGGAGCTGTGTTTGTTTGTTTGAGATTTTATTTATTTATTTGACAGAGAGAGAGAGAGGGAGGGAGAGCAAGCACAAGCAGGGGGAGAGGCAGGCAGAGGGAGAGGGAGAAGCAGGCCCCCCACCAAGGGGGGAGCCTGATGTGGGGCTTGTTCCCAGGACCCCGGGACCATGACCTGAGCTGAAGGCAGACACATAACGACTGAGCCCCCAGGCGTCCCTGCTAGGAGCTGTGTGATTACAGATTCCATCTCTTATTATAGACCTGTTGATATTTTCTATTTCTTCTGAGTCTGTTTTGGTAGTTTGTGTGTCTCTAGGAATTTGTCCACTTCATCTAGGCTATCTAATTTGTTGGTGGACAGTTGTTCACGGTGTTCTCTTATAACCCTTTTCTTCCCTGTAGGGTTGGTAGTAGCATTCCCACTTTCACTTCTGATTTTAGTTTTTTGTGTCTTCTCCCTTTTTTTCTTTGCTAGTCTAGCTAAAAAGGCTTGTCAATTTTGTTGATCTTTGCAAAGAACCAACTTTGGTTTCATTGATTCTATTGTTTTTCTTTTAATTCTAAATAATTAAGACACTCACAAGAAGTTGTTATTGTTTTACAAAGTCAATGTTCATTTAGATTTTATTCACAATCTTGCCATTTTTGTTGTGTTTGCTCTTCTTTCCTTCTGGCATTTTTAGTTCTCTCATCCGGTATGATTTTCTTTATGCCTGAAATTCAGAGAGAGTTTAGCATTTCCTTCAGTGAAGACTCTCAGTATTTATCTGGAAAGGTTTTTGTTTTGTCTTCGTTCTTGAAAGCTATGTCTTCCAGCTATTGGTAGTTATTTTGTTTCAGCACATTGAACATTTCATTAAAGTTGTCTTTTGGGCTACGGTTCTTTTGTCATTGGGAGGTCAGCTGAAGGCTGTCATTCCTCTGTAGGTGATCTGTCTTTTTGGGGGTTGCTCTTGAGATTTTTCCATCTTTTGTCTTTGCTGCAGTTTTTTACTCTGGTGTATCTTGATACGATTTTCTTTTTATTTCTCCCGCTTGACATTCATTGTGTCTTTTGAATCTTGAATTGTTATCTTTATGACATTAAATTTTCCAATCCCTGAACGTGGTAAATGTCTACATCAATTTAGAATTAAAAAAAAATTAAACTTACATTTGAACTGAGTTTAACAACTGATTTCAAGATTTAGATACACAGTCTTCCCTTTGGAATACGAGGGGACTTTCATTATGCTTTATCTCTTCTCCTCCCTTCCCATCCTTTGTCTTTATTTTAAAATATTATGCCTCTTATTATGCCTTTTCTATTATGGGCTCTCCATTAATATTGGTATGAAACTTCACAGCTACATTATTAATAATTATTTAAGTTTTTCATAACCACATGTTTTCATCATTCCCATATTGTTGAAAGGTTACATGTTTTAGTTTTTTCCATTTTAAATCATATTTTTTTAGTAAAGTAACTTTTTTTTTAAAGTAACTTTTTTCTTTTTTGCATAAATCTTTTCCCATGTCAGATAAATTCCTTAAGAGGCATTCCCTGTAGGGTGTGATTATTAAATCTGGGATTTATATTTTCTAAGCCTTAAACATTATTCTAGGCTTATTTATACACATATAAAAATACATATATACTTTTAAGTGTAGGATTATATATTATATTCTTCATTTTTCTAATATTCTTTGTTTTATATCATTTCTGATTATACAGTATTTCCTGCTTTTAAAAATTCCAGTAATGGAGAAACCCTACATTTGATGAGGTTTGCTGCTCATCTTATGTGTGTTAGCTCTCCGTTTGGAATTATGTCATCACGTCACTGTGCTTTTCTTCCACTAAATGTTTCGGAGAGGGCACACCGGTGGCCAGGGCACCGTCCAGCTTTGTTCAGGGTCAGTGACTGGGCAGCCCTGGGCTCTTCTGTGAGGGACTGCGGTGGACCAGCTCCTGTGTGGACACGTCTTCTCTTCCTAGGCTCCCAGTGTATGGATGCTTGGTCGCTGATAGGCAGGAGGCTGTCTGAGGAAACAGAAGCTTCCGGTACTAGACATGACTCCCTCTCTCTTCCTCGTAGACTGGAACAGGGTTTCTGCCTCAGCAGGGTTCCACTAACGGTCAGGTCCCCTTTCTGGATGTTTCTCACCTTGACAGTAACTTTGATATTTACGCTGTCTTGTAGCCCGACTAGAAAACAGTTTCTGTTTCACAGTTTGTCTAGGTGACTTCATGCTCCGTCACCTTTCCAACAGTACTACATTTTTACTTTCTCTGGGAAGTTAGGAGGGTGAATCTCCCACAATTTAGGGAGGTAACATGTCCCCAGTCACCTTCCCAATAGGGAGTTTCTCCATGCAGCAGAGTTTTTCCCTCCCCCTGGATTTTGACAAAGGGAGGTGTTTTCTTTCCACAGAGAATGGGACTAGGCCCTTCCTTGGTGACCTTGTGCCACCAAGACCCCTCACAGTCCTTGACACCTTGTGAAATTGATGGGGTGATTTCCTGTGCTTGGTTCCTTCCCACCATGGCAGCCTAAGGTATCACTGGAGACCCCTCCTGTCCTCTGACAGCAGCCTGACGTTCTGCTAACAACAGGTGTTTTCAGAAGCTGGGTAGAAATGCCTGAGAGGGTACGGCATGGCCTATAACGAGGTGCAGGTGGGCATGTCATCTCCCACTTTTCAAGGTCTTTGGACCCCAAACGACCAAGAGGCAGGATCTGGGACTGGGACAGGAATAAATGCAATGTCCATAAAGCCTGCCACCAACTTGAGGTCCACCTTAACGCATGGGCCCGCCTTCCACCCTCCTACTGTCATCTAATATGCTCAGGGGAGCTGGGAGGTGACCAGATGGGTGAGGTACCTGAGGTCCAGCAGAGCCCAGGCTGGGTGCCAGGGACGCTCCTTGGCCATCTCCTCACTGCCTGAGTCAGGGAGAAGTCCTGTGTCCTAGAAAAGAAATGAATACATGTTGTGGGGGCCTGCTTTTGTCCCAGAGACTCCTAGCTCTTTTTCATATCTGGGCCCCACTTGTCCCAAGACTTATTCCTGAGATCAGGTTAAGTGAGAAGCAGATGGAGGAGACGTGGCTCCTCCCCTGAGAAACCAAGCTGAGGGAGGCCAGGTGCATGCTGACCTGTAAAGGGGCTGAGTTCCAGTGAGGACACTGGAGTGGAGTGATTTGGCTGAGATGAGGGAAGGCCAAAGAATGAGATGGGATTCCCAGAAGTCAGGCTGATAGATTACCTGGGGTCAGAGGAGGGTCTCTGAGGGATCCTGGGGGCTGGCTGATGAGGGAACAGGGGTAAGAGCAGCTGGGCTCAGGGCTTTCTAGGAGCACCATGACAGAGGCATCTGAGTGGTCAAGATGGCCCATAGGGTGCAGGGGGAGGCCCAGGATGTTCTAGAAAGGGCAGGTGGGTTGTAATAAGCCAGGCCGATAAAGACAGAAATACAGCTTTCAGATTTTCTTTATTTTGTTCATTTTTTTTTTCTCTTGACAGCTTAGAAATTTCCTTTAGAAAACTCTATCCCATCTCTGCTGAACTCAGGGTAAAGGAAGTCCAGAGGCTGCTGAAAGAGGGGAGGTGGGGGCTTTAGCCTTGGCCCCTCTCAAGCACCCTTATGCGACCTGGGAGAGGAGGGCAACTCTCCACTTCACACCTGAGGTGACAGGAGGCTGCACTTTCTAAGGCCGTGCTTACTGTCAGGACGCATGCCCTCCGTGGTCTCCCTCAGTCTGAGAGCAGCCTGCAGGGTTGGCACCGTGGGGCGTGTGCCTCTCGCACCCCTCCCCCGCTGGCCCACAGTGGAACTGTCTTCTTGGGTTTCTGGTAATTTCATCAGGGCTGCATCATGTTGCTAACCCTACAGATAACATCTCCCTCTGGGTAACTCTCCCTGACAGAGCCCCTGAGGCTGGACCCAGGCTCAGAGTCGGAACATCGGGGTAGACGTTTGGCGGGGGTCTGAGAGTCTGTAGGTAGAAGCAGGTTGGCTGGGATCCAGAACAGTGGTGAGGAACAATGCCATTTGCCACTGGCCCTGTGGAAAAGGAAGGGGGGCAGGGGGGCCTGGAGAGGCCCCTGAGCTTCCAGAGCTCTTGGATATGATGTTGTCTCCTGGTAGCCCCACCTAGGCTCCACTGGCAATCCAGGTGCGGGCACAGAGACCCACCCCCTCCTGGGCCAGGCAGAGCACCGTCCCCCAGCACAGGTCCACCCTAACTGCGCAGCCCTGTGGGCGGGGCTCCTCGATGCGTCTGTGCAGACAGCAGCCCAGGCCTGAGTGCAGGACCGACCTGCATGCGGCACACGCAGCTTCCAGCCTACTGACCCGGTTCCTCACGCTGAGTCTGCAGCCCAGCACCATGCTCCAGGGTGCCCTGGAGCCTGATGGCCTCGGCTGGGGCTGGGATGGGGAGGATGACTGGGACGGCGCTGTCCTGACCCTGCTGGCACTGGCTGTGGTGGCTGCCACGGCACTGGCCTTGCACTGGTTTGGCTCTGGGCAGGACCAGGAGGCAGCAGGACCCGCATCCACAACCCCTGGGGCCCAGCCTTCTCAGGCGGGAGGAGCCAGGCCAGTCCTGTCCCTGAAGTCCAAGGTCAGTGGTGACATCGAGGGACACAGCTCAGGGCAGGGGAAACCAGACCCTCCAGGATGTGGCCAGGGGAGTCCGGCTGCAGCAGGGACCCAGGATCAGAAGCTCTGGGGAGGTGGAGGTCTGGCTGCCGCAGCTGTGCCTCCACGCAAGACAACTGGCGAGGTGACCACTGGAGGGGCCTTGGGGCAGCAGCAAGGTAATGCCAGTCCAGAAGCCCCCCAAGGTAAAGGAAGGGAGCCTCTCAGGCCAGGTACTGCCCTCCTGGGTAGGAGCAAAGTAGGGGGGACATCTGGCCCCATCCTGATACACTTCACCCCTCGGAGTCCTGGCAGACAGATGGAAGGACAGGTGGAGGCAGGAGGCGTCCAAGTCAAGGTGCCAACTCACCAGGGCCTGGTCCACACCACAGAACTGGACACCAGTCCCTGGCAACAAGGTGTAGGGCCACCTGGCTCACTAGAGAGAGGCCCCAGCAGCCGGCGGTGGCAGGTGGGCCGCAGCTCAGCAGATAGAAGCCTCCACTTCCCGAAGCTGGACTCCCTGCGCCTGGGTGCTGTGGTGAGTGTGTGGGAGGCTGTGGGTGCAGCCAGCAGCCTCTCCACAGGCTCTCAGAGGCCCCCTATCCCCCAGGAGCTGCCTCCATCACACACCACTCAGAGTGGGGCCCTGGCTGAGGGCACAGAGAAGGGGTGCAGGGAGAGCAGCCTCCAACCAGCTCCAGTCCTAGCTCTGGAGAGCAGGGAGGCTGGGCCCCAGGCTCCCAGGGAGTCTCAGGGATCCCCAGCCTCCGTGGAAGGCTGGCCCTGGGAGAGGAGGGACATTCTTGTCACCAGGAGCTTCAGCCAGGCCCCAGGCTCCATGGGCCCATGGCCAGGGGGGTCGCAGTGTGGACACCCACTCTTGTCTCAAGGGTGGGGGACCACAGACGCCAGCAATGCGGAAAAGGCTGGGGCTGACGGCTCTGAAGTTGGCTCTTTCTTCAGCTCAGGGCCGGGTGGGACAGAGGAGCAAGTGGGCCACGGCATCAGAGACGGGAAAGAATCCCAACAAGGCCAGGGGCAGTCTAGCAGTGAGCGGGAAGGAGGTGGTGGGGACAGAGGAAAGCCCTCCACAGACACAGCCTGCAGCGTCCCCTCCCTGAGTCCCTCAGCCATGCCCTCCCCACGCATCCCTACGCCCCTTCCACCCTTGGCTTCCCCTCTGACAGCGCGTCCCCACGGAGGTCTCTTACCTGAAGGCCCAACTCTTCTGATCTCTCCTTCAGACTCTTTGTACCTCAGAGTTAGCCAGGGTCCTGCGGAGGATGAAACTCTCAGTGCAGT
>NW_024424564.1:56968598-56970407 GCF_017311325.1 Ursus maritimus
GAGAGCCCCCGCTGCAGCCCCAGCCCCAGCCCCAATTCCAGCCGCAGCCCAAGCCTCAGCCGCATCCCCAGCCCTAGAGTCAGCCCCAACCCCATCCCTGGCCCCAGCCCCAGCCCCATCCTGTGCCCCCAGTAGTGGGTCAAGGCCTATGTCCCAGGAGCACAGTGTGGCTCTCCACAAGGACAAGCAGGAGGAGCAAATCTCAACCAGCTGGGAAAACCTTATTTCCATGGTTCTTAGGAGTCACCCTTTCCCCAGGCAAGAGAGACCCCAAGGGAGAGCCCCAAGGGCAGCTCCCGGGAGCCCTAGAGATCCCAGCACTGGTGCACCCTCTGAGAACAGAGAGTCTGGTTCTCCCCCTGAAGGCGAAGCCCCCCGCCTGGAGGTCAGGAATGGCTCCTCAGATGGAATGGTCCCAGGGGCAGACACAGGGGGCGTGGCTGAGGCTGGACGTCAGCCACAGCCGAGCAGCTTAGAGACCAAGGAGGCTCCCACCCCAGACCCTCCCTCAGCTCTGAGAGGCGATGCAGTGGAGGAGAAGCGTGCAGAAGGCGGGCAGCGGAGGCTGCCCAGAGCCCCATCACAGCCCCCTGAGCCGCCGCAACCTGGCCCCGAACCCTCCCCCACTGGGGGGGGCGCCTCGCCGCGGGTCCCACAGCCACGGAAACGCAGCGTGTGTGAAAGAGCAGAGAGCTCTGAGCGTGGGGTGAGCCAGGCGTTGCCACCACCGAGGCGCCAGGGACAGGCTCCAGGGGAGAAGCCCCGCCCTGCAGGCAGCGGGGTAGTCTTCATCGAAAAGCAGAAAGAGACCCGAAAGCTCATGGTGCTTCTGCAGAGGCCGGGGAGCTGGGGGGTGGTGGAGGGGCCGCGGAGGCCCAGCTCCCTCGTCCGAGAGCCGGCTTCAGCAGCAGCTCTGCGACAACGGCTGGACCTGGGCAACTGCCTGGACGTCCTGGCCTTCGCCCAGCGGCACGGGGAGCCCCGCCTGGCACAGGAGACCTATGCCTTGATGAGCGACAACCTGCTGCACGTGCTGGGAGACCCGAACCTCTACCGGCAGCTGAGCGGGGCGGACCGGGAGCGCATCCTGAGCCTTCGGACTGGCCGGGGCCAGGCGGTGCTGGGGGTCCTTGTGCTGCCCAGCCTCTACCAGGTGAGCCGCTCGGGGCTCACCAGGGGCCCTTGTGGGGAGGAGGCTCCTACCGCAGGGCCTGCACCCCTGCCTCCCCGCACGCACCTGCACGTGTTCAACCCCCGAGAAAACACCTGGCGACCCCTGACTCAGGTGCCGGAGGAGGCCCCGCTGCGGGGCTGCGGTCTCTGCACCATGCACAACTACCTGTTCCTGGCGGGCGGCATCCGTGGCTCTGGGGCCAAGGCCGTCTGCTCCAACGAGGTCTTCTGCTACAACCCGCTGACCAACATCTGGAGCCGAGTGCGGCCCATGCAGCAGGCCCGTGCCCAGCTCAAGCTGGTGGCCCTGGACGGGCTGCTTTACGCCATCGGTGGCGAGTGCCTGTATAGCATGGAGCGCTATGACCCGCGCACGGATGCCTGGACCTCGCGTGCGCCCCTCCCTGCGGGTACCTTCCCTGTGGCGCACGAGGCTGTGGCCTGCCGCGGGGACATCTATGTCACTGGGGGCCACCTCTTCTACCGCCTGCTGAGGTACAGCCCTGGGAAGGATGCGTGGGATGAGTGCCCCTACAGCGCCAGCCACCGGCGTTCCAGCGACATGGTGGCGTTGGGAGGCTTCCTCTACCGCTTCGACCTTCTGCGGGGCGTGGGCGCTGCGGTAATGCGCTACAA
>NW_024424564.1:56970417-57002140 GCF_017311325.1 Ursus maritimus
GAGCTTCAGCCAGGCCCCAGGCTCCATGGGCCCATGGCCAGGGGGGTCGCAGTGTGGACACCCACTCTTGTCTCAAGGGTGGGGGACCACAGACGCCAGCAATGCGGAAAAGGCTGGGGCTGACGGCTCTGAAGTTGGCTCTTTCTTCAGCTCAGGGCCGGGTGGGACAGAGGAGCAAGTGGGCCACGGCATCAGAGACGGGAAAGAATCCCAACAAGGCCAGGGGCAGTCTAGCAGTGAGCGGGAAGGAGGTGGTGGGGACAGAGGAAAGCCCTCCACAGACACAGCCTGCAGCGTCCCCTCCCTGAGTCCCTCAGCCATGCCCTCCCCACGCATCCCTACGCCCCTTCCACCCTTGGCTTCCCCTCTGACAGCGCGTCCCCACGGAGGTCTCTTACCTGAAGGCCCAACTCTTCTGATCTCTCCTTCAGACTCTTTGTACCTCAGAGTTAGCCAGGGTCCTGCGGAGGATGAAACTCTCAGTGCAGTGAGAGCCCCCGCTGCAGCCCCAGCCCCAGCCCCAATTCCAGCCGCAGCCCAAGCCTCAGCCGCATCCCCAGCCCTAGAGTCAGCCCCAACCCCATCCCTGGCCCCAGCCCCAGCCCCATCCTGTGCCCCCAGTAGTGGGTCAAGGCCTATGTCCCAGGAGCACAGTGTGGCTCTCCACAAGGACAAGCAGGAGGAGCAAATCTCAACCAGCTGGGAAAACCTTATTTCCATGGTTCTTAGGAGTCACCCTTTCCCCAGGCAAGAGAGACCCCAAGGGAGAGCCCCAAGGGCAGCTCCCGGGAGCCCTAGAGATCCCAGCACTGGTGCACCCTCTGAGAACAGAGAGTCTGGTTCTCCCCCTGAAGGCGAAGCCCCCCGCCTGGAGGTCAGGAATGGCTCCTCAGATGGAATGGTCCCAGGGGCAGACACAGGGGGCGTGGCTGAGGCTGGACGTCAGCCACAGCCGAGCAGCTTAGAGACCAAGGAGGCTCCCACCCCAGACCCTCCCTCAGCTCTGAGAGGCGATGCAGTGGAGGAGAAGCGTGCAGAAGGCGGGCAGCGGAGGCTGCCCAGAGCCCCATCACAGCCCCCTGAGCCGCCGCAACCTGGCCCCGAACCCTCCCCCACTGGGGGGGGCGCCTCGCCGCGGGTCCCACAGCCACGGAAACGCAGCGTGTGTGAAAGAGCAGAGAGCTCTGAGCGTGGGGTGAGCCAGGCGTTGCCACCACCGAGGCGCCAGGGACAGGCTCCAGGGGAGAAGCCCCGCCCTGCAGGCAGCGGGGTAGTCTTCATCGAAAAGCAGAAAGAGACCCGAAAGCTCATGGTGCTTCTGCAGAGGCCGGGGAGCTGGGGGGTGGTGGAGGGGCCGCGGAGGCCCAGCTCCCTGTCCGAGCCGGCTTCAGCAGCAGCTCCGCGACAACGGCTGGACCTGGGCAACTGCCTGGACGTCCTGGCCTTCGCCCAGCGGCACGGGGAGCCCCCCGCCTGGCACAGGAGACCTATGCCTTGATGAGCACAACCTGCTGCACGTGCTGGGAGACCGAACCTCTACCGGCAGCTGAGCGGGCGACCGGGAGCGCATCCTGAGCCTTCGACTGGCCGGGCCAGGCGGTGCTGGGGGTCCTTGTGCTGCCCAGCCTCTACCAGGTGAGCCGCTCGGGGCTCACCAGGGGCCCTTGTGGGGAGGAGGCTCCTACCGCAGGGCCTGCACCCCTGCCTCCCCGCACGCACCTGCACGTGTTCAACCCCCGAGAAAACACCTGGCGACCCCTGACTCAGGTGCCGGAGGAGGCCCCGCTGCGGGGCTGCGGTCTCTGCACCATGCACAACTACCTGTTCCTGGCGGGCGGCATCCGTGGCTCTGGGGCCAAGGCCGTCTGCTCCAACGAGGTCTTCTGCTACAACCCGCTGACCAACATCTGGAGCCGAGTGCGGCCCATGCAGCAGGCCCGTGCCCAGCTCAAGCTGGTGGCCCTGGACGGGCTGCTTTACGCCATCGGTGGCGAGTGCCTGTATAGCATGGAGCGCTATGACCCGCGCACGGATGCCTGGACCTCGCGTGCGCCCCTCCCTGCGGGTACCTTCCCTGTGGCGCACGAGGCTGTGGCCTGCCGCGGGGACATCTATGTCACTGGGGGCCACCTCTTCTACCGCCTGCTGAGGTACAGCCCTGGGAAGGATGCGTGGGATGAGTGCCCCTACAGCGCCAGCCACCGGCGTTCCAGCGACATGGTGGCGTTGGGAGGCTTCCTCTACCGCTTCGACCTTCTGCGGGGCGTGGGCGCTGCGGTAATGCGCTACAACACCGTGACCGGCTCCTGGAGCCGGGCGGCCTCCTTGCCCCTGCCCGACCCGGCCCCGCTCCACTGCACCGCGCTGGGCAACACCATTTACTGCCTCAACCACCAGGTCACAGCCACCTTTACGGTCTCCGAGGGGACTGCCCAGTTCCAGGCCAGGGAGCTGCAGCCCTTTCCTCTGGGGAGTAAGGGGGTCCTCTGTCCATTCATCCTGACTCTGCCTGCCACTGATGCACTGCAGACTGCCCTCTGAGCTGCTGCTCCCCAGGGAGACCCGGGGGCTGGGGGTCTGAGGGCAGCTGGGGCACAGAAGGTGGCTGGGATCCAGAACTTTCTGGCGTTGTTTCTGGGACAGCTTTCTTTTTCTGTTATAAGACGACTCGTGATTTACCCCTTCCATACTCCCCACCCGGTAAGAGAGATTTCTCTGCCTGGGAGCTCAGGCTCCTTGTACCTGTGAGCTGGTTGAAGGGCCTCCCTAGCCTGCTTCCCACCCTCCCACCACAGCATACCGGCTACTGTCTGTAGGACTTAGTTCTTGCCCTCACACCTCAGCGGCTCACACAGCTCCTCCTCCAGGATGGTTCTCCTTCTCTGGGCTTCAGGGCCCAGCTCCCTCTCCCAGCACTGCACTGCCTGGAAAAACATCGGTCTGTGGGTCTACTGCTACTCTGAGAACCAGGGACTGATGTGTCCTCAAGGACCAGGATTTGGCCTGTGCAGGAGCTGAGTGACTGCTGAGCAGAGGAAGGACGTGGCTAGAAACACAGTCACACTTCCTGTGTTCTGTCCCTAGGGCTCCAAGCTGGGCAAGGAGTCTATAAGGGAGTGGGAAGGGGGAACAAGGAACAGAAAATTCCCCAGGAAAACGTGCTTGCCTCAGGCCTCGGGAGCCTGGCTTGGCTCTTCCTAGGAACAACTCTGTAGCCCTCCTTTGTCTAATTGGTCCCCAGAGGCCCAGAACCCTTGTCTATGAAACCGTTCTGCGGTCTGCAGCCCCCGCCTGTAACCCCAACCCAGGCCTGGCCAGGACCGCTTGGGCTCATGCCCCTCTGTGGGGTCTCGCCCACCTGCTCTAGAAGCCAGCCTCACTTCCCAGCAACCCCCGTTCTTCTGTGAGACCCAGGTTTCCGCTGAGCTCTTCCCCTTGTTCGCTGTGGACTTAGAAGAGACATCTAATTTCATTCTTCTCATCTGTGAAATGGGAATAATGAACATCTGTTACTCAGGAGAGTTGTGAGAACATAAGGTCACATAAGTGAGCACCTAGCACAGTGCCCGGGATGAATAAATAATGTTCCCCTTTGCCTACTCTGGAATCCACCATCGGAAGGTAAATAAATCTGACTGATACTGCTGCCTGTCCGACCCTCTGACCTGGTTTGTCCCTCTCTGGCCCCATGTTTGCTTTTTATTCTATGCTTGGTGCTACTGGCACTAAGTACGTTTAATTCATTCAAAGCACCACATCTTCTAATTCTCATTTTTTGTTCACAAGCTTCGATATGCTGCTGGGTAGGACAGAAAGGGGTCCTCAGGTTGTTCTTAAAAATAAGTTTATTGAGAAACAGTACTGTTCATATAGCTCTATATTTCGGTCGCTGTTACTCTGCCAGCAGAGAAGACTCCGTGCCTCAGGGGCTTCTCCACATCAGCAGACGGCAGCATGGTGGCCGTGGGTGGGCAGGGGGCCTACTGTTTGTGCTTGGTCTCATTGAGCAGCTCTTGCCAGTTCTTCTCCATCTCCTCCTTGCAGTTGAGGAACGCGTCCTCCAGCCGGCGCATGGACTCTGCCAGCGCGGGGTTGGTGCGCATCACCACCATGTCGTAGGCCATCCACGTGGCTTGCACTGCAACAACCAGACAGGCCCCGATCAGGCCACAGAGTGGGGCTGGGGCTCTGGAGCGCCCCCGGGAGGGCCACATGCCTCCAACCATGCTGAGCATCCCAGGGACTAGATCCTGCTGAGTTACCCAATTTCTCTAAGGAGAGGAAACTGGCAGGCTACATGCTACAGGGTTCATAAAAACCCCTATTAAAACTTCTCCCTACACAGTGCAGTACTGAGACTTCTCTGAACTCACGCAGGTCTGAACTTCTGGATGCATCAGCCCATGACATTAAGGCTGGAGGCCAGTCTGCTATAAAACGTTAGGAAGAATTAGAGCAAACTTAAGTCCTTACTCGTCAACAGCTCGCAGCTAGTGGTTGCAGGGTGAACTCCGAGGAGTCATAACGCCTATCCAAGCTCATGTAGGGGCGACTACTCTTACTCCAGCAAGGTCCTGAGCCTCATGTTACCATATGTATAGTGGCCTGGGATGCCTGCCCACTTCTATCTGGGTACCTCTGTGTTTCATTAGGGCCAGTCCAAAGAAGGATAGGTAGAATGAATCATAATAATTGCATATGAAAATCTACACACGACCGAGGTCAGCAGCATGACAGACCTGGTGTTTTATAGCAAGTGATATCTGTTTGGTTAGGGAAGAATTGTTAGAAAAGCTATATGCAGAGTCTCAACAGACAGAGGGCATATAGCTTGTACAGGAATTCTGGAGCTTTTGGATGCATGAGAGTCACTTGGGACACCTGTTGAAGTGCAGGTTACTGGCTCCTCCCACAACTCAAAGAGGTTATTTTTTTTAAGGTTTTATTTTATTTTATTTTTAAAGATTTTATTTATTTATTTGACAGAGATAGAGACAGCCAGCGAGAGAGGGAACACAAGCAGGGGGAGTGGGAGAGGAAGAAGCAGGCTCATAGCGGAGGAGCCTGATGTGGGGCTCGATCCCGTAACGCCGGGATCACGCCCTGAGCTGAAGGCAGATGCTTAATGCCTGCACCACCCAGGCGCCCCAGATTTTATTTTTTTGACACACAGAGAGAGACAGAGAGGGAACACAAGCAAGGACAGAGGGAGAGGAAGAAGCAGGCTCCCCCAGAGCAAGGAGCCGGATGTGGGGCTCAATCCCAGGACCCTAGGATCATGACCTGAGCTGAGGGCAGATGCTTAATGACTTGGCCACCCAGGTGCCCCTCAAAGAGGTTCTGATTTAGCAGGTTAGGAGTGGTGCCCAGGAACCTGTATCTTGGTAAGTAGACCACCCTTCCAGACCACCTGGACAGCAGATGGAGCATGCAGCTGGGAGTCAGAGCAGTTGGCTTCTGGGCTCTCCGCTTGCTACCTATGTGACCAGGAACAAGTGACTTAAATTTATTAACCTCATTTGTAAAGGACAGACAACATCCCAATCTCACGGCTTGCTATGAAGATTAAATGGAGGATATATGTAATTTGCCTAGAACACATTAGGGTGTTCAAGACGGGAGAAACTCTTACTACAAAATGAATAATTGAGATACTCAGGGAACAGGGTTAGGGTGGTAAGAAATAAAAATTTAGGAGAAAAAAAAGAGCTTGCAGAAATGAGTCTCATGTGGTTCCACATGGTAGCTGGAATTCTGTCTCTGAGTTTCCTAAGGCCAAAGCAGAGGAAACACGCTCAGGTTTAAGACTCAGTGACCATAAAATAAAAACAAACCATTAAGACACTTTTATCCTAAGAAAAAATTTCTGATAGGTATATTTTTTGAGACGTATGTATTATAGTTGAAAATGTCCTTGACAACATCCTATTTTATTTTTTAAAAGATTATTTATTTTTAGGGGGGGAGGGGCAGAGGGAGAGAGAGGGAGAATCTCAAGCAGACCCTGTACTGAGCACAGAGCCTGACGCCAGAGCTGAAGCTCCCAGGACCCTGAGATCACGACCAGAGCCAGAATCAAGAGTCGGCTGCTCAACTGACTGGGTCCCTACTTTAAACGCAAGGTGGTTCCCCTATGACTATAGCTACATGTGAGCGCGGGGCCCAGCGCCGAAGCACAGCTCTGAGCAGGCAAGTCAATGAGACACCGAAACACTGTATTGAGAGCAAAGCCCTCTTTGATTTGGTCCAAGGAAGAAAATTCAGAATACATAGAATAGGAAGGATTCATGATCATCAGAAAACTCTCCAGAAATACATGTCTCTTGAGTTTTTCATTCATTCAATACTTAGTGAGCACGTTTGTGCCGGCATTTTGCCACGGCAGCCCTGGCAATACAGCAGTGTAGGAGACAGACACACCCTGCCTTCATGAAGCCTCGGCGCTGGCTGCCGTGGGAGGGGACAGAAGGGACACAGAGGGCAGTCACAGGTTGTGAAGGCGATAAGCAGTGTGTGTTGTGACGGAGAAACGGGTAGGAGGAATCTTACTTTAAACCAGGCGGTAAGGGCAGGCTCTCTCTGTGAGATTTTGGTAAGGTCTGCACCTTAGTCAAGTCAAGGTCATCATCTCTGGAAAAGCCTGAACAGCAGGTATTCTAAGAAGCCAGTTAGGGCTCACCCCAAATACTCTGATAACCTTCTGGTAAGGTTGAAGTTCTCCCAGAGAAATTAAGAAACAGTGGTCAAGATGTACAGCTACATGCAGGGTTCGATAAAGGGTGCAAATAAAGTGCTCCAAGAATCTGCTGCAGGACAGGGGAGGGTATCGCTTAGTGAATTTGCTGGGTGGGCCTGGAAGGTAAAAATGGAGACCAGAGAGTAAAGGAACAATGATAAGAGGGCCAGCTGAATCATGCGATGAAGGGACAGAGATGGGCCTGGGGTTTACAGCCATATGCAAATTCCCACCTTTGGCACAATAGACCAATCAACATTTTAAAATGTAAATGGTGAAGTTCTACCTCCCAGTCTCAGGCCCCAGATGGTCTTACAGTTGAATTCTACCAAACTTTGAAAGAACAGTTCATTCTTATATAATACAAGTGATTCCAGAAATTAGGAAAAGAAGACTGATAATCACACTGTATGGGTATAGAAGCTTTCCATTTACATTATAGGAAAATTGAGAACACAGATAAGCAAAAATTAAAACGCAATTTTCCCTAAGCTGGTTTGTGCTAAAATCAAAGATTATATGAAAAAATCATAAGTCTGTTTTATACCAATATAGATGTAAAACTCTAAATATAATATGAACTAATCAAATCTAACAGTGAGTTAAAATAGTATGTTATGATCAAGTAGAGTTTGTAAAAGAAATTCAAGGATGACTGAGTATCAGAAAACCAATCAGTGTAATCACATTAATAAAAAAGGGGAAATCAGAGGAATATCCCAGTTAAAGGCAAAAAAAAGGCAGTTAACAAAGTTTAATACCTATTTATAATTAAAAAAATAAAAATTCTAACAAACTGGAAATAGAATGAGACACCCTTAACTTATTAAAAGTAATATACCAAAACCTACAAGGAACATTATATTTAATGGAGAAACAATGTATATATTCCTTTTAAAACTGGGATCAAACAAGGATACCTAACAATGTTACTGGTATAGGAGATGCTGGTAAATGGAATAAATAATTTAAAAAGAAGTACAGGTGTAAGGATTGGAAGGTAAGAGATAATACTATCAGAGTCCTGAGATCAAGCCCCACCATGACAACAAAGGATCCGCACTTAGCAGGGAATCTGCTTCAGATTCTCTCTCCCTCTCCCTCTGCCCCTCCCTCCACTTGTGCGCTCTCTTTTTCTCTAAAACAAACAAACAAAAAACAAACTATCAGTATTTGTAAATTAAATAATGTATGTGAACAAAGAAAGATCTAATAGCTAAGTCAATTTTAGAAAATAAAAGCCAGAAGAGAGAGAGAGGGAGAAGCAGACTCCCTGCTGAGCAGGAGCCCAAAGCAGAACTCGATCCCAGGACCCTGAGATCATGAGCTGAGCCAAAGGCAGACGCTTAACCATCTGAGCCACCCAGATGCTCCCCTATTAGGTCATATTTTAAAAAATAGTGTGGTATACGGGTATATATATGTATATATATACATAGTCTGCTTCTCCCTCTGACCCTCCCCCCTCTCATACTCTCTCTCTCATTCACTCTTTCTCAAATAAAATCTTTAAAAAAATAAAATGGTTAATTATATGGTGTGTGAATTTCACCTAACATTTTTTTTAAATTTTATTTATTTATTTGAGAGAGAGAGAGTGAGTGGGAGGGAGAGGGAGAGAGAATTTGAAGCAGATTTTCTGCTGAGCATGACGTGGGGCTCAATTCCACGACCGCGAGACCATGACCTGAGCCAATACTAAGAGTTGTACACTTAACTGACTGAGCCACCCAGGAACCCCTGGTTATTTATTTTTAAGTAAGCTCTACACACAACATGGGGCTTGAACTCATGACTCCAAAATCAAGAGTCATATACGCTACTGCCTGAGCCAGCCAGGCACCCCACCAGAGTCCATATTTTTAACTACCTACAGTACACTACTTCTTATGGTCCATAAGAAGAAATCCAAAAGACTAATAAGCATATGAAGAAAGTCTGGAACTCTACTCAAATAGATCTTCATTTTTTTTAAAGATTTTATTTATTTATTTGACAGAGAGAGAGACATAGCTAGCGAGAGAGGGAACACAAGCAGTGGGAGTGGGAGAGAAAGAAGCAGGCTTCGCAGCGCAACAGGGAGCCTTATGCGGGGCTCGATCCCAGGACCCCGGGATCATGCCCTGGGTTGAAGGCAGACGCTTAGCGACTGAGCCACCCAGATGCCCCTCAAATAGATATTCATAATACAGCTGAGTTTATAAAGGAAGGTACAGGTTGGAGATAAAATGCAATATAGTTTATGTAACTTAAAAATATATGCATAAAAACAAAAGTACAAAATTTACAAAAACACACAGAAAGGGGATAAGAAAAAAAAAAGAAATGGAAATAAAAGAATGTAAACAAATAAGCGAAGGTTGTTATATGGATCAGTGATGATAACATGCTGTGAACTGAGAAGTAAGCCAAACTCTCCGCCAGAGAACCACTAAGAAAAACAAATCAACAAAACCAAAATCATCAGAAAACAATAAATGAAGGACCCACTATGGTAGAGAGGGGATTATTTATTATCAATCAGAAATTGAAAAAAACCCATTTTCCTCACTGTGCCATGTAAGGAGGTACTAAGGAGACAATCATACTCCAATACCTATTTCATTGTTAGCACTGTTCTAGGCAAGGACAATGTCAAGAAGATTAAGATATAAGCTTTCTTAAAATACATAAAAAGTTGGGATGCCTGGGTGGCTCAGCTGGTTAAGCATCTGCCTTTGGCTCATGTCATGATTCTGGGACCCTGGAATCGAGTCAGGCTCCCTGCTCAGTGGGCAGTCTGCTTCTCCCTCTGCCTGGAGCTCCCCCTGCTTGTGCTCTGGCTCCCTCTCTGACAAATAAATAAAGAAATAAAATCTTTAAAAAAATGCATTAAAAAGTCAGGGAGCTAAGACACATTCATTCATTTAAACAATATCTACTGAATACCTGGTATGGGTCAGCACCTATTTAAGCTCTGGGGTTGGAGCAATGAGAAAAAATGTCAAAAAGTCTTGTCCTCATGACCATTATATAATAAATAACAATAAGTAAACTTACGTAGTATGTTAAAAGGCAGTAAGTACTGAGAAGAAAAATCAATGAAGGAGGGTTGAGAGTGGCAGGGGAAAAAGGATTTGCAATTTTAAGAAGGGCGCTCAGGAAACTTCACTGAGAAAGTGACATTTAAATTACCTTTTGATGAAGGTCTTATTGTTAATGTAGCTCAATTTATCAATCTTTTATTTTTATTTTTTTAAAGATTTTTATTTATTTGCCTGACACAGAGAGAGCAGAGAGAGAGCACAAGCAGAGGGAGTGGCAGGCTGAGGAAGAAGCAGGCTCCCCACTGAGTAGGGAGCCTGACTTGAGACTCAATCCCATGACCCTGGGCCCATGACCTGAGCCGAAGGCAGACACTTAACTGACTGAGCCACCCAGGCGCCCCTCAGTCTACCAATCCTTTATTCTGTGTTTAGTATTTGCCTCTTGTTTAAGAAGAAATTCTACCCTACCCTCAAAGTCACAAGATACTCTCCCCTATTTTCTTCCCATGTTTTATACTTATTTTTGACAAAGTTTTCATCATTCTGACGCTATTGTGTGTATACGTGGGTAGGAATCCTTTTCAAATTTTTATTCTTACGGATAACCAATTTCTCCAGATTACTTATTAAATAGTTCCTCCTTTTCCTCCACTGATCTGCCATTTCACCTCTGTTACATATAAAAATTCTTGGGCGCCTGGGGGCGCAGTTGGTTAAGCATCTGCCTTCGGCTCAGGTCATGATCCCAGAGTCCTGGGATCGAGTCCAGCATCAGGCTCCTGCTTCACCCTCTCCCTCTGCTGCTCGCGTGTTCTCTCTCTCTGTCAAATAAACAAATAAAATAAATAAATAAAAATTCTTGTGTGTGTATAACAGTGTGCGTGTTACGTGTGTGCAAATGTGTATATGTGTGTATATGAATGTGTCATGTGTGTATGTCTGTGTGAGTGCGTGTGTGTCTGTTTCTGGGCTCTCCATTGTATTCTGTTGCTCAACTTCTCTATTCCTAAGTCAACATGACACTATCTTAACCATACAGTTTTAAAATATATATCTTTTTAAGATTTTATTTATTTGAGACAGAAAGAGAGAGCACAAGGAAGGGCAGAGGGAGAAGCAGGCTCTCCGCTGAGCGTGGAGCCCAATGTGGGGCTCGATCCCATGACTCTGAGATCATGACCTGAGCCGAAGGCAGACGCTTAACCAACTGAGCCACCGAGGCGCCCCTTAACTATACGGTTTTATGATAAATCTTGCTAATGGTAGGGTAAATCCCCTGTCCTTGTCTTCCTCAGAAATATAGCAGCTATTTTTGGCTCTTAAGTCTCTCATAAATGTTTTAGAATAAACTTGTCAAGTTCCATGAAAAACCCTATTAGGATTTTCACTAAAACTACTTTAAAGCCTAGGATGAAATTTGGGGAGAATAGACGCATTGATTGCTTTAAGTCTTTCTATTCACGAATGTCGCTATAGCTCCGTTTATTTGATCTTTAGTATCTTCTGTTAGTCAAGTTTTATAATTTTCTGCATATAGGCCTTGTACATTTCTTGTTAATTTTTTTCCAGGGGAATTCATAGATGTGTGTGTGCGCACACACCTGTGTGTGTGAGTGTGTGTTACTGTTGTAAATGCCTTTTAAAAATGTGCTCTAATTCTTTGTTGCTAGTATGTAAAAATGCAATTAACTTTTGTATACTGATCTTATCTGCAGCCGCCTTGCTAAGCTTTATTATTTCTAATAATATATGTTCTAGACACTCTTCATAAATTGGCAGCCAGCCTCCAAGCTGACCCCAGTAGTAGCCCTATCTTCCCCTCATTATTGAAAGAAAATTTTGCTGGATCCATTATTCTGGGTCAATAGTGTTTTTATGACATTTAGATATTATTCCACTAATTTGTGGTTCTCATGATTATTGCCGAAAATTCCACTCAAGCGGTCACTCCTTCTGTTTTCTTTCTCTCTGCTTTCCTGTAGTTCTTCTCTCTGTCTTCGGTGTTCTGAAGTTTTGCTATTATGTGTCTAGGTATAGATATCATTTTATTTTGCTTTGGATGTGTTTTGTTTCTTGGATTTGTGATTTCATTTTTCATCAGTTCTGGGAAACTCAGAGACATTATATTGTTAATATATTGTTATTGTTCCACTGTCTCTCATGTCTTTTCCCCTGAGACTCCAACTAGATATACGTTAGACCTTCTTGGTCTACATCACAAGTCTCTTTATCTCTTCATACTTTTACTTTATCTCTTTTTGATGCATTATTTTCCAATTGTTTATTTCTTCAACTGTTGTTGATTTCTTTTTTATCTTACAATTTTACTTTTCCTTTTGAGAGGCTCCATTTGTTTTTGTTTTTGTTTTTCAATCTGTCTATTCCTGAGTTTCTTTTATGCTCATCTTTGTACTTGCAGCCATTACCTCTTCAGACCTTTTATACACAGCTACTTACACTCTGCATCTGACATCATCTACAGTCTGTGGAGATCTAAATATGTTGACTCCTGTTTCTGGGGACTTTCACTCCCAGTGGCTTATCATTTCATGTATTTGGAAGGCAGCTATGCTCACATGGCTGTACCAATTTACATTGGGCTCTATGATCACATTTTTGACAGTGTGTAGAACACCTTCACCTCCATGTAAAACTGATACTTCCAACTCAGCATGTCCATAACTGAACTCACGTTCCCCCATCTCCTTTCAAACCTGCTCCTTTTTAACTCACGCCCATATTTTAGTCTTAGATGAGAAGTCATTTACTCTAGGATGCCTTTCTTGGCTCCCCTTTTTTTAAAATTAAGTCCCCTTCTTGGCTATCTCATAGTACCAGGTAAACTATTCAATCTTAATATTCATCAAAAGTAATTACTTTTTAAGATTTTTTTTTTTATTTGACAGAGAGAAAGACAGCCAGCGAGAGAGGGAACACAGGCAGGGGGAGTGGGAGAGGGAGAAACAGGCTCCCAGAGGAGGAGCCCGATGTGGGGCTCGATCCCAGGACTCTGGGATCACACCCTGAGCCAAAGGCAGATGCTTAACGACTGAGCTACCCAGGCGCTCCCCTCCTTTTTTTTTTTTTTTTAAAGATTATTTATTTATTTATTTATTTGACAGAGAAAAAGACAGCCAGCGAGAGAGGGAACACAAGCAGGGGGAGTGGGAGAGGAAGAGGCAGGCTCCCAGCAGAGGAGCCCAGAAAAGTAATTACTTTTTAGTTATTTTTCTTCCTTCTGTGACGACCAGCTTTAGGAACAGGGACCTTATCACAATACTGTTGCAGGGCTGTACACTGGGAAAAGGGACATAATCAGACGTTTTGGGGATTACTGGACACTGGCTCTGAATTGATACTAATTCCTGGAGATCCAGAACATCACTAGCCATCAGTAGAGTGATCTGCCAGTCAGAATAGGGGCTTAGGGAGGTCAGGTTGTCAATGGAATTCTAGCTCAAGTCTGTCTCACAGTGGGCTCAATTTGTGAAAATTTTCCCAGTTTCAGTATGCATAACTGAAATAGATCACTTGGCAACTGGGAGAATCCCCACATTTATTCCCTGATCCATGGAGTGAGGGGTAGTGTGGTAGGGAAGGCCAAGTGGAAACCACTAGAACTGCTTCTGCCTATGAAAGCAGTAAAGCAAAAGCAACACTGCATTCCTGGAGGGATGGCAGAGATTGGTGCCACGAGTAAGGATTTGAAAGATGCAGGGGGTAATTCTCACCAGATTCCCATTCAATTTGCTTATCTGACCTGAACTGAAGACAGATCTTAGAGAATGACAGTGAATTATTCTGAACTCAGTCAGACGGTGGCTCCAGTTGTAGCCGCCATTCCAGATGAGGTATTGTGGCTTGAGCAAATTAACGCACCCTGATATCTGATACGCAGCTATTGATCTGGCAGATGCTTTTTCTCTGTACTTATTAGTAAAGGCCACCAGAAGCAGTTGTTTTCTGCTGACAACACTAACAACGCATCTTCACTACCCTAACTCAGGTGTATCAACTCTCCAGCTCTGTGTCACAATTTAGTGGGCAGGGACATTTAATGCCATTCTCTTCCACAGGACATCAAGCTGGTCCATTACATTGATGATACTAGGCTGACTGGACCTGCTGAGCAAAAGAAGCCAGACACAAAAATATATACTGTGTAAGTCCATTTATATGAAACTCTAGGCAATTATATCAGTTGTTGCCTGGTACTGGGGAAGGAGGAGTGGGAAATGACTGGGGAGGGGCAGAAGAAAAACTTTCAGAGTGATACAAATATTCTGTATTTTGACAGTTGTGTGGGTTACACTGGTGTATACATTTGGCAAAACTCACTGAACTGCACACTTAAAATGTGCTTATTTTATTGTTTGTAAATTATACCTAAATAAAGATGACTTAACAATAAAAAACAAGAACACAATTTATCAATTCTTATGGATTGCAGTAAAAATATCTAGAGATAAATTCACAGCCCCAAATGTTTTCATGACTTAAAAAGAAATAAAAAAGGAATAAAAGTGAATAAACAAAAGTATTCAATGCAAAGGTTTAATAAAACAATAATAAAAAAAATAGGAAAGGCTGGAGGAAAAAGCCTAGAAATCCAATTAAGCTCAAATACGGAAAAATAAATACATATTGAGATGCTCTCCTGGCCCAAATGCCCTTCCCTGAGAATTTGTCTTCATCCACAGGTCCTATAGATGGCCTGAGCTTTAACTTCCATGTTATCACCCACGCGGCTTAGCCGATCCTGGCTATGAATGACGTACACTACTGCATGTGCGAACTTCTCAGCATTTAAAAGCAATAGATTGGATGTATATATAGCACCTTGGAAAGAGCTGACATACATGGTTCTGAATGAAAAAAATAGCACGAGACATATAACACAATACTATTTATAGAAATTTAAAATAAATTTATAAAATAGCAATATACATTTCACAAGAACACACACACACAAAAGTATGTATTAGAATTGTTGTCTATGGGAGAGAGGAAAGGGAATGGGCTACGGGAAGAAGGGAATGAATAAAAAAATAAACTAGAGGGGTCCTTCATGGGCCAATGATCATAACGTACCATGAGCTGAGCGGTATGATAAAATCAGTTTTCTACGTCAGAGACCGAAAACGAACAAACAATTTGTTCTGCAACAGCACAGTCAGGGACTAGAGGAACAGTCTTGAGGAACCAACAGAAAATAAAATGGAAAATGACAAAGTAATAAAACAGATTACAGAGATGATGATAAAGAGGAAAACACAAAAAGAGATGTACAATATGAATACCTGGATTTCTGAAGAAGTAAACCAAAGAAACAGCACAAAAAGTATCCCAAGATATGATAAATGAAAAAGTTCTTACAAAAAATACTAAAGGACCGCCTGAATGGTTCAGTCAGTTTAGCGTCCAACTCTTGATCTCTGCTCAGGTCATGATCTCAGGGTGGTGAAATCGAGCCCTGCATCTGGCTCTGTGCTGGGCATGGAGCCTGCCTAAGACTCTCTCTTTCCCTTTCCCTCTGCCCCTACCCCCGCTTGTATGTGTATGCTCTCTCTCAAAACAAAAACAAAACCAAAAAACCAAAAAAACACTCAAGTCTACAGCTCTAGAGGTCTAACGTATCCCAGGAAAAGTGTTAAGAGAATAGTAACACCAATGTTATGCTGGTGAAGTATAGAACTTTCGGAATAAAGAATCTTAGAGGCAGAAAAAGTAAGTCACTTTCAAGAGGAAACACATGGGCAGGCTTCACACTATTCCACAGAGCCACTAAATGCTGAAAACATCTTCTAAGTTTGTAAAGAAAATTATCACCTAAACAAATTACCACCCAGTTATAAATGTAGATATATTTTTTAAATTTTATTTTTAAGTAATCCCACACCCAACATGGGGCTCGAACCTACAACCCCAAGATCAAGAGTCACATACTCTATTGACTAAGCCACCCAGGTGCCCCTGCCTTTACAACTTCGAGGAACATGATATCCGTAGGTATAGTTTCTAGGTTTAAATATTTGAACCATCTGAATACAGAATATGTAAATCTCAACAACTGTAGGATTTATGATTAGAGAACAGAATGTGAGTGTTGTAAATATTATTAATATAAATGTTATTTGTAGTTGATAATGAATAAATACTAGTATAATAAATGGCAGTTGTGCCTCAATTTCTTCATCTGTAAAATAGGGATAGCTCATAAAAATGTTGTGAGGATTAAATGAACTACTTCATGTAAAGTGCTTAGAACAGCATCTAGCATTTAATAAGTACCGAATAAATGTTACTGATTAGTGTTATTAGATCCTGAACAAAGATAAATGAAATAGCTGAAGAAATAACATGAGTTTCCTTGGTATTTTCCCACAAACTTTCTTAATTTTGGAACAATCTTATAGAAGCTAATGTATTTTTTATGGTGAGGAAATATTTGTTTAAAGTGAAGAATTTTGGGGCACCTGGGTGGCTCAGTGTTTGAGCGTCTGCCTTCAGGTAAGGTCATGATCCTGGGGTCCTGGGATCAAGCCCCGGGTAGGGCTCCCCGCTCAGCAGGAGTCTGCTTCTCCCTCTGCCCCTCCCACCTACTTGTACTCTCTCACTCTCGCTCTTTCTCTCTCAAATAAATAAATAAAATATAAAATAAATAAATAAATAAAATCTTAAAGCAAAGAATTTCTTCATTTTCACTTCAATTTAAATTCTTAAGTAAAATTAAGGGGAATACACTATTTTAAAAGTAGCTTATATAGTATGAGTCCATTTTAATGAAAGCATATCTATAAAAAAAAAGAGATTCCTTCATGCATCAATCTATTGATCTTTCATTCTATTTTTGCATAGACAGAGACTTGCCATAAGGTTCAACAATGTGAATAGTTAATTCTGGGTGACTAAATTTTGTTGATTTTAGTTTTCATGTTGTTTCATTTTATTTATTTTTGAGAGACAGAGAGAGAATCTTAAGCAGACTCCATGTAATGTGGGGATTGATCTCACACGACCCTGAGATCATGATCTGAGGTGAAATCAAGAGTTGGTAGCTTAACTGACTAAACTACCCAAGGGGCCCCCTTTTTAGCTTTTAGTTTTGCAAAGCTTCCTAAATGATCTTTCTTCTAGTCTTCCCTTTCCAAATCATCCCTCCTAGGTTACCAGAAGTTCGTTTGTTCGTTCCTTCCTTCCCTCCCTCCCTCCCTTTTTCTTTCTTTCTTTCTTTCTTTCTTTCTTTCTTTCTTTCTTTCTTTCTTTCTCTTTCTTTCTTTCTTTCTCTTTCTTTCTTTTTCTCCTGCCTTCCTTCCTTTTCTCTTCCTTCCTTCCTCCCTCCCTCTCTCTTTCTTTCTTTAAAAGATTTATTTATTTGAGGAGAGAAAAAGAGCACAAGCAGGGGGGAGGGGCAGAAGGTGAGAGAGAAACTCAACCAGACTCCTCACTGAACGAGGAGCCCCATATGGGGCTCAATCTCACAATCTTGAGATCAAGACCTGAGTTGAAGAAGAGTCAGAAGCTTCAACTGACTGTGCCACCCGGGCACCGCCAGAGGTATCTTTCTAAGACACAAGTGTCTTCCTTGAAATCCCAAATGGCTTCCTATTACCTAAATAAGAAAGGTCAAACTCCTTAGCTTGGCACTGAGACCCTTCTCACCTTTTCACCCTCTTCTTTCTTTGGCCTGTGGTCTTGTGATTCCCATGCACTAATCTCGTTCCCTGACTATGCCTGGCTTTCCTTCACTGGCACACAGCTTTGGCTATCTCTTCTATAGGGTTGCCCTTCCTGTCTACCTCCAGCATCCCTACCTCATCTGTCCAATCTCAATTCCTTCCCTAATGCTCTGTTAAAAACCTCACTTGCCTCCCCAAGCATCAGCCTCTCTTTCTTCTCTGTTCCCTCCCCAGTACTTGGTATATACCATTATCAGCATTTGCCAGATTATAGTTTTAATGTAAAATTAAAATGTGTTTTAATTTACATATTTAAATTATAATTAGTCATCTTGATGTCTGTTTCTGGCCCCTACCTACTTCTTCTGATGAAGGAGCATCTCTATTTGACATCTCTATTCAACTTTATTTGCTTGTTTGTTTGTTTATTTATTTAAGATTTTATTCATTTATTTATTTGAGAGAAAGAGAGAGAGAGAGCATAAGCAGGGGAAGGGCAGAGGGAGAGGGAGAGGGAGAGGGAGAAGCAGACTCCCCACTGAGCAGACACTTAACTGACTGAGCCACCCAGGTGCCCCTCTCTATTCAACTTTAATCCTAGAATAGGACATAGTGGGTGCTAAGTGAATGCTGTTAGGAGAGTATTTCATTAGATTGAAGGAATTATATAACTTTTGGTAGAAAACTAATTATAGAACTTTTTTTTAAAGAAGATTTTATTTATTTGAGAGACAGAGAGAGTACTAGAGAGAGCATGAGCTGGAGGAAGGGCAGAGGGAGAAGCAGACTTCCCACTGAGGTGGGAGCCCCATGCGGGGCTTGATCCTAGGACCCCAGGATCACAACCTGAGCCGAAGGCAGCCACTTAACCAACTGAGCCACTCAGGCACCCCGAATTATAGAACTTTTTAAAAAGGTGGTTTAAAAATATAAAAAACTTTCAACTACAAAGACAAAAAAATTGCAAACATTTCTAAGTGGACATTTTCTAAAGCCTATTGTAATAAATGGAGATTATTTGCAAACTGATACCATCCTTAAAAATAGTTTGTTTCTCATTTGAGTAGAGTATGCATGCTTTCTAAAATTTGTTTTATATTAGTATTTTCTCTAATATAACTTAGGCTTACAAATTAAAGAATTATACAGATTCTGAATTAGAACAAATTAAAGAAATTATAATGGGGGGGTGCCTGGCTGGCTCAGTCGGTGGAACGTATGACTCTTGACCTCAGGGTTATGAGTTTGAGCTTCACATTGGTTGTGAGATTACTTAAAAATAAAATCTTTAAAAAAATAAAGAAATTATAATGGTATCACTACCACAGATGTTTATCACTTAATGGAAACATACTGAATAACAGACTAACATTCTTTTCCCAAAATGGAGAAATTTGTTCAACTCCATTACTCCTTTATTCTGCTGAACTAACTGTACCTCCCATTTCAACACCTCATCCGTCTTAGCACTATTACTCTGAATTCTTTATTTAAACAACTCATAGAAAGGAAGTTCCAATTCTGTTCACAGGTGTTATATTAATATTGTTTGTCATTTGCTGAGCATTTGAGCTTGGGTCTGGTACTGTGCCCAGTTACAAAAAAGAAATCACTATTTCTACCCTCAGGAAGGTAAGAGTCCAGTAGCAGAAATAAGATACAAACACACATAAAGTAATCAGAAAACACTTCAAGGCAATATTTAGTGGTAGTGTCAATTTTGTGATATAGTAGTTACATGGTATAGAAGTTGGGAGGTGGTCAAGGGAGGCCTTGTTAAGGTAGTTGATTTGAGCTCAGAAGTGTAGAAAGAATTTGAGCTACTGGAAATAAGCGGGAAAACAACCTACCTGAGATTTTCTCCATCTCTTCCAGTAGCTTTTCCAAGTCTTTATTCAGGTCTGACAGCATTTTCAGCATGTTGTCATAGTTTCTTTCTCCAGGGTCAGAATCAGCCATCTAGTCTAGGCAGTGCACAGAAAGAAGACACAGTGAGATAGACTGATGTTTCAATTCCAGCTCTATTTCTCACACCTGGATAGCCCAAGCCAGAAATCTGAGGTCATCTTTAATTCCTCCTTATCTTATTTTCCTGACCTAAGGGGTCACTGAAACTCACCCATTTTATTTGTTCATGGAATATTTGCTCATCTATGGGTCAAGAAGGCCCAATGCTTGGGAGTTGCCAGTGAACACTGCCTTTGTGGAACTCATAGCCTCACCCAGCTCTTTAAAGTCTTTATCCGCCCCTCTTCAAGGTTGCAGCTTTACTTGAGGTCCATTCTATCACCCACCATTGAATAGATTTACTGAACATCTACTATGTGCCAGACATCTACTATGGCTCTGTAGATACTGTGGTATATTTGTGGATCCAGACAGATAAAATCCATGCTCTCACCGAGCTTCCATTCCAGGGGGAGACATAAATAATAAACAACAGAATGGTAAAGATACCTTCAGTCTGTGGTCACTGCACAAAGAAAACAAAACATCATGGTTTAACAAGGAGGATCTTTCACGAGGAGGGGTCCTTTAGCTTGTCAAGTCAGCTAAGTTCTTTCTAATGAAGCGGTGTTTGAATTGACACTTCAATGATAAGGATTTTTAAGATTTTATTTTATTTTACTTATTTGAGAGAGAGTAAGAGAGAGAGCATGAGCTGGGGGAGGGGCAGTGGCAGAGGGACAAGCAGATTCCCTGCTAAGCAGGGAACTTGACATGCAGCTCAATTCCAGGACCCTGAGATCATGACTTGAGCTGAAGGCAGATGCTCAACCGACTGAGCCACCCAGGCACCGCTGACACTTGAATGATAAAAGGGAGTTGACATGTAAAGAGCTAGGGGAAGGGTTACAGATAGAATGGCTCAAGAAAAGGTGGGAGTGGTTCTTACATGTTTTAAAGCATGGAAAGAAAGTACAGAATGAGGTTGAGCAGAAAAGTGGTATGAGGCGAGATGAGTTCGGTAGGCAAGAATTTTGGTTTTGTTTTGAGTGTGAGGAAAAGCCACTGGAAACTGAGAGCAGGGGATTATGTTTTAAGATAATGACTTCAGCTGCTGTTTGGAAAACGGACTACTACGGAAGGTTGAGAGGAGGTAAGAGTGGGAGAACCAGTTAGTTAAGAGAGCACTAGAATGGTCTAGAGATGGAAGTAGCTTTGGGCTAGGGTGGTAGGTAACAATATCAACGGTGAAAAGTGGAAGGATTCAGGCTGTATTTTGGAAGATGAGACAAAAGAATTTGGAAAAGGATCTGATGTGTCTAGGTTTGCAGGGGTAAGTGGTGGGAAGAGAAAAATCAAAATGACTCCTCATTTTGATGAGAACAACTTGATACGTGATGGTGTTACTAACTGAAGTGGGGAAGACTAAGAGAAGAACAGATTAGAAGGGAAACCAAATGCTCGATTTTTTAAAAAAGTTTTATTTATTTAAGTAATCTCCACCCAATGTGGGGCTTGAACTTAACAACCCTGAGATTAAGAGTCACATACTCCACCAACTGAGCCAGCCAGGTGCCCCCCAAAATGCTCTGTTTTGAATCTGTTAACGTGAGATGCCTATTAGGGCTCTGAGTAGAGATTCAAATACGTAGTTGAATATATAAGCCTGGAGTTCAGGAGAAAGGTTGGAGCTGAAAATAAAAAGTACGGAACTAATGGTGCATGCTCTCTTCACCTTTCACTTGAACTATTTTCATAAACTCCTAACTGCTCTCCCTGCTTCTGGCTTCATCTTGTCAAATCCATTTTCCAGTTCACCTCCCGAATGACTTTACCTAACATGCATCTGACCATGTCACTCTGTTTACAACCCTTCAATAACTCCCATTTTGGGACAAAATATAATCTCTTTACTACATATATAAGATCCTTTATAATCTAGCTCCTGACTGTTCCCATTCTCATCCAGTTTTGGGTTGTGACCAGGTAACTGAAGAAAACCTTAAGAGATCTCAAATTAAAATCTTTAAGAGTTGTGTATTTCCATGGGATGTGATTTAAAAAGACCCATGAAAAAACACAAAACTCTGTAAAGTTAGAAAATTTACAGTATTCCTATAAAAGAGCTAAAGAAATACAGAATGGAATAAAATCATTCTATCATATAGGTGGTTATAAAATCTGTGTGAAGGCAAAGAAGTAGATAACGACACAATTTATATCTAAGTCGTGTGGGCTACTTGCTCAACTCATTAATTTATAAGATACTAGTTATATTCTTTTACCCATACGTTCAACACATATTTACTGAGCACTATTTTAGATTTTTGAGGATACAGCAGTGAACAAAACAGGTTAAAATTCTTGGTCTCATGGAATTTATATTCTAGTGGTAAGAGGAGAACATAAACAAGATTAATAAGTGAAATAAATATGAGGGGATAGGCACCAAGGAAAAAAGTCAACCAGAGATGGAGGTGGAAGAGTGTGTGTGAAGGGGGTGGCTGCAATTTAGATAAGTGTACAGGCTTGTTGTGATGAGCACAGAGTGTTGTATGGAAGTGCTGAATTACTATATTGTACGCCTGAAACTAATATTACACTGTATGTCAACTAACTAGAATTTAAATAAAAACTTAAAAAAAAAAGAAACAAAACAAAGGAGCAAAGGGGGAAAAAAAAGAAAGAGAGAGGTAAAACAAGAAACAGACTCTTAACTATGGAGAACAAACTGACAGTTACCAGAAGGGAGGTGGGTGGGGGGATTGGTTAAATAGGTGATAGAGATTAAGGAGTGCACTTGTGATGAGCACCGAGTCTTGATTAAAAGTGTTGAATCACTGTATTGTACACCTGAAATTAATATTACACTGCATGTTAACTAAATGGAATTTAAATAAAAACTTAGAAATAAATAAGTGTGCAGGGAAGGCCTCGCTGAAGTCATTTTGACAAGAGAGTTGCAGGAAGTGAGAGAATGGGCCATACGGATATCTGGGAAAAGTGCATCCCAGGCAGAGAAAAGAGTAAGAACAAAGGCCCTGACCCTGGAGTCAGCTGGACGAGCTGGAGGAAGAGCAACAAGGGCAATGTAGTAGGTATAGAGAGAGGGAAGGGGAGAGTAATAGATAAAGTCAAAATGTTGGGGCTAGAATTATGGTGGGCCTTGTAGGCCACCAAAAAGACACTTTCTTTGAGTGAGATGGGAGTCTGGAGGGTGATAATCTGATTTACATGTTAATAAATCACTAGGTTGAAAGTAGCTTGTCTGGACCTGGGTGGAAGTAGGGAGACTAGGAGTCCACTAGAATAATGCCGGTGAGAGATAATAACAGCTTGGATTGGCATAGAAATGATGAAAGTAGTATGAAAGGATAATTCAGGGTACATTTTGAGGGCAGAGCCAACAAGATTTGCTGATGAGTCAACATGGAGTCAGAGACAACACGAAGATTTTTGGCTGGGCAACCAGAGATGGAGATACCGTTAACTGAGATGGGGGAAAACTAGAAGACACTGGGTTGTGTGGGGAAGAAAGAACTCAGTTTTGAATATGTTAAGATGCCTATGAGGCATCCAAGTGGGGAAGCTGAGTAAGCAACTGGATAAATGAATTCAGAGGAGAGAGTAGGCTGAAGATAGAAATTTGGGAGTCATTAGCATACAGATGCTATTTAAGACACAAGAATGGGTGAGATCAAGGGAAATAATACAGATGGAGAAGAGGTCCATCAAGTTTGGGGAGATGTGAAGGAACCAAAGAGACTGAGGAAGAAGAGCCAGAGAGGTAGAAGGAGAACCAGTCCCAACTCCTAAGTCAAGTCCAGACTCTCAGAGTCGCTGGACACCAGCTTATGTCCTCTGATCACAAGAAATCTCAGCAAGCTGAGAAGACAACTCTGAAGAGTACAAGAGATGGGAATTCCAAAAACTGTATGGGCTAAAATAGGTGCTTCCTTAATGGGTGAATAACTTATAATGCTGAGACGGTAAGGAATTAAGACAGGACATGATGAAAAGCATAAAAAAGTAGAATTCATCAGGTGCCTGGGTAGCTCAGTTGGGTAAGCGTCCGCCTTTGGCTCAGATCATGATCCCAGGGTTCTGGGATCAAGCCCTGCATTGGGCTCCCTACTTGTGCTCTCTCTTATTCTCTCTCTTTCTCTCAAATAAATCAATAAAATCTTTAAAAAAAGGTAGAATTCCTATGAATATTTGGTATTTTAAGCATTTCTATGTTTAAGAGAATTTGGCTTATTAGAGTAACAGGTCAGCTTTGTCATTCTAGTTTAAAATGTGAAATTGATTATGGGTTATAATTTTATTTTATTTTTAAAAGCTTATATTTATTTGACAGAGAGTACAAAACTGGGGGGTAGGGGGAGGGGCAGAGGGAGAAGCAGACACCCCACTGAGCAGGGAGCCCAACACGGAATTCCATCCCAGGACCCCGAGATCATGACCCAAGCCGAAGACAGATGCTCAACCGACTGAGCCACACAGGAACCCCTGATTATGGGTTATGATTTTAAGTCAAAATCTTTGTAACCTTAGGGGCACCTGGGTGGCTCAGTCGTTAAGCGTCTGCCTTCGGCTCAGGGTGTGATCCCAGAGTCCTGGGATTGAGCTCCTCATCGGGCTCCCTACTCTCAGCTGGGAGCCTGCTTCTTCCTCTCCCACTCCCCCTGCTTGTGTTCCCTCTCTCTCTGTCTCTCTTTGTCAAATAAATAAATAAAATCTTTAAAAACAAAAACAAAATCTTTGTAACTTTACAAAGAGCTTTAGGACATTTAAGAGAACTTGAAGTTCACCATATATAGAAGTTTGATTTATGATATTTATAAAATTATTTAAGAAAGTGGGAAGGTTTGTTGTTAAGACAACTGAGGGTACTTCCAAGACTCTGTAGTACTCTTCCTGCGTCAATCATGGAAGCCCACACAGAAATAGGGGCCACAGGGTCAAAGTAGTCTGGAATGCTGAGCCGCCCACACGGAGAGCAGCTGTTCTAGAGTCTTGCACATGTGTGACGACCTTATGGGAATAGGGATTAAACTTTTCTTAAAACACACACACACACACACAATGAATTTAAGTTTGTACATGGAACAAAAACATAACATTATTACTGTTTAAATTTGCAAGACCTAGAATAAGATTAAGAGTTTAGAATGAGATAATCTTATTCAGAATAATCTAATAATCTGATTTAGAACATAAATTAAATGTAAATGCTCAAGAAAGATTGGATTTTTAATATTAGTAACTTTAATAAAATATTAATTTTAAAAACCAAAGTAAACATTCAAATACTCTTTTCTCTAAGTAATGCCTTTAAAGTCACCAAAGCTCATATTTATCAATATCTAGGCATGCCCTCATATTTACCCTAAGCTTCAGTCATATCCAATATTTGGTAAATTGGGGTATCTACCATATGCCAACCAGCACTACAAAAACTGGGGATTAAAAAATAAATAGGTACTCAGTCCTGCCATCAAGGAAATAAGTCTGGCAAAAAGAAACCTGTTGTGAAGCAAGATTCTTTAAAGAGCCATAGCCATTCATCCAGATGTCCTTGCTCGGTTTCAAACCAAAGCCTTCTCATATAAAATGGCCCTTATAGCCATGTCATTGAGAACTCTGAAAACACCACATTCACTCTTGCCTCCATGTGTTTACATATATTAGTCTACTGAAACACCCTTCCCTCACTCTCTCTTGTTTTTAAAGATTCAGCTCAAGGGTCACCTCTAGAAGTCTTTCCTCACATTTCCCATTGCCAACTCTGAAGGTCGCACCTCTTTTATATTCCCACAGCTTCTGCACCTCTTCCAGCCAGACACTGTTCTAAGCATTTACATCTTTAGAAGAACCCTAAAAAGTAAGTACTATTATTATTCCAATTTACAGATGAGAAAAGCAAGGCTCAGAGAAATGAATTAAGTTGCCCAAGATCAGACAGCAAAGACACAGATCTGAGAGCCGGGCCCTGAGGATCTGGCTCCAGTCTGTGTGCTCACACATCATACTACTGGTATGCCATTAATTCTTGATAAACACGTGAGTGAACAGAACTAACGACATGTAGTAAGCAACTAAAGAAGAACTTGTGTGTACGCTGAAATCCCAGGCTAGAATGCAGGCTCTGCCACGTATCGGCTGTGAAAGCCTGGCAAGTTACCCCATCTCCTTAAGCCTCAGCTTCCTCTTCTGTAAAATGGAAATAATAGCTCCTTTGCAGGTTATTGTGAAGATGCACACAGCTATGGGTATAGTAGGCGCCCACATTTACCAAATGAAATAGTTGTCATGACTATAAGTGTAACAACAGGTACAGACGGAGTAGTTGCTCAGAAAATATTTTACTATAAGGAGGTGAGAAAGAGATAGGAAGCCAATAATACAAAAGCTAACATTTATTTCATGCTTAATATGTGCCAGGAACTGTGTAAGTTCTCAACGAGCACTGATGATTTCACAACCATGTAACCAAGTAAGTGCTATTACCCTCCCTGTTGTACAGATAAGGAAACTGAGGATTGTGGAAGAAACTAACCGAAGTCACACAGCCAAACAGTAGTAGAGCTGGACTGTAGTCCTGATTCTAGAGGTGGAACTAGTTAGCATGACATTTTCTTAGAACTGCCTCACACAATACAGTGGGTGGTTTTGAGCTTGACTGTCAGGAGGGATGGAACAAAGGACAAAGAATGGGGGTAGAGGAATGGAATGAAGAGGCTAAACAATGAACTCAATTTGGGGCAGCTTGAGTGTGTGATGCCTCTGGTGTATCCAGGCAAGCTATTCAACAGCTGAAATACAGGATTAGAGCCCTAGAGAGGGGGTAATCTGAAAATAAAGATTTGATGGTGGTTTAAATTATGGGAAAAGATAAAATCATTTACAGTGAATGTATAAAAGAAGAGAAAATGGACTTGGAAGAAGCCTTAAAAATCAGCACTTAAAAGCAGAAGGAAACAAGCCCATAAAAGACACTGATGAACAGATGCAGAGAACTGGAGAGTGTGTAGTTGAGACCAACAGAAGAGAGGAGGGACGGGCCAGTTAATTCATTTAGTCAACAAATATTTATTGAATATCAGGCACTGTTTTAGGTGCTAGGAGTATATTAGCAAACAAAAGACAATACTTGCCCTTGTAGAGTTTACATTCTAGTCAAGGGAGATAAGCAATAAACACATAAATATATAAAATGTCAGGTGGTAATAGAAAACAAAACAAAGTAAGGTAGCTTACACAATAATGGAGTGGCAAGAACCCCCTCCATCTATGGTGAACTACGGAAATCCCCTCTGAGAATGTGAGTCTTCAAATAGACTCAAGAAAGTGAGCATGTGAACCCTACGGATACCTCAGAGAAGAGTTCTATGCAGAGGAAACAGGGATGAAAAAGCCTTGAGACTAACTGTGCTTGAATGTGGTTAAAGAAGAACAAGAAGGCTAGAAATGCTGGAGAGGAATGAAGGAGGGCAGGATGTTAGAGATGAAGTTGAGAAGCTAGGGAGGATATTGCAGTTTATGTAATGACTTTTATTCTGAGTGAGATTAGGAGATATTAGAGAAATTTGAGGGAGTAACACGATTTGAATTATGATTTAAAAGGATTTCTCTGGGAGCGTCCGACTCTTGGTTTCAGCTCAGGTCATGATCTCAGGGTTGTAGGATCGAGCCCCGGGTCAGGCTCCGCACTGGATGTGGGGCTTGCTTATGATTCTGTCTCTTCCTCTGACCACCAGCCCCACTTATGCACATGTGCTCACTGTCTCTCTCTAAAACAAACAAATAAATCAAAGAATCATTCTGGCGTCAATGTTGAGAGCAGACTGGGATGGGATGGTGGAGCAGAGAGGAGGCTGCTGCAAAACGCCAGGTAAGGGATGACAGGGCTTGGACCAGAGTATGAGAAGTGGCAGTAGTGAGAAGTGACTGGATTCTAAATATGTTGGAAACATGGAGCCAACAGTATGTGCTGACATTCAAGTAGAAATATAAATCTGCAGTGTGGTGAAAAGCCTGGCTGAACATCTATATTGGGGAGTCACTGGGGTACAGATGACACTTAAGGCCCAGGGAATAGCTGAGATCTCCTGGGAAGTGAGGGTGGATGGAAGGGATATCTGAGCTCTCCAATGTGTAGAATTTGGAAAGAAGAGGAACCAGCAAAGGAGAATGAAAAGCAGCAGCCAGTGAGCCAGAAGAACCAGGAGAGATCAATGGAAGCCAAGTCTTGGAAGCCAAGCAAAGAAAGCAAACAAAGAGTGATCAATTGTGTCTCATATAAAGTAGTGTAAGGAATAAAAAGTGACCATGGATTCGACAATCTGAAGGTCACTGGCAAACCTGACAGAAGCTGTTTTCATGGGGTGGCAGGGAAAAAAGCCTGACTGCAATGTGTTTAAAGAGAAAGGAAGAAGAGAAGTAAAACTTGTGTGTTCTGGCTCAAAGAGAAGCAGAGAAAGGGCCAGTAGCTGGAATGTAATGTGGAGTTATAGGTGTCTTTTGTTTTTAAGTTGGGAGACGTTACACCAGTGTCAAATACTACAAAAGGGCCCAATGAATTTAGGACATTTTATTTGGGTGTCAGGTCTCAGTGAGTAACTGAATAACAGTAACAATGACAACAAGATCTCCATGAGTAAAGAATTAACGGAGCATTAGACAAAATAGACAGGGCATGCAGATTCAGTTGAGACAGGTAGGAGAAACAGGAGATCATTAATGACAAGATGATAGAGGGAAGGTTTTCTCTTTTTTAATTTACAGAGGCAGAGATTTGCCTGTCTTATGTTTATGTGGAAAGAACTAGTTGAACAGAGAAGTCTGAAATCGGGAGAAAGGGTAACTGATGGTGCATGGGCTGGTTTCGGAGAGGAAAAAGGTCACCTTACCCCATGAAGGGAAGAGAAGGGTAAGGTAGGTAAGGGTCCAGGTGATCCAGGTTCAGGTCTGAGGTCTCTAGCTCACCCACGAATGGCAGTGAAAATGTTCTTCTCCTAACAGACATTCTTGGTTTCAGGAGAATGATACAGGTTTGGCAAAGCTGTGTGCCTCACTAGAGGCACTTGGATATGCAGCAGAGAAGCAGTGGTTGTGTGGCTGGGGCCACATGGCTGCACAGTACCCTCAGGACTCTAGGGTACCACAGAGAAAAGGGATGGAGTGTACCTGACCTGGGATTTTGAAACATATGTGTGGTGGACAGACAATGTGAGGGCACAGGTTAGAGGGTGGATTAAGAAGTGTATAAGATGATGGGTGGGGACAAAGCAGAAGCATGGAGACCATCTAGTTGAGGGGCAGGTGGACTGGGGATGGAGGTTGTGACCAGAGTGATGTTGGATTTCGGAGGAGGGACGGGCAGATCGAGGGAAAGGGTGTGAGCTGAGGCAGAGGAAGACCATGGGATTGGAGTCCATAGCTTTCCTTCCTGATGAGGTTGCTGCAGGTGAGCAAGACTAGGATGGAAAGGAGGGCTAGACCAGTGTCAGAGCCCAAGGGAATGAGAGTAACAGCAGACTAATGGCATTAGGTGGGCAGAAGGAGTGTGGGAGTGGGAGAGGATGGGCTTGAGGATCACTTTGGGTGTGAAGGGCTTGAGGTCACAGGGGTCCCGGGGACTGGATACTCCAGGGGTGTGCAGAGCTCAAGGGCCCTTGAGTCTCAGGGTCTTGCCTGGTCTGAAGAGTTTGGTAGAGGCTGGGATCCCCCTGGAAATGAGAACTGGAAAGGAGAAGAGGGGCTCTTGGGTCAGAGGTTCTTTGTGAGGGGTGCGTGTGTGTGAACAGCACAGGAATAGCATGTGCATGTGTGGTGGAAGTCCTGGAGTCAGAGAGGCAGGAGGCTCTGGGAGCACCCCTGGTGTACAGATGTCAGGGACTGGAGTGTGTGGTGTGTGGAGTGCAGGTGTTCCAGGTGTGGGAGCAACAGGTGAGAGGGTTAGGTTCTGTGGGAAGTCCAGGGTCTGGAATGTGCAGTGTGAAGGGTCTGGAGATGTGGAGTGAAGGAACTGGGGTGAGGGTGGAGTGTGGGGGGGCCGAGGAGCCAGGCGTGAGGAGGGGTGTGGGGGGAGGCAAGGAGCCCGCGGTGGGGGCGGGGTGTGGGGGGCAAGGAGCCCGGGGTGAGAGGGGTGTGGGGGACTAGGGGCTAGGGTTAGGGGGTATGGGGGGGCGAGGATGAGGGGGGTGAGGGGGGTTTGGGGGGTTGAGGGGGATATGGGGGAAGAGGATGAGGGGGGTGAGGGGGTGTGGGGGGGCGAGGATGAGGGGGGTGAGGGCGGGGTGTGGGGGGCGAGGAGCCCGGGGTGAGGGGGGTGACGGGGGGTGAGGGTGGGGTGTGGGGGGCGAGGAGCCGGGAGTGGGGGGGGTGCGGGAGGCGACGAGCAGCCCGCGGCGAGGGGACGGGTGAGGGCGGGATACCGGGTGAGGCGGCGGGCACATTCGGGGGCGTCGTGGTCCCGGGGGTCAGGGCGCGCAGGGAGGGCCCGGGACCCGTGGCCGGGCCGGCCTCGCTCACCTCCTGCGCCGCCGGCTCTCGCGTGGGTATCCGCGGCCCACCCGTGCTGCAGCGCGCACGCGGCCGAACCGGGAACAGCACCCCGCCCCTTTCCGTTACCAGACCCGCCCCCCGGAGATAGCTTCTCGCCCTCATTGGCTAGTCTGCCGGGGCGGAAGGGGCTGGGCCGCAAACACGTGAGTGCGCTGCCCTCTGGCCGGTTCGGAATCTCGGCCTCGAGGTCTCATTGGCTGGGCTCCGGAGCGGAAGGGGCGGGGTCGCCCTGCCTGGTCTCGCCTGACTGAGCCCTGGCTGAGGTGGCGGGAGAGCAAAATTCAAGGGAAGGCCGCTCGTGGTCCTGACGGTTGTGTGTTCCTCCGTGGTTCGTGAGTGCCAGGCCATGCACGCAGAGCCCTGCCCTCCTGACCGCTGTGTCCTCAGTGTGCCGGACAGCCCTCGGCCCAGCAGGTGCTAGTGAGCGTCTGTTCAGTTAGCGCAGTGCCCGAGTGTTCTCCGTTTGACGACGACCGTGCTGGCGTGCGTGGTCGCACGTGTCTCAGCGCAGGAAGCTGCGGCTCAGGGCGGTGGCGCGGGGACTGGGGTACCTGTGCCGGAAGAGCGAGCACTGGTGCCAGCCCAGGTCCGCCCGGCGCCGCCGGCCTGCAGGCAGGAGAAGCGCAGATCCCCGAGGCGGGCACGCACCGCGGCGGTCGGGCGGAGACCAGAGAGACGGCTCGTGCCTCCGCGGGCCGCTCCAAGGAGCTCGGTCTCTACTTAGAGTGCTGCGGGCACCTTGGAAGGGCAGGAAGCAGAGGAGCGACGCGGTGTCGGGGTCTTCGGAGGGCGAGGTGAGCGGGCTGTTTGGGTGGATGATGTTGGAGATGTGGACCGCCCGGTGGTCGTGCTGGAGGGAAGCACACGGGCAAAGCCATTCGGAAGGCAGACGTGACCGGCTCGGTTACGTGGGAGGTGAGGCAGAAAGGAGTGGGGTGGGGGCCGGAGGGAGGTCCCACTGGCCCAGGTGGGGAGCCGTGGGAGAGAGGCCAGTTCGGAAGGTTGTTAGCTTCAGTTTTGGTTCCAGGTATACCCGGAATTCCAGAGAACTGTATTTTTTCTCTCAGGGAGCCTGATTGTTAGCAGACTGATGCCGAGTAGGAAACACAGCTAGAGTGGAGCCAGACCGTGCTGGGCCCATCTGTTGAGGCCATGCCCTTTCTGAACCCCGTTCCCTGGCTGTCCGTCCCCACCTGTGAGGCACCCTGCCCACTTCCACTCAGTCCACCATTGCTTGGGCTGCCCAGTGCTGATTCCTGTTACAGCACCTCAGAAAACCATGGATCAGGAGTAACTCTGATGGGTCGTGAAGGCAGCTTCAGGAAAGATAGTTTACCAGGATGAGGAACAACACAGGATTCCAGGCAAAGTTCATCCGAGGCAAAGGCAAGGGTGTGGAAAAGCCGGCTTCCTTTAGGGAATGGAGAGTGTGGTTGGGGCTCAGGATTTTTGAGAAGGGGTGGGGGAGACTCAGGAGGTCGTTTGGGCTGGGGTGTGAGGGCCTTGGGTACCTTACCCAGCAGAGGAGGTGGGCTGTCTGAAGCACCCTGCAGAGCCCAGGCCAAGAAGGATGGGCTCTCGGGAAGCCAGTGGGGCCTTCCCATGAAACCAGCGAACTGTTCACCAGTGTTTCCTTTATGTCCTTGTCACATAGCCAGACTGCGTTTTCCAGCCTCCCTTGCAACATGAGCCCTGGCCAGAGGATGTGGTGAGAAGTGCTCCGTATCACTGCCTGATCCTCTCGCTCTCTTGCCTGTCAACCTGCT
>NW_024424564.1:57002150-57039010 GCF_017311325.1 Ursus maritimus
CCTCTGGCCGGTTCGGAATCTCGGCCTCGAGGTCTCATTGGCTGGGCTCCGGAGCGGAAGGGGCGGGGTCGCCCTGCCTGGTCTCGCCTGACTGAGCCCTGGCTGAGGTGGCGGGAGAGCAAAATTCAAGGGAAGGCCGCTCGTGGTCCTGACGGTTGTGTGTTCCTCCGTGGTTCGTGAGTGCCAGGCCATGCACGCAGAGCCCTGCCCTCCTGACCGCTGTGTCCTCAGTGTGCCGGACAGCCCTCGGCCCAGCAGGTGCTAGTGAGCGTCTGTTCAGTTAGCGCAGTGCCCGAGTGTTCTCCGTTTGACGACGACCGTGCTGGCGTGCGTGGTCGCACGTGTCTCAGCGCAGGAAGCTGCGGCTCAGGGCGGTGGCGCGGGGACTGGGGTACCTGTGCCGGAAGAGCGAGCACTGGTGCCAGCCCAGGTCCGCCCGGCGCCGCCGGCCTGCAGGCAGGAGAAGCGCAGATCCCCGAGGCGGGCACGCACCGCGGCGGTCGGGCGGAGACCAGAGAGACGGCTCGTGCCTCCGCGGGCCGCTCCAAGGAGCTCGGTCTCTACTTAGAGTGCTGCGGGCACCTTGGAAGGGCAGGAAGCAGAGGAGCGACGCGGTGTCGGGGTCTTCGGAGGGCGAGGTGAGCGGGCTGTTTGGGTGGATGATGTTGGAGATGTGGACCGCCCGGTGGTCGTGCTGGAGGGAAGCACACGGGCAAAGCCATTCGGAAGGCAGACGTGACCGGCTCGGTTACGTGGGAGGTGAGGCAGAAAGGAGTGGGGTGGGGGCCGGAGGGAGGTCCCACTGGCCCAGGTGGGGAGCCGTGGGAGAGAGGCCAGTTCGGAAGGTTGTTAGCTTCAGTTTTGGTTCCAGGTATACCCGGAATTCCAGAGAACTGTATTTTTTCTCTCAGGGAGCCTGATTGTTAGCAGACTGATGCCGAGTAGGAAACACAGCTAGAGTGGAGCCAGACCGTGCTGGGCCCATCTGTTGAGGCCATGCCCTTTCTGAACCCCGTTCCCTGGCTGTCCGTCCCCACCTGTGAGGCACCCTGCCCACTTCCACTCAGTCCACCATTGCTTGGGCTGCCCAGTGCTGATTCCTGTTACAGCACCTCAGAAAACCATGGATCAGGAGTAACTCTGATGGGTCGTGAAGGCAGCTTCAGGAAAGATAGTTTACCAGGATGAGGAACAACACAGGATTCCAGGCAAAGTTCATCCGAGGCAAAGGCAAGGGTGTGGAAAAGCCGGCTTCCTTTAGGGAATGGAGAGTGTGGTTGGGGCTCAGGATTTTTGAGAAGGGGTGGGGGAGACTCAGGAGGTCGTTTGGGCTGGGGTGTGAGGGCCTTGGGTACCTTACCCAGCAGAGGAGGTGGGCTGTCTGAAGCACCCTGCAGAGCCCAGGCCAAGAAGGATGGGCTCTCGGGAAGCCAGTGGGGCCTTCCCATGAAACCAGCGAACTGTTCACCAGTGTTTCCTTTATGTCCTTGTCACATAGCCAGACTGCGTTTTCCAGCCTCCCTTGCAACATGAGCCCTGGCCAGAGGATGTGGTGAGAAGTGCTCCGTATCACTGCCTGATCCTCTCGCTCTCTTGCCTGTCAACCTGCTGGATGTCCAAGGCAGCTTGGGACCAACCTGAGGAAGGCGGGGCTTCTGTCAGCCTGCCTTTGAATAATGGTATGGAGTGGAGCCTCCCTCTCAGCCAGCTGAACAAGAACCTCTATTGGGTTAAGCCATGAAGATGTCAGGATTTGTGTGTTATGACTGCGAGCCTTAACTAGCGCAGCTCTGCAAACCCCAGGGGTACAGGTAGCTTATTCAGGTCTGGTGGGTTGTTACCAGAGGCTTTTACCTTGGTTTAGCATTATGGTTTCTCCTCTTACTTATTTTAACCAAGAACAAATCTGATTAAAAAAAAAACAGCAACAACAACACAAAAACTTTAGATTTCAACATTAATGAAAAGCCAGCTTTTTGGGAGACTCTGCTCACTGCCCTCCCAGGGTTGGGTGGGCTGGTGTGCCCAGAAGCCTACCAAAACCCAGACACTCTCCCAGGGTAGGTTACACAGGTATCCAGAGTGGCAGAGGTCTGTGAAGAGATTTTTGGAAGCCCAAGAAAGCTCTGATATGGAACGTAATATTTTGTGAGCTTAGCTTTATAAGCTTCTCACTGAGACTCAAAGGCAGTTAGTAGCCTTTGCCCTGGGAATCCTCTCATGTGCTCTCTTCAAAGCTGTTATCAGGAGCCTATGTCTCCTCAGTTTTCAATTTATATTTTGAGGAGTTTGAGACATTTCACAAATACTTCCTGTAGGCACATCAAATTCAACGTTTCAGAACCTCATCTAATCACCCAACCACCCAAAGTAGGAGATGTGAGTTATCTTTGATGCCTCCCTATCCGGTTTTGCAGACCTACCTTTGACGTTCTTGGTTTCCTGAGTCTCCCTTTCGTAGTTTAAGTACTGCCATTTCTCCCAAACCCCAACCCCCACCATGAGCAGTATGGATAGGTCTCCTTGTTTCTGTCTTCACTGCTCCCTACTTTGTTCTAATGTCATTCTGGTCAGCCAGAATGATCCCATTAAAATTTAGGACAGATTAGATCATCCTTTGCTCAAACCTCAGTAGCTTTCTCCCATCATTCAGAGAAGCCAGAGCCTGGCACATGAGGCCCTGGATGCCCCAATCCACCGGTCCCCTCCTGCTCTCCCCCCGCTACCTCCACACCAGCCACAGCCACTCCAGTACTGTTCTTGCACTGCAGCCGGCACCTCCCACCTGGAAGCCCTGGTTGTCCCCTCTGCCGGGGATATGCTGCCCTTGCACGCACACTTCCTTCGGGTCTGAGTCAGATGGCCCCGCTCAGGAAGGCCTGCCTTCCCAACCCTGTCTGAAATTGCCACCCACCCCTCTGTTGCTCCCTCCCCTTACTTTTCTCCTTAGCACTTATTACTGTCTGCCTTACTGTATAATTTACTCATTCTTCTTGGTTAATGCCTGTCTTTCCTCTAGACTCTAAGCCCCAGAGGGAGGGACTGTTTTGGCCAGTTTTATTCACTGCTGTATCCCAGTGCCTATACACTGTAGCACTCAATAAGTACTAAGTGAATTATTCCAAAAGCCTCCTGGTTTCTGTGCCAGCAACTCCATCCCCTGATCCATGCCTATTTCGCCTAATAGTGAATTCCACATGGCAGGTGGGCCGTGAATCCCCAGCACAGAGCCAAGTAGATGGTGGGTGCTCAATCCACAGTGGTTCATAAGAGAAGGCCCAGGACTGTATCGAATTCATGCCTGGGTTCTTAGCAACAAGCATAGTGCTGAGATCTAGATTCCTTCTAGCATGCAACAATAGCAATTCAGTGCTTACTTACACTCTCCATAAAAATTTTTTGGTTTACTTTCATGTTGTTTTAATATAAAAAGTCATCCTGAGGGATGGAGCATGTGTTGCCCCAGATTATACTGTGTGCCCTCTCACAGACATGACCACTTGGCACGCTGACTGCGGGCTGGGATTACAGCCCTTCCCTATGGCCAGGAGGAGGCTGTGGGCCTCCACAGGGCGGTGCTCAAGCCTAGAGGCGTGCAGAGGGCATGGCCGTTCATGGAGATGGCAGCTGGGCCCCACTCTCTGGCAGACAAACAGAAGTGCCCCAGGGAACAGGTGAAGGTTCTGAAGCAAGAATTTATTCCAAGTGGGTGTGGACAGTGGTGACCTCAGGAGAGACATGCATTTCAAAGTAGGTCACAAGCCTCTCAGTCTCCCAGCCCCATTTCCTCTCTCTGCTACCTCTCTGGTCTGAGCTTGGGCAGGGGAGGGTCTCCTAGTTCCCAAACAAAACAGAGGTACCTAAGAACTAAGAGAGTTACAGAGGCTTATCTTTATTAGTGTCTAGCAAGAAAAAAAAAATCAAAATTCCCTCCCTGCTCCAACCCCACTTCCACCACCTGGGCCCTCAGCATCTGCCTGGGGAGTGCCTGCTGCCAGAGCTGTCCTTGGAGCCTGGACACCTGTGCATGGCGACCCCCTTGTGCCTGCGAGCCGACCGCAGGCCCCTTCCTCCACAATGTGGGGATGAAAGGGCAGCTGGCATTTCTCCAGCCCTCAGCTGTCAGCCTTGGAAACTTGGAAGAGATCAGCGATGTCCAGCAGAGCTTGGCGGATGTGCGTCCCAAAGCGCTGGGCATTCTGTGGGAGCCAAGAGCTCAGACCAACCGTTCAGGTGAGCCCCTGTCCCTCTGTCCCTACAACCAAGGACTCTTCCCCAGCCAGACAGGGCCACAGGTGGCACCCCCTCCTTAGGCCTGACCAGAAGCAGGAGAGACTCACTGTCTCTGAGCTTGAGAACTTGCTGGAGATGTGGAAGAAGATGGTGTTCTCGCCTGCGATCATGTAGGAAACCCCATAGCCATCATCTGCCACCTGAGGGCAGCACAAGGGGTAAGAAAGAAGTAAACCAAACCTTGCAGATCTGAAAGCCAAGCTGATGTCATGCTTGCTGTCCCCACAAGATTCCCAGGAAGGGGCCCCACCACAGATGCTGCATTTTTCCTGAGGTCAGGGACGTTTCCAGGCAACAGCGTGAAAACCAAGGAGCTCTGCCCACTGCAGGTCCAGACGCTACCAGGGATCCAGGATACTGTGTTTCTCTCAGGAGGCTCAAGCTTACTGCCTCTCTCCAGGGAGTGTCTCTAGCTCTTTGAGGCACCTGTCTACCTGGGTCGATAACTATCCATTCTGTTTCCATGTAAGGCAAGCCCAGGGCTGTGCTCCCACCCCTGGTCTGACTTCAGGGCTCTGTACTCTCCACTGAGACCCCTGGGGCCCAGTCCTGCTCATCCATCCTCTTTCAAGGACACTTACAGGGCCAAAGCCACCACCGGCACCCAGGTGATTGGGGTACTGGTCTGGGTCAAACATACGGATCTGGAATTGAGCAACCTGGCTGGTGGAGAGGCGCCAGGGTTCTGAGAGCACCTGCAACAGGGAGATCACAGCAGTGACACACCATGCATGAAATGCCATGCACTCAGTACATATCTGCTGACACGTGGTACCCGAGAACCATAATGAGCAGGTGCACGGACTTCCTGATTGCTGCCCCCCCCCCGCCTCCTGCCAGTCTGTTCTCACCATGACAGCATCTGCAACAAACCCTTGAGGCCCATGTGACCTAAATGTCCCCCAGGCCTCCTCTCCGACCAACCTGTCCCTCCCTTGGCTCTGCTCCCTCCCCTCCTGCTGCTGCTCCTTGCCCATCCACGCCCCTGCCTCAGTATCTGGGCACTGGAGGTTCTCTCTGCCTGGACCCTCTGCCCAGCCTGATGCTGCTGCCTCTTTGCTTTTCTCAAAGTGCGAGACAGCCACTTGTCTGTCCACCCTCATGTGAACCACCAATTCCACGAGAAGAGACTCCCACTCAAAACCAGGACCACAGGCCTGGACGGGGCGTGGAGCAGGAAAGCTGGCTCCAGCCCTCCAGGGCAATTTCCTGGGAGCTGGCCAGCCAAAGGACAGGCCACACCCCCTCAGGAGAGGGCATGGGGACAGAGGACACCCCCATCAACAATGCTGACCTCAGCCAGGAAAGGGGAGCTGACGCCCAGGTACTTGGAGACCAGGTAAAGGCAGAAGAGGTGCCTGTCTATCCCCGCCCCCGTCATGGCCAGGCGGTACATGTTCTGGTGTTTCTTTGAAGCCTTCCGGAAGAGATCTTGGAGATCTGCTTTCTGGGGAGCAGAAGGAGAGCAGTGAAGAGTAGCCCTGCCCCTCAGGTGGGCAGGAGGTGGAGGGCGTGGAGGGCTCACCATGTGGGACCCCTCCACCATAGCCTGAACGAAGGCCGTGGACTCGCTGGTACAGGAACGCACAGTCTCAGTTCGTCCCTCCCGGAACATCCTGGTCATGGAGGCTTCATAGGTCAGGCAGAACTTGCCCCTGTCCTGAGGAGCACAGAGAGGTGAATCTGGCAGGTGAGGCTGGTGCCACCCTGCCCCCAGCAGCCCAGCAGGGCTCCTACCCGGAAGTGGGCCAGCTGCAGGGCAATCTGCACGAAGGCGTCTGGGCTGGTCCGACACTTCTTGATGAGGCCTTTGCCAAACGGCAGGAACTGGAAGCAGTACAACTCCACGTCGTCTGCCAGTGCCGTGGCCACCTGGTAGGAGCTCTCGATGACTGCCCGGCACTGCCAAGATACGGAAAGGTCAGCTGGGGGCAGAGCTCTCCAAGCAGCGAGGCTGGGAGGGTGTCAGTGAGCCTTCAACATCTTCGGACACACAGGCCAACCCGAGGGGCCTCAGCACCCAGAGGCCACGCTGGGCTTTGTGGGAAGAGGGAGGCACGAATGGGTGCTCCATGGATGAGTCTCCCACCTCACGTCTTTCACTAACCACCCGATGGTCCCAGGATCTCTGTTCTCTCTGTGGCCAGTCTGGACTCTGAGAAGCTCCTGTCCCTTCCCCCTGAGCGCGTCCCAGGTACTTGCCACTCTTGCATGCCCGTCCCTGTCCCTTCTTGGCCTGCACACCTGCTCAGGAATGTCCCACTGCAGCCGCTGGGGAGCTGCGAGCATGGGGTTTGGTTTGCCCAGGCAGTGCCCAGTCTCCGTGTAGCCCAGGTGGAAGGTGTCAGTGCCCAGGACAAACTGCAGGGAGAAGGTCAGGCTGAGAAGCCACCCTCGTGTCCCGCACCCAGCCTGCCCTGCAGGACCCCTCTCAGGACCATTACCTCCCAGAGGTGCCCTATGATAGGGGCATCTGCCCATGCGTGTTCTGTGTTGAGGCCCAGCTGACCGTTCTTGAAGGCGATGACAGTGAAGGACTTGTCGAACCACCTGCAGGAAAGGAGGCAGGAGATGCAGGGAGGGCACCGAGGCGGGTGGAGGAGTGGGGGGGCCTACCGTGGGGGTGGGGCGCCACACCTGTTGTAGCAGTTGCCATGCAGCAGGGCCTTGCCATAGAGGCTGAGGCTGGCCTCGTCTTCGGGGTCGTAGTGGTGAGACTCCTCGTCCAGGGCGACAAAGAAAGCAGCACGCTCGATGGCATCCAGAGCAGCCTTGTTCTTGCCAGAGCTGAAGAAGGCCTGGCGTGCCTGTGCCCACTCCACTCTGGGGGCACAGGGGCAGGGTGAGTGTGGGCTCACTGTGGGTAGTGGCGGAGGACACCTCCCACGACCTGGCAGGGCCCAGGGCTGGGGGGCCCAGGCTGTCCTGGCAGGTGTCCCTGTCCTCCACACACTCCCACCTAGCCCCCACCCAGTCAGATGTGGCTAGATGTGCAGTGTGCCGTTGACCACCATCCCCCTCACTACCGAGGGTCCTGGCTTGGGCAGAGGGTGCCATGCCAGCATACCCCTCCCTCAGTCATGCCTCTGACTCCAAGGTTCAGGGTGACATGCAGGGCCGAGCTCCTCTCCTCGTGGGGCCCTGGTACCTTCCCCCTGCAGTGAGGGCTGCCAGCTTCTCCTCCCCAGGCTGAGGTGGGGAGGGGTCATCCAGGATCCTCTGGAACTGCATCTCCAGGTCGCAAGGCTTGAGTAGGCGGGAGCCCTCATAGAGCCACACCTTGAAGAAGCGGCCCTTGTGGTAGACAGCCACGTGCCTGCTGTCCGAGAGGTGCTGCAGCAGGTCTGGGACAGAAGGCGGCAGGAGGGCTGAGGCAGGGCACACCTCCCTGCTCCCACTCCACCCCGCTTTATAGACCTCTGTCGGGGCTTTCCTTCCCCGACACCAAGCCAGGCCCTGTGCTGGGCGCTCCCATCCCTCTTGCTTAATGCCAACAGTCCCATGAAGCACTTCACAGAAGAGGAAGCCGAAGCTCTAGAAATGACACACTGTCCCAGTGTCAGGAACCAGGCCCTCTGCAAGCAGCCCCTCCTTCTCTACAGGCTCCGTGAAGGGCTCCTGGTATGCTCCACCCCTCCTGGTACTCCTTACTCAGACTACCTTCCCCTGCCCCGGAAGGCCCCGGAGCAGGGCCTCCCTTCTGGGCCCCGCAGGGTCCCAGCACCAGCATCATGCCTGTGAACAGGAAGTGTCTGGTGTTGGTCACAAACCAAATATTTTTCACAGTTACGTGACCCTGAGATGCCCAGGACACTTGGCGGTGGCTGAGCAAAAAAGAGGGTGCTTAGCCATGGCAGGCCCAGAGCTGGGAGGGCGGGGCCTCAGTCCTGACGGCCCCACCACGGGCACCTGGCTGTGGCCCAGTACCTGACTCCTTGCCTGGGATCCGAGTAGTGTTGAACATCCTCTCCATCTGGTAGGAGCACATGGGTACAATGCCCAGGGCCATCACCTGGGAGGAAGGCCCAGCATGGCTCAGACGCGGGCCTCCTCTCCCTGTCGTGCCCTCAACCCCACACCACTCACAGGCTTGATCTCTTCACGGTCCAGTTTACGGCGATACATGATCATAGCATGGACGATGTTTCCCAGGCGGGCCGCCTGTACGTTTGTATTCTTGATGAGCACAAAGTCCTGCGGGGAGAGAGCAGAGCCCGCACGTGGTGTGACGGAGACGCACGGCCGCACCTCTCTGTCCTGTGCCACCCGGGGCTCCTTGCCTGAGGACCTGAGGGGTCCTGGCCCCTCTCCCCAGCCCATCCTGCACACTCAGTCAGGCTGCACTGCTGGAGATGAAATGCATAACCGGTCACGTCACCCCTCTGCCCGGCTTGAATCTTTTGAGCTGCTTTCTCATAACCTAGTTTATTTGTTCGTGTTTTGTTTATTTTGCATTGAGAAAGGAGTTCCCACCACTGAAAAACAGTTTAAAACCTCTGTCAGAGACAAGTTGTATGTAAGTTGTTGGGAGGACAGCTTTGTGGAGGGGACATCCGCACATGACTCAGAATGTGTTTTGGACAGTGGGAGACGAGGGCCATGCTGTGTAGACCTGTGGCTGTGCAGAGGCATGTGCTAGGAGCGGGAGAAGGGCGGTCATGTGGGTTAGGGGCCGACAGTGACCTCGTGGGCTCTAAGAGCAGCAGGTCTGGATCCACATAGTGACACAAAAGCAAGGCGTGATGACGGAAGTTCCGGGTGATGGTGTCAGGACAGCTGGGAACTTGTGGCTGGGAGGCCAGTGAGCCTGAGGGACTCTAAGAGTGAACTGTCAGGCTGTTGGTCTACTGGATTCTCCAGATCCTCAGCACCCCTGCTGCCCTGAAGCTGCTTCCCGACTACTCTTCCACCACCTCCCCCATCTCACCCGCCCCTAGGTCCGCCCGCACCATGACGTAGTAGTTGCTGTTCACCACGAGGGGCGCCCTGCTCCGCAGGTACACGTACTCTTCCCACCAGTCACTCACCTGCCAGAGGAAGGGAGGAGTTAGGGCTGGGGCATAGGGCAGGGGAGAGATGCCCCTGACACAACGGGGGTGAGGGTAAGCCCTGGAAGGGACTCACATAGTTAGTTGCCCACCATGACTTGAGGACCAGGTATTTCTGCAGTCTGGGGGCAGTCTTGTCCTGGAATTCCTTGGCCAGCGTCTCCATTCGGGAGTATTCCTCGCCATCCAACAAGGGCCGCACGGATTCCAGGTACTGTCCAGCCAAGTCATTGTCAACGTGGGGGCCAAACAGCAATGACTACCTCTGTCCTGACCCTCTGCCAACCCAGCCCCATTGCCCTCAACCCCACTCTTTGCAAGGGATGGTCCCTTAGTTTGGAGAAGTCCTCTGAGTCCAGCCTCCCCTGCCCAACTGGGATGTCTGATTCAGGCCCTCACCCGCTTAACTGTGGCCGGCACGCTGGGCACGGGAAGCTTGGGCAGGGATGTCTGGAAGCTGTAGAGCATGGGCCGCCGGCTGGACAGAAGGCGGACACAGATCTGGGCAGAGAATGTTTCTGGTGAGAACCAGGGGAAATAATGGAAACAAACAGCAAACACTTGACGAGTGGGGCCCCCGACCCTCAGAACCAGGACAAAACAATGCGCCAGGCATAGTATCCTGCCTGCCTCTCCCCTCCAGCTCAGAACCCCAAATGAGGCCCCCGGAGTCTCAAACCAGATGCCTGAACCCGTCCACTGGCTTCTGCTCACAGCCCAGACTTTGGTGAAGTGGCTGGTCTGGCCGTGCATCTCAAACATCCAACCATGGTAGGAAAGAAGCAGTTTCAGGGTTTGGCGGAAGAAGAAGATGCCCATCATCCAGACCCCCGTGGAGAAGATGGCCATGCTGAGAAGTGCCCGGGTCTGTGGGGTCCTGTAGGGGCCACATCTGTCAGAGAAGGGAGAAGGCTGCAGGGAGTCCACTTAAGGTCGGCCTCGGGCAAATTCTGACTCTGCAGTTTTGATGGTTGTGAACCACCTCGGGGGAGACGCAGACGAACATCCCTGGGCACACTCATGTCTGAACGCACTACATACCAACGTACAAGATGTGGGACTCAGATGATGCTGGCCCCCAGGAAGGGCTCCCCCTAGGACCTCCGATGGCTATTTACGCTGTATGTGCCCAGCTCAGGAACCCTGGCCTTGGAGCCTGCCCAGCCCTCTCTTGTAGCCCTGCTTCTTACCCCTCGGGGAGGCATCTCTGGATATAGCAGACCAGCCCCATGGAGATGTCCACCTTGCAGTAGGAAGAACCCACTGTTGCCATGACGACGACCAGCCAGCTGGTGGGGCTGCCAGGGTACACACCCCTAAGGATGCCATTCTGTGGGGCAGAAACAAGGCACACTTAGAGCAGGAAAGACAGTGGTGAGCAGGCACTGGGAGGTCCTGGTCTTTGCCTGGGAGGCCTTCTCCCTCCCTCACCTGCTGTGCTCTTGTTCTTCCTTTGTGTCTGGTCTTCCCCTCCTCCACACTCCCATACCTGCAGCACCCATTACTCACTGTGTCCCATTGCTATCCCTTGCATGCCCGTCTCCCCTCCACACCTGAGCACCCCTCTGGTTTCTGCACTGCCAGAGCCTGTCCCCCAGCAGAACTGCCAGCCAACGGGGCAGCAGCTGACACCTGGCCTCTGCCTCAGGGAAGACCCTATTCTGCACCTGCTGGAAGAAGCCACAACCACCTGCGCCCACCTTGATGCGAATCAGGCGCTTCTTCCAGGAGTTGATCCCCGACAGATAGATGTGTTTCAGGGCCTCTCGACTGAGCCGGAAGTCGACCCCATCTGGGGTCACCGTGAACTGGAAGGCCACGGCCTGGTGCGCTTCCGCCATCCTGGAGGTTGGCCGTCACCTGGGAGGGGGCAGGAGGGTGCGCCGGCGGGCTCAGTCTGGCCCCGCCCCCGGCCGCCCTCGGCGCCGAGACCACCGCGCCCAGGCCGGGCCGCGCCCCCGCCCGCGCCGCGCTAGCGGCCGCCCCGCGCTCCCGCCCGCGCCGCGCTAGCGGCCGCCCCCGGCCGTCCTCCCGCTTGGGGCCCGGCCCCGCAGCCTGAGCAACGGCCGCCGCCGAACCCTCGCGCCCGCGTTCCGCCACAGAGGTGCAGCGGTCGGGAAGGGGGAACAGCCAGGAAATCTTCAGGAGCCCCGAGGACAGGGAAGGGCTGCCCCCGAGTGGGGGCAAGACGCGCCCCGGGAAGCAGAGTTGGTCCGGAGCGAGGCAACCAGCCCCGACTGCGAGGGGGCCCCGCGCCGTCCTCTCCCCCTGCTCTGGTCTAGGCCTCTGAGCCCGACGGGTGGGCCTGTGTTGCCCCCACTCCACTCACGGCTTGGGTTCGCTCCTGTCTGCGTGTGGGGCCAGTCGCTCTGGCCCGTGTCCCCATGTCCTTCAGGCCTGGCCATCCCCGCCCCGCCCTCACCGGGAACCTGACACCCACTCCCAAATTTGGGTTGAGAAAACAGATGTGGGGCGGCAACCAGAATCCCCTCCTCTCTGTGGTGGGAATCAGGAGTGGGGGCGGGCCGGGTTTCCGCAAGCTGAGATTCCTAAGAGGTCTGGGAACCCGGAGGGGCCCAAAGGGTCTCACGTGAGGATGGTAGCGTTAGAACTAAAAATAGCTGAATGTAGGGAAAAGGTCATCAGAGTGTCAGCTGTGCTGCCTGTCCCCTGATCTCCAGTGCTCAGGGTTGGGCAGCCCCACCCCAGTGCCCTCTTTATACCCATTACTCCCCAGCCCTTTACCCAAATCCTTCTAGCGTGCATCACTTCTAAGCTGGGGCCAGGGAGGGGGAGGGCAGGGGACTCCCGACTGGCAGAGTGGATCCTTAACCACTCTCAAGCCCAGAGCACCAAACAGCCGTGCTTTTCAGAAGGGGAAAATGAGGCTCAGCGCTGTGGTCACTTTGTCAATGTGTGTGCACTCCCTGGTTGGTACGTCGTGCAGCAGAGCTAGGACAGGGTGTGAAGGAAGAAGCTGGTTTATTGCGTTAAGGTGCACGGCCCAGTGGCTCTCCCCCACCATCTCCCGGGTGGGGAGAGGTCAGCACCCTCAACCCCAGGCTCCCTCCAGGGCTCAGCCCAGTCCCCCGAGCCTCCAGCTCTTTGCCCCTCCCTCCAAGGTCCTGCCCGGGAGGCTCCAGGAGCAATCCTAGGAGGTGGGGGCTGGAGAGTCAGGAGGAGGGGTGGGAGCTGCTCAGCTGTGCTTTCTGCTGGAAGTAGAACTGGAACCGAGACTGGGCGTACTCCTAGGGAAGGAAACCCACCCCACAAACCAGTGAGAAGGCTTGGAACTAGCACCGCCCCCCCAAGTCTGCCCACAGATTTCCTGGAGAACATGAGGCCCCTGCTGCTCCCCCTCCTCCCACTTAACTCACCCATCTGGGTTACTTACTAAGTAACCAAATTCTATGGTGGACATAGACGCCTGGAGGATAGACCAGAGACCCCAAAAGAAATGGGATGCCAGAGCATATCTAAGGAGGGCAGAAAAAACAGAGGGGTTCAGAGCACACTTGGCATTACCTGGAGCCCATCCCTGAGGCTGGTCAAGCCCCAAAGTTCAAACTTCTCTCCCACTGCCTTAACTCCAACCCTGTCCTGACTCTTCCCACTCTCTGCCCCCACCTGCAGTCACAGTTGACCTGCCTGCCTCTTCTTCAGCCTCCTTTCCTCTGCACCCTGCTCTGCCGCTGCCCCCCCTCCCCCATCTTTCCTCACCGATTAGCCTCTACCAGCAAATCTTCTTCCAGTTTCCTCTGTTCCTCTTGGGAGATGGTCTCGCCTTTCTTGACTTCCGCCAAGTAATGGCGAATAAAATGGAGCTGATTGACAGACAAGAGTCAGGAAATGGGGAGAGTGCGGAGCATTTCCCAGTGAACACCTTTTCTCACCATTCTTTCCAGACCTCACCTTCCTCCTCCCTCATAGGCCAGGTCCTGCTCCCCAGCCTCCAGTCCACATACCTGCTGCCCCCGGGTGGGGTAGTCTGCAGGCTGCGCTTTGTAGAAAGGCCACTCCTCGTGAGTATAATCATAAACCCACTCACAAAAATGGTTCCCAATGTCAAAGCCCCTGGGGGAATAAGGTGGACACTCACTCAGTCCCCAAATACCCTGGGCAGCTGGGATGCAGAGAGGAAGGCCTAGTCTGTTTTCCAGGCTGCTGTGGAAACAGACCCATGGAGGCCATCCTCTTACCCTCACCTGTAGTTATAACTACTGTACTCGAAGTCGACCAGCATGAGTCTGTCGGTGTTTTCTGGCTCTGAGAGCAACAAGATGTTTCCTGGGAGAATGGGATGGAATTCTGGTCATTCTAGGGCCCTCTAGGCCCCCTCACTTTAGGAGATGCCAATGCCTTCTCCTACCTTCCTGGATGTCATTGTGACAGAAGACCACTGGTGATGGGGTAGAGTCTAGCAATTTCCTGCAGGGGAACAGGGGGCATGGGTCCTGAGCAGGAGTGACTAGAGGAGGGTCAGTGTGTGGGCCAGGCCCTGACCCCAGCCCTCAGTAAATCCTGGGGAGGTGCTCCAGTAGGTGCCTGGCACTGGTTCCTGTGCTGTTCTGTTCTCCCGCCCTGCCTTCCCTCACCTGAGATTGCCCATCTCATCCTTCAGGCTGTACATCTCCAGCAGATTCATCTGGGGGAGGCCAACGGGGGGCAGGTCCTGGATCTGCTTTAGGTACCTGAAGCCCAAAGAATAAGAAATGCTTCCTCTGTTATCCCCCCCACCTTCTCTCCTATTTCCCAGGCCAGGCTGTCCCACCTATTTTCCTGTCACTAGGACTTATCTGGCAGGTTTTTCAGACTTGTCTGCCTTATTTGGAAGCCTGTTCTGTGTGAGAGTCCTGTACTAGACACTGGGACACCTGATCCACTCAGCAGGAGGACTGGACAGTCATGGACACATTCAGCTGCCAGCAACAGGGTTCGGAACAGGTGTGCAGGAGCCCTGAGGAGGCTCCTGACTCACCGGTCCATGGTCCCAAACAGCCAGTGGGGCTCCTTCGTGAACGGCATTTCCATGCCATGGAACCGGGCCATCTTCGTGGCGATTTCTGCTGACAGCACCGGCTCTCGAAGCTCACAGGTTTTCAGTGGCCGGCTCTGCACCCAGGAACCTATCAGGGTGGTGAGGGGGCTGGGGCAGGAGGGGGAAGGGGTGGGGAACGGAGGTGGGGGGGGAGTCAGGGTCTTGGGGAAAATGCCCTACCTGGGTAAGGGACATGAGGGCAGACACTGGAAAGGGGAATAGGGGCTGGGGGCAGGAGATGCCCAGGGAGGTCAGGGCCGGGCTGGGCTGGGCTCGTACTGGGATGTACTGTTCCAGCCGGCCCTCTGGAAAGACTCCATAGAGCTGGGGCCCCAGCGACCGCTCTGCCAGGATGGCGAACATCACACTTTCGAGGACCAAGGAATCCACGCCCTGAAGAAAGATGGACAACCAAGGGGGCAGAGTCAGGAGGAGCCAGAGGCAAACACAGAAGGGTCTGTTTTCTCCTCCCAGCACCCCCCACCCCCCGCCACTGCTTGTTCTATTGCCTGGAGACGCCAGAGCCAGGCTCTAGGCACATTTGCAAGTTACTTAGCCCCTGGGCCTCTGTGTCCTCAGCTGCGCAATGGGGAGAATACCACCTGCCAGGCTCGCTGACAGGTCCTGAAGCCAGGGGCCACTGCGGCCCTCGCTCCCTCCTCACCTGCAGGATGGCCCCGTACAGCCGCAGCAGCACCTCCCGGGGCTCCTTGCCAACGCTGGGCAGGTGGTCCGGCAGCGAGCAGCGGAAGAGCAGGTTACTGAGGCCGCCGCTGCAGACCCACACCAGGGTGCGCTCAGCCCGCGGCCGGCTGCACCTGCCCCCATCCCCCCGGATCTCCCCCGCGTCCGCTCGGCGCCAGGCCGGCCCCGCCCCCCGCCCCGCACGAGCCGGGGCCGCAGCATCGCTGGATCCCCAGGGCCCGAACTCGACCCCTAACCCCGGCGCTGGCTCGGGGGAGCTGACCCCTGACCTCCCACCTCACAGGGTCAACCCTCAGCTCCTCGGGCCGCACTCGGCGCCAGGCCCCGCCCAAGTACTCCCGGCAGCACTGGTAGGCTCGGCGCTCGGCGTCACGCGAGAGCGACGAGCCGCGCCGCCGGTTCGGGGCCGCGTCCGGGCACTGAGACTGCTGCAAGCTGTCCTTGGCCAGCCGGTCGCCAACAGCCCCGCCTCCGGCCACAGCTGTCCCCTCGGCAGCCATGGCGCCGGCTGGGCCAAGCCCAACGTCCAGCCGCGTTCAGGCCTCTTCGGGCGGACTCGGCTCCTTCCGGCTGCGCTCGGGTCTGCTTCCGGCCCGCCTGCTCTTCTCCGGTCATACTCGGGTCTCTCCGGCTCTTTTCGGCGCTTTGCGGCGCCGCTCGGCTCTCTCCGTGACCCTGGTCGCGTGCCCTTTCCGAAGGCCGAGTTCTGCGCGGCTCGGCCGTGTCCCGCCCTTACTCGGGGCGAACACCAATGACCCCTCTCTCTGGGCGGGGCCGCTCCAGAGACAGGCAGCTGCGAGGGGACCACGTGGGCCAACCAGAAGCGTCGGGAGCCGGGTCGCGAAGGCGGGTCACGTGGGCGGGGCGGGGCGTCGGCCGCCGGTCCGCGAGTTGTCCCGCAGGCGGGGGCGGGAGCGGGGGCGGGAGCGGGGGCGGGCCGGTTGCTTCACGGCAGGGGAACCCGGGAAGGTGCCGGGGCTCCGGGAGCGCACGGCGGAGGCGGCGGCGGCCCCTCACTGGACACATCTGCCCCCCCTCCAGTCCCGGGGGCAGTCGAGCAAGGAAGAGAGTCATCGAGTGAGTGTGGCTCGCACCTGGAGGAGAGCGAGCGTGTGACTTACCTCCAGGGAGTGGGGAATGTGGGGCACGTGGTAGGTGATGAGCGAATGAGAGTTTGGGACCCTTGGGACAATTCCGGTGACTCCAAGTGCCTTAAATCCCTAATCACCGTGGAGGCTGAAGCTCACCTCTGAGAGGAAGCTCTCGTTGCCCTGCTTGCAACTAATGTCTCCACGCCCCACTCCACTACCCTTGCCTCCAGATCCAGACCAGGTAGAAAATCACACCCAGGAGAAGGCTCCCCTTGGAGCAGACACCTGGGCAGTTTGAAGACCGATCAGATTCACCCCACCTTGATGCAGTCCCACCTTAGGTACATGTCTCCTGCATTTCTGCTTCTGCTGGAGACCGATAAGACGTGACCCAGAGGGATCTGTGGCAGTGCTTGTTAGACTGCCCTGTTCTTGGGGTGAAATAATCGGCTGCTGACTGGAGTGTTGTTTGATTTCAATAACCAGAAAGAAAGGAAGAATTTGTGATCAGAAGGCAAATGTCAGTTGGTGCAGTGGAAGGACCCTCACTCTCTTTAAATTGAGCCAGTCTGAGACCCAGAGCCCACTGTTTGGAAGGGAGGCTTGGTCCTTCATGGAGGACCCTCCAATGCCACCATAAGTATATGAAAAAAATAGTCCTCCAGTCCTTCCCCCTGCAGGACTGTAGAGCTGCTCAACAAATAATACTTTGGGAAAGGGACCATCCAGACCTTTCACGGGCTCTTAGAAACAGGATCTGAGACACTTGTGCCAAAGTACCTGAAACATCACGAGTCCCTGGTTAGAGCAGGGACTATGATGTCAGCTCATAGATGGAATCCTGGCCCAAGTCCTGCGGTTACTTTTTTGCTCCCAGTGCATACTTGGGATGATTATACAGCACTGAGCAGATTCCGACCCCGACCTGTGGAATAAGAATCATGGTAGGAAGAGCACAGTGGGAACCCACGCCACCTACCCCTCCAGGATAGTAAGTCAGAAGCAATGCTGCATTTCCTGGTGGGATTGCAGAGATTGTGTCACTCTCATAAAGTGGTGGTCCCCATTACATCTTCAGTTCACCTGAATGGCCCTTGCAAAATCCAGATGGATTCAAGTAAAGGGTGGTGAACCACCACCAACTGAGCCAGGTAGTAACCCCAATCACAGTAGCTGTATTAGTTGAGATATTTTTACTGGAACCAATCAGTGCTCTCTGGCACCTGATAACGCAATTATCGATTCGGTGAACATTCTTTTCAATTTCCCGTAGCAGAGAGTAAATTCCCAAAAGCAGTTCACATTTTTATGGGAAGAACAGCCAAACATTCATTATCCCACTTCAAGATGGTTTTCACCTTCCTGCTCTCTGTCACAATTTAATCCATTGAGCTCTTGATCATCCAGACATTCCACATAACACTGATAACATCATGCTAGTTAGACACAGTGAGGAAGGAAGTGACAAGTGCTCTGTCCTTGATAAGACAATGCAGATCAGAGGATGAGAGAAAACTTCAGTAGTGGTGGATGGAGCCTGTCACCAGTGAAGTTTCAGGGTACGCTGTAGGGCAAGACGGGGTGTCACTTCTAAGATGACGATAAGTTGTTGCATCTTGCATAACACGGTGTACCTCTGGGTTTTGGAGTCAGCATGCTTGGGAATGCTGTTCTGACCCATTTATTGAGTGACTTGGAAGACTGCCAGTTTTGAGTGGAGCTCAAAGCAAAGGAGGCCTCTGTAGACCCAGATTGGAAGATGAGTTCGCCTGCCACTTAGCAGAACCAGTGGGCTAGGGTTGGACTTACTTGTGGTAAATAGGGATTCTGTATGACACCTTTGGCATGCTCCCAGAGATTTGCAGTGCACGCACTGAGGGTTTTGAAGCAAAACCACGCCTGCTGCAGTGGAGAACTACTCCCCAGTTGAAAGCAGCTTTGGGCACACTACTGGACCCAAGTAGAGATTTAGTGCCTGATTATGGGGCACCAAATGACCATGTGACTGCATCTGCCTGTCCTGAGCTGGATATCGACAGATTCGTGAAGACAGTGTGTTAGGCAGGCTCAGTAGCAATTCATTGCACAGTGAAAAAGAATTGGCCCGAGCTTGTCCAGAGAGCACCAGCCACTTACAGGAAGAAGTGGCTGTGGCCCCCATGTCTCCTACCTTTTTGCACTGATGCCTATCTCTTAGGAGACAGGAAGAAAAATTCAGATCTGGTTCACAGATAGGTCGACTTGATGTGTTGATATGACCTTTAAATGAATCACTGCTGAACTACAGTCCCATTCAGAGTGGCTCTAAAGGAAAGTAATGAGGGGAAATCCTCCAGAGGGCAGAGCTTCGAGCAGTACCCTTGGATATCCACTTTGTAGGGAGAGAGCGGAAGGACAGAGTAACCGTCCAAGGGAAGAATGCACATGAATTTCTGAGTGGTGACAGATGTCTTGCTGACTGGCCAGGGACGTGAAAAGAGCAAAAGAGGAATACTGGAGACAAGGACGTCTGGGAAAGAAGAGGAGCCTATGGAAGACATCACAAATGTGTGGATCTTGTGCCTCATGTTAATACCCACTGCAGAGGGGTCACTGAATGACAAAGTGGATGGACAGATGTCAGCCAGCTTCTGTCCTTGGCTACCCTGTGCTTGTATGGTGTGTCTGTGAATGGAGTCGCCATGGTGGCAGGAGTGCTGGTTGTGTCCACTGACGTGGGCTGTCTCTTCTCAGAGCTTGTCTAATTATTACTGTGGCTGCACTTCTGACCTCTTAGCATCCGAGGTCAGTGCTGAGCTCTGATATGGCACCATCTCTAGAGGACTCAGTGACAAGCTGGTTTCAGCAGACCCTTTCCACCCAGGAGAGGGCATTGATCCAACTTTATAGAATTGACACCTGCTCTGGATATGGGTTTGCATTCCCATATCTACATATGCACAATGTATTAGAGTAGTATCACTATCCAGAACCTTAGAGAACCTTGATTTACCAACATGGTATCACGTATAACATGACTTTGGATCAAGGAACTTATTTTACAGTGAAAGAAATACAACAATGTATGAATTGCCATGGGAGCCACTGCTTCTCTAATATCCTGAATTATCCACAAGCAGCCCATCTAATAGGAAGATGGAGTGACCTCTTAAAGACTTAGCAAATGTCCCAGCTCTGGGACATAGCCTGGGGAGTTGGGATATATACACTGAATTAAAGCCCAGTGTATGGTGTTGTGCCCCAGCAGATACAATATACGGATCCAGGAACAAAGACACAAGTCTAAGAATCCAGGGGTTGGGATATCTCTCACTATCACTCTCAGGGACCCATTCGTAGAACTTGCACATTCTGTCTCTGTAACATTAAATTCTGCTGGATTTGGCTCCTTGGTTCCCAGGTAGGGAACACTTCCATGATGGGACCTCCACTGGTTCGAGGGAAGGACACCCACACGGAGCCTCAGTCTGAAAATTCCATAAGGTCACTTTGAGGTCCTCATGCTTGTGAACCAGCAGATAGGAGGGGATAATTGAGGATGATTATGAGGAGACAGAGTTGCTGCTACTTAGATTCCATCAAGAGTTTGTCTGGCACTTTGAGGGTTTACCTGGGTCTGTCCGGTTGCTTCCATGCCAAGTGGTAAAAGTGAAAAGGCATTTTCATCAGCCTCAGCCTGCCAAGAGCAAGGCAACCAAGGGCTCAGAACCCCCAAGGAATGAAAGCCTGGGTAACCCATGAAATGCTGGCTGAGGGTGAGGGAAGTCTAGAATAGGCAGAGAAGGGAGATGACGAGTATCGGTTAGAGCCTCAGGAGCAGTTGCAGTAGTGGGGACTATTTTTGTTGTATTAAGGTGTGTGTAGAGGTTGTGACCAGCCTTCCCCTCGAAGACTCTGACAGATTGAACTCAGCGTGGTACCTGACTAGATCTGAGGGCTGTAAGAGCTGGTCTCCATGACGTCCTCAGCACACCTTTAATTACGGAGGGTTTGCAGAGCTGCATCTCTGGCACCTGCCATGTGTCTGCACTGTCTGCCCCCAACCTTCTCTGATGCCACAGGAGCCCACTTGGCCTGCGTACCAGCACAGCCCAGGTCTCTGGAGGCAACCTCAGGGGCTGGGAACAGGAGGCAGTGGGTGAATAATTGGACAATCCTAGGAGGCATTCTGTATACTTCTCAGGAGGCCCTGGTGAAGTCAAGGTTGTTACCCAGAGCTGTGGCCTCAGGAACACGATGTTTTGATTTCTCCTTTCTCTTCTCACTCGCCCCCTCCCTCACTTCTGTTTCATGGGATCACTTCCTGAACAAACCACTTATACCCAAGTCTTTGTCATAGGCTCTGCTTTCCAAAGAACCTAAACAAAGACACATGGTAAAAGGACAAAGATTTTTGCCACTTTATATCCCCGAAAAGATACTGGAGAATATGTGTGGGGATGGATTACAAGGACACAAAGCCAAGAACTGATTGTAGATTAGTTCACATTTATCGACATGGATGTGCTTTCTCCAAAGAATTTCTGGATTCAGTGTTTTGGCTGAAGCCCTGGGATTAGTTATAACTGTGCTTAGTTGGCTGAATGCAGCCTGGACTCTCTGACAGGCTGCACCCGGAGAAGGTGGGAATGTGCTGGAATAGATTTGTCGTGTATATAACGGCCACCAGTCTCCTCTCTTTGTTTCCTTTCATCAGTCCGTTATGTTGATTTAAAAAATATGTTAGATAGATAGTGTTAAGAATTTCTTTTCAAGATGGTGAAGGGGTGTAAAATATTTGATATGTGTTGGTTCTGTTAGGGCTGTGAACCCTAATTGGTCTCATTTATGCCCATGACTCAGCATCCATATGCTTGTGAGTGAACAACAGCTCGGCAGGACTGATACTCTTGGGTCATTGTTAGTTCCCTGTTGCCACTATAACAGATCACCACAGTCTTACTTAAAACAACAGCGATGTACCCTCTCACAGTTCTGGAGGCCGGAAGTTTGATATCAGGGTCCCTGGCTGGGGCCCAGGAGGCGGGAGGGCTGCACTCCCTCTGGAGGCTCTACGGAGAATCTACTCCTCGCCTCTCCCGGCAGGTGCTCCTCAGCTGGCGTCGGCTACACTCCAGGCTCTGCCTCCGGGGGCATCATTGCTTCCTCCTCTTCTGACTAGGTGATCTTCTGCTTCTCTTGGAAGGACACTTGTGATCCCATGAGGGCCAACCTGGGTAATCCAGGATCACCTCCTCATCTCCAAATCCTTAATTCAATCCCTTCTGTGAAGATCCTTTTCCCAAATAAGGTCCCGTGGACAGGTTCCAGATTAGGATGTGGACATCCTTTGGGACACAGTTTTCTCAGCAGTTCTTTCCCTTTGAGCTTCCAACTCCTCGCTCCATGGTGCTCCAGTCCTGGGCATTGCAGCTGAAAAGTTGAGCCCTTGCCTAATTTTTCTTCTTTGGACATGATTTCATTTTGTTGCCTGCATACTTGAAGAAGTATGGTATGTTCATGCTGAACAGATCTTTTACTTATATATAATTTTGAAACATCATGCCTTCGTTGGTCATTTGGAAAATATTGGTTCACTGAGTTATGTGGATCTTCCAAATTTTGACACATTTTATTATATAATATCAAAAAATATTTAAGCATCGGGAAACTTTAACCTCATGGTGATAGACACAGGTTTTCCAAAATTCTAGGTTTTGCTTAAAAACTCAAATTTTATCATTGACAACAAATACTATCAGTTCTTTTCCTTGAAGTCACATGCTGACTTTATTCATTTTTGAGAAAGTGTCTGTAGGATATGCAAATCAGAATAAACATAGTTCGTCAATTTTCTTTTGAGTAAAAATAGTGTTTCATGAAAGTGGCAAGTTCAGCTGACCAGATAAACAGTTGTGTAAGTAGCTACAACACTGTTGTACTTTAGTATGCAGACCTTTTTGCCATCACCCTGAATATTAAGAATTGTTAAGTGTCAAGACAAAATTAGTAGGTTTTTATTGCTTAATCAACGAGACACTTAAGTGAAACTGCTTTTTCCTCTCTTCAACCCCCGGCCATGTGGCAGATTACCGTTACAGTTTGGTACCACTGCCTTGGTTTGTGCAACCTGGCCATCGCTTTTGCACCATAAATGCAAATGTCAGCACAGTGGAAAGGCAAGTGACGTTTCAGGTTCACACAAGTAAATGTGACCTTGCTGAACTGTAGAGACTCCAGGGTCCAGGGACCGTATCTTGAGAACCACTGTAATGATATATTATAGAGATCATAGGATATGCGTATTGTCACTTTTCCTAAGTATTGCTAACTTCTCCCCATTTATGCTCTGTAGCAGTTAGGGTACTCTTTGGCTGTGAACCACGAAGACCCAGAATAACAGTGTCTTAAGTGACAGGGAAATGTTAGTGATGCTGTGTGCTGTTGAGCACAGAGAACGTACTAAGTGAGGTCCCTGGAATCACACAGTTCACGACCTGTACACTTTTGTGCAGTTTGCATAAGATTTATTTATCTCATGCAAAAGTTTAGAGGTAGCCAGCCCTGGGCTTGAATGGTGGCTCTTTTCCATGAAGCCTGTAAAGACTCAGGTTTCTTTTATCTTGTTCTGACTTTATGTCCTCCATCCCCAAGGTTACTTCATGATGCAAGATGACCTCTCCAACAAGTGCCTCCAGATTTTAGCCAGCGAGGGTAAGGGTGGGAACAAAGGCCTCTTGCCAACAGTCTCTTCAGGGGAATACCTGGAAGCTGCCACATGCCACGGCGGCAAGGGAGACTGAAAAATGTATTTATGTTGGAGGGCTAAATGCCTGACTAAAAGTCAAGGATTCTAAAATTATAGAGGACCAGGAGAATAGATATTGGGGGACAACTGGCAGTTTCTGCTGCAGTCCACTCTTTTGGCCATTCATGTATCTATGCACGCTCCTATATCTGGAACAAACTCACTTTATCCCTAAGGGAGACCATTTGTAAAGTTCCAGCCAGTTGCAGCACCCAGCTCACAGTTTAGGTTCTCTGAGTTATGTGCGGTTTGTTTCAAAAGGTCTGATGTAGATCCTTGTGGTCCCATGATTTAAAAATGAAATGATATGTTATTTGTCCTCCCAACATAATCAATGTACAATGGTTTATAAATGCAGTGACTTATAAACTGAAAAATATTTTATGTGTCCCAAATATACAATGAGAGAGTAGGAGTAGGATAAAACAATAAAGCCTCTATTTATAAAAGGCAACATGGGAAATGTATAACAGTCTATGGTCCATGGCAATTTCCAAATCCTATTAAGCATGAATAATGAAGACCCCTACCCTGAAAGAAGAGAAAGTTCCTTGTTTTGACAGCCCCTGGCTCTGTCCTCTGGGATGTTCTTCTTTGTTTGTTAGGCTTCATGTTCACATGTGGGGAGGGCATGGCTTGCTGGCTGCTTGTGGAGAATAACTTGGGGGACCCTATTGTAGATTTCTGGAACTCTTTCTCTGAGTAGACCCTTTCTCTCTAGTACTCTCCTCTCTCTCTTATCTGAAAATTCTAAATACCTTGGCTTCTCCAAATCCTGACTCTGTCTTCTGAACTCATCAGGACTGCCACATTCTGATGGGACACTCCTTCCTGCAGTCAGGAAGTTCCTCTGTATGGAAAACAAGGGCAATTGTAGGCTTTATGTCATTGATTCCCTTTATCTTAGGGACTACAATCCTGTGCTGTCCTTTATCCAATGTTTAAAAATAGTTGCTCCCTAAATAAACTGCCCAACTATTAAAAAAAAAAAAAAGAAAAGAAAATAGTTGCTACCTATATTTTGTATTTTATTCAGCTTTCTGGGTTTTCCTCCCCACCCCCTTTGGAAGGAAGGCAAGTCCGATATCTGTTATTCCAATAATGCCTGGAAGATATTTTAAAAATCATTAATAATTGTTGAATGTTTTAAATTTGCATCTATTGAGGTGATCATGCAAATCTCCTGGTTCATGAATGTGTTGGATTACATTGGACGTGGAAGTGGGGTGTTGAGCCACCCTTGGATTTCTGGGTTAAACGCCATGTGGTCAGAATGCATTTACAAATATAAACTGTTGAATTTCATTATCTAGTATTTTGTTGGGACTTTTGTATATATGGTCATAAGTGAAATAGACACATAATTCAGTAATTTTCTTGAGCTAGTCTTACATGTTGGGGGTTTCATAAGATTAATGGAGATGTAATATGGCAAACTAGATTCCCAAGTAGAACTTCCTGATGAAAATGTTTTAAAATCAAGGATAAATCAAGAAATAACAGGTGTTGGCAAGGATGTGGAGAAAGGGGAATCCTCTTGTGCTGTTGGTGAGAATGCAAACTGGTGCAGCCACTGTGGAAACAGTATGGAGTTTCCTCAAAAAATTAAAAATAGAAATATCATATGATTCAGTAATTCTAGTACTGGGTATTTACCCAAAGAAAACAAAAATACAAATTCAAGAAGATACGTGCATCCATATGTTTACTGCAGCATTATTTAGAATACCCGGACTACTCAGCCATAAAAACGAATGAGATCTTGCCATTTGCAGCAACATAGATGGACCTCGAGGGTGTTATGCTAAGTGAAATAAGTCAAACGGAGAAAGACAGATACAATATGGTTTCACTTATATGTGGAATCTAAACAACAAAACAAACAAACCAAAAGAGAAACATAGACCCATAAATACAGAGAACAAACTGATGGTTGCCAGAGGGGTGGGCGTGGGGGGATGGGCAGAATGAGTGAAGAGGAGTGGGAGATACAGGGTTCCAGTTATGGGTTACATAAGTCATGGGATGAAAGGTACAGCGTAGGGAACACAGTCAGTGGTATTGTGATAGTATTGTATGGTGACAGGTGGCAGCTACACTTGTGATGAGCATAACATAGAGACTTGTCGAATCGCTAAGCTGTACACCTGAAACTAACGTAACGTTGTGTCAACGGTACTTCAATTAAAAATTGTAGGACAGGGGCACCTGGGTGGCTCAGTCGCTTAGCATCTGCCTTCGGCTCAGGGCGTGATCCCGGCGATCTGGGATCGAGCCCCACATCAGGCTCTTCTGCTATGAGCCTGCTTCTTCCTCTCCCACTCCCCCTGCTTGTGTTCCCTCTCTCGCTGGCTGTCTCTCTTTCTGTCAAATAAATACATAAAATCTTTAAAAAAAATTGTAGGACAAACTATTTTCTAAAAGAAATGTTTTCTAAAATCTTTGATGATCCAGTAAGAAAATAAGGGACTAAATGGGATGGGAGGCCAGAGGGGCAAGTGGAGCACTGCACACTGCTTCTGATCAGAGGCATTTGGTCAACTGAGAGAACTTGGATTTGGGGTTTTATAGTCTATGCTATAAATAAATAGTTAAATAGTGTCCCCCCCCAATTCATATCCACCCAGAACCTCAGAATGTGACCTTTTTGGGACACCCATCTAGCTTAGTCCATAGAGCATGCAACTCCCGATCTTGGGGTTGTGAGTTCAAGCCCCATGTCGGGTGTGCAGCCTACCCTTAAAAAAAAAAAAAAGTGCCCTTATTTAGAAATAGGGTCTTTGCGGATAAAATCAGTTAAGATAAAATCACACTGGATTAGACAGGGTCCTAATCCAATGACTGGTGTCCTTATAATAATAAGAGGGAAATAAGACACAAAAACCTAGGGGAGAGAGCATGGTCCTGCTGACATGTTAATTTGGGGCTTCTAGCCTCCAGAAATGGGAGAGAACAGATTTCTGTTGTTTGAAGCCACCAACCTCGTGGTACTTTTTAATGGTAGCCCTAGGAAACGAATAGGTATCCTTTGAGATGTAGAAGACAGAGAAAAATCAAAGAGCCTGCTCCAGGAGGAGAATTTAATAAGAAACCAATCTTCTACAAAACGTGGACTTCAAAGAGTTAAACCCTCAGTATAAGGGTGAATTAAGGATCTACTCTGTCCTCTGAGGACTGAAAAGAAAGTTGTTTCAAATTTGGGGCAAAGTGAAGTGTGTGTGGGAGAGACAGAGATAGAGAGACAGTGATGCTGAAAATTTAGAACAAGAAGCTGGCCCTCATATAGGTTGGCAGCTCAAATTCATATGGTCGGGGTGGTCCAAGAAACCTTCAATGGGACATTGAATATAGAGTGATCTCAGGTTGGTAATGCCCATAGGTGCGTGGTAGAAACAAACACAAATTGTCTCTGATGATACCCACCTTTTTCCTAGGCCACAGAGTTTCCCGTAAATACAAACCCAGGGCTAACGAGCATCTCTAAGTTAAAAAAAAGTCATCAGCAAGATAATGAGGAATCACGAGAGCAAACCGGCAGTAACCACAGAGCACATTTCAGGTAACAGAATGATCAAATGTGTTATCAAAGGCCTATGTTCAATATAATTTAAGTAATAAAAGGCAAGGTTGAAAATATGTGCAGAAACTAAGCAACTATGAAGAATAATCAAACATTTTGAAAAGAAACTCCAGACGGAAGTTCTAAAATGAAAGTTTTAATTTAATTGAGTGTCACTTGAATTTAAAGTTCAACTAAATTTAAAACTCTGTGCACAGCTTTGGCAGCAGATAATAAACAACTGAAGAGAGAATTCATGAAGTAAAATGTGAATAAACTATCCTGAATATTGCCCGGAAATATGTAGAGATGGAAAGCATGAAAAAGATGCTAAGAGTATGGAGGCTGGAATGAGGAGGTCCACGGGGGTCTGAGTGGGGCCCCAGGGGAAGAAGAGAGGGAGCAGGGGAGGCAGTATTCCAGGAGAAACTGGCTGTGAAATTTCCAAACTGATGAAACTATATGGAGAAATCCACACAGTTGAGAAGGTCAGTAACCCTCAGACAGAAAACAAACAAACCATTAAACAGATGCGCACCTAGATACATTGTACTGAAGCTTCAGAAGACCAAAGACAAAGGAAAGGGTCCTAAATGCAGCTGGAGAATAAAGAGAAATGGCCTTCGAGGGAATGGCAGACTGAGAGGTGACGTCTCATCGCAACGAGGCAATTCAGAAGAAGACAGAAGAATGACACCTTTGAGTTGATGATGGCAACTAATTATCTGACCTAAAATTCTATATCCAGTAAAAGTATCTTTCAGGAGTCAGGGCAAAATAAAGACATTACTAGACAAATAGAGAGTTTACCTCCCAGAGCTCTCGATAAAGAAAATGCTAAAGAAAGTACTTCGGCTCAGGTCATGAACCCAGGGTCCTGGGATCAAGTCCCACATCTGGCTCCTTGGTTCCATTCCCCCACTTTTCTAAAATTATGAACCCTCTTGCACTTACTTCTTACTCTCTCCTCACCAACCCCCCCCCCCAAAGTTGAGAAATAACGGCAAACATCTCTTTCTTCTCAGTGGGGAGCCTGCTTCTCCCTCTTCTTGCCACTGTCCCTGCTTGTGCTCTCTCTCCAACAAATAAATAATTAAAATTAAGAAAAAAAAAGAACTTCCTTTAACATTAAAAAAGAATGTACTTCAGGCAAGAGGAAAGTGGTATCACAGGAAGGTCTGAGATGCAAAGAAGAATGAAGACACAGAAAGAGGTTAACATTTGGATAAATTTAAGTAAACAGTGACTGTTCAAAACAAAAATAACAATTCCTTATGTGTCTTTAAAAAGGAAAATTGAATGCATAATAGAATTTAAATTGGAACTGAAGTGAATCCAGTTAGAGTCTTTTAGGGTCTTTATATTGTTCAGGAAGAGGGTAGAAACATCAATTAACTTCAGGCTTTGTGAAGTTTAATGTGGGTGTCATAAGTAAGAGGGTGCCTTAGATCAAATTCTTTCAAAAATAGTGGCTGGGACAAAGGTTCAAGTGCAAGTAGCTGATCTGGATGGGCTTGGGACTGCTCTGACCAAGGTATAGCAAAAGTGATACCATGTGGCTTTCAAAGCTATGTCAGAAAAGGCCATGCAGTTTCTGCCTGGCCCTCCTAGGATACTCACTCTGGAGGAAGCCAGCCATCTTGTAAAAAGTCTGACCACCTGGAGACTACCACGTGTAGATGTTGGTTGACAGCTCCAGCTAAGACCTCCGTCAACAGTCACTATCTACCCCCGGCCTTGTGATTGAGCCGTCTTGGACATCCAGGCCAGCTGACTTCTGCCTGTAACCACACCACAAAGGAAGCCCCAGACAAGGACTTTCAAATCCCAAATTTATGACCACAAAACTGTAAGCAGAATAAAATGGTTGTTTTAATCCATTGAAATTTGTGGTAATTTTCTACACAGCAGGAGTAATTGGAACAGGTTTCCTATTAGGTCAAAGAATTGTGGGTGTCATGGTGATACAGTAAGAAAGCAAGAAAAACAGGGGATGATGGTTAGAGACCTGGATGCTTAAAATCAAAATTGAGGAGGTGGTGAAGTTATTGGTTATGACAGCATTCCCAATAAGGTATGGCTCTTAAGCTTTTCATCATTATTATATACTTCTGTTTGTAGTTTTAGGCATTGGCATTTTACTTTTTTGTGTGACTTCTATACTGTATGAATAGAATAAAAGACAGATTAGTTTGCATTTATTTATTTTTTTCTTTTTAAAAAATATTTATTTATTTGAGAGAGAGAGAGCGAGAGAGAGCGAGCGAGAGAGAGAGCACGCATGGGTGGGAGGAGCAGAGGGAAAGGGAGAGAGAAACTCAAGCAGATCTTGTGCTGAACATGGAGCCTGACGTGAGGCTCAATCTCATGACCCTGAGGTCATGACCTGAGCTGAAACCAAGACTCAGATGCTCAACCAACTGAGCCACCCAGGCGCCCCACTTTTATTTATTTTCTAATCTACGAGAAAATTGCCAGAAAATGTCCTCTGACTTTTTAGAATTGATCTGTGATCGGGGTTGCTGGAACTCTGTCGCTATTTCAATTTTCCCATATAAGTCCAGTCAATTTTGTGTTTTGTACTAACTGTACATGCCATTAGTGGACTTTAGAGAAAAACAAATTATTAATGTGGAGGAGTTGTTTAAGGGAAGGGAAAGGAGTCTGGAAGGACACTGACAATAGGTGGTCAGGAAGGCAAGAGGAAAACCAATAATAATGCATGGGGCCCACCAGCTGAAGGAAGGAAGAACTTCAAGGAGGGATTGTTCAGGTCCCTGAGGATCTCAGTTCTTTCATCCATGCAAAGATGGTATGAGAGTCGTATGAGGTAACACATGTAAATTTGATGAAATGTGGGAGATGTAAGGGTCATAAACCCCGTCAGGAGATTATGCCTTTTCATCAATGTATCCTTGAGCTGGGAAGAGCAGAGTCCTGAGGTTTGGGTGCAAATGGGTCCTAGTGTGAGGAGCATGGGAAAGAGGAACATTGAATGATCGTCATGAGGAGCTAGGGCCCATTCCTGGAGTTTTACACGTATTATCTCATGTGAGCCTCATAGCATCAGTGTACAGATGAAGAAACTGGGGTCCATAGGATTGAGTAACTTGCCCATGTCCAGAAAATTGATCACAGGTAAAGATTGGGACCACAGTCTCTCAGACCCTAAGGCTGATGACTTTCCATTTGTGCTCTGGGGACAGATTGAAGACTTCACAGGTAAAATTGGGAGTGGAAACTCTGACTTCATGACGTTAATACTCCTGGAATCTGGAGGCAAATCATCTGATAAGAGGGAGGGAAAGAAGGGGAGAGGCTTGAAGAGGATTGTGGGAATGATAATTTGAGATGGGATTTAGATATATAAGGCTTCATTCAAGGTTGGTGCAATTCCAGGCAGAGGTAATCCTGAGGCTTTTTATGGGAGAGGTCATGAGAATTGAAAGGATCAAAGACTGTTGATCAGAGGTCAAGGAACTGACGTACCAGGATGTTGGATGAATCATTTATGTGGCCATTTATTAAGTTAACCAGTTTGATGACAAGACAAGATTGAAAGGAAATCTGGGAAGTGGGAGTAAAAACTGTGAATTCTAGGGAGTGAACTGGATTTTTGTGGGGAAAGTCAGGGAGTTTTTAATATGTCCAGACTCCTTGAAGCTCAGAAATGGGGAATGTTCTTAATGCTCCTGAAATTGAAAAGACGGCATGATGACAAGGACTTAATGCTCCAGACCTGGTAAAGTCCATAAGTGCTCTCATTCATTCATCTCTTCATTCACATATTTGCTAGGCACCTGCTGTGTTCCAGGCTCCAACTGTGCTTGGAGGTTCAAAGAGAGATAAGATAGTGTCTCTGCTCTCCTGGAGCTCTTATTCATTAGAGAGGATAATATAAACTATTAAGTACCATTCTTAGAAAAATACCGTAATTGAGACAAAATGTAAATTGTGGTTGGGGCACAAAATAGGGCACAATCTGCCCTTGGCCATAGTCCTTGTCTCCCAAAGAATGATATTGTCTTTCTCAACATGCATGAGCTCTTTCTGCCTTGTGGTTTCCAGGCATTAATCAAGTGCTTCATCCTTCTCACAGAAATAATTTTCCACAGAAGTAATTTGGATGAAGAAATGTCAGGGCACATAATTTTCATCTGGTGGGGGGAGGATAATTTCACTGCACTCTTGTTGAAACTCCAGCCTCCCTTAGCCAAATCTTCTCCACAAAGTCTCCCTAACCTGCCCTTCCAACCTCTTTACTCACAACACTGATCTGCCCTCTCCCACCCCAATGTCTGCTGACCCTGACCCAATCTAACTTCTCCAGCTCAATTTCAACCATCGCTTTCCCCACACATCTCCACAGCAAGTCAGAAAGTCAGAACACATCAGTATCCTGAACAATGCCATACACACAGTTGGTGCTCAGACAGTTTTTCCAGTTGAATGAACATAGCCTCAGGGTTACACCCAGTGCCCATCAGTACCTCTGTCCAGCCTGCGTAGTCTGTGCTGTGTACTGGAGGTTCAGTTTTAGCCCCAATCAGCATCCTCTGTGTGACCAACTTGGGATCCAGCCGGGTCAGCATCCCTTGGTCAGATGTCTCTGTCCAGCACCGATCAGCACCCTCGGGGAGAACAGCTCCTTCAGCACCGATCCGCACGTTTTAGGGAGAAGTCTCCGTCGGCCCAATCAGCACCCAGAGGCGGACAGCTCCTGCAGCCCCTTGGGACGCACGGCCAGCCCAGCATCGGTCAGGATCCCCTCAGGCCCAGGCTTGGGACCCCAACTCTTCAGACTCTTCGGGACTCCAGCTCAGCTCCAGCTCCGGGGCCGCGCCCGCCGCCCCCCCGAGCCCCTCCCCCTCCCGGTTAACCCGGCATCTGTGGACCCAGACCGCTGCCGTCCTCCGACGTCCCACTGCAGCTTTCTCACCGAGGGCTCTCTCTCTCTGTCCCCCCCACCTGCAGACCCTCCTGTACACGAACCTGATCCCCCCCCCACCCGCCGCCAATCCGCTTCTCACCTCCCCCACCCCCCGAAAAAAACCAAAGTCGATCGTTCCCGAACCAGAGCCTCTCAGTCAAACCATCTTCTCTCCTCCAACCAGCTTCCCCGCCGTCCCCCTCCCTCCCTCCCCTGTCCCCTCCCTCCGCTCCCGGATCCTCCCTCTCCTCTCCCCTCCCCCTGCGGCGCTGCCGCTCGCCTGCCGCGGTGTCCTGGCAGGGTGTCGAGGTGTGTCGGCGGGCGGGGTGTCGCAGGGCGTGTCACGAGGTGACTCGGGGAGGGCGGAGGACCGAGGGAGGGAGCGACGAAGGGCGTGCGGGGCCGTCGCTCCGCGCACCCCTCCCCCCGCCGCAGTCGGCAGGCCTTTCCCCGGAGAAGATGGCGGATCGGGCGGAGATGTTTTCTCTTTCCACCTTTCACTCGCTGTCGCCGCCAGGCTGCAGGTACGCACTCTGGCGCCCCGGGCCTTGGCAGGCCCTTATCTTCCCGCAGCCCCCGCCCCGACCCAGTCCCCAGCCTCCTCCGACCCGGCACTGCCGCCCCACCCCCATCGCCTTTGGGGACCCAAGCCCAAGTCCCCTCTCTGTTCCTAAGGCCTCTGACTCCTGCTCCCCATCCTCCTTGCCTTCAGGGTGTCTATTTTTATCCTACCCTCATCCCCCTTTTCCAGCCCTTTTCCAGCCCTAATGACCGCCCCCCCCCCATATTCCGCTGAGATCCAGTGCCGCACCCAGCCCTTGCAGCTGACCCCTCAAGGGTGGAGGACCTGGGCTGAACCTCTGAGGGGCAGCCTGTCTGGGCAGGATACTGAGCCACCTTCTGTGCTTGGCAGTGTCCTTTTGGCGTTTTGGGGCCTGTTTTCGGTAAAGGCCTGTCTTGGCCTGTAGGGCTCAGGGAGGGAGAGAGTTGAAATCAAGCCTGGAGCCCTTGGGGGAAGGGACCAAGGTGGGGAGACGGTTGAATCTCTGGGTGTAGACCTGCCTCGGGCAGGAGGGGGGAGACAAAGTGGCTAGTAGACTCTGCTCCTGCAGGCCTACCTGCCCCCCCACCCCCACCCCACCGCTGCTGCAGCTTCAGCTCCCCCTCCCCCACTCTGCTCAGCCTGACTCCCCTGGGGCTGAATCTGTGACCCAGAGGGGCCTGGAGCAGGGAGGAGAGGAGCAGAGGAGTGGGAGGAGGATTGAGGGGACAAGTGGCTCCTCTGGGCTGGTCATGGCTCAGATTGTGGGGGGAATCCGTTGAAGAGCAGAGCTTGGTTCAAGGTGATGGCAGGATATGGCTCTGGGAGTTGGGTTTTCTAGAGACCATGGGTCTAGCAGCTGGGGGTCCCTCCTCAGGGCCAGCATCCAGGCAGGGAGGGAGTCCAGGGTTGGTGGCTCTCTTGGGAGCCCTGTCCTTGCTTTCTGACCCTGGTCCCCTCTCCCAGGCCTCCTCAGGACATAAGCCTGGAAGAATTTGATGATGAGGACCTGTCTGAGATCACCGATGACTGTGGCCTGGGCCTCAGCTATGACTCGGACCACTGCGAGAAGGTGGGGAAGGGCCTGGGGAAATGGAACCCTTTCGAGGGGGAACCTCACTTCTGCTCTGCTTAATGTTCACTTGGAGTTTTAGGGTGGGTCTGAGCTCAGCCTTGGAATAAGAAATCCTCTGATTGCCCCCTCCCTTTGGGCTTCTGGGCCCAGGGTCTTCCTTGATATCAGACCTCTCGTTTTCTCAGACTGTACGCCCTCCACAAAGGGCTGCCCCTAGCATTCCTCACCTGGCCCCTGTCACTGGGCTAGTTTGGGGGAGGGGAGGCATGCCTTCTGTCCTCAGACCACTTTTTAGGAAGACCCCGCCCCTTCCTGCTACCATCTCAGCTGTCTCCTTCCCAGGCCTGTCCCCACCTCTTAAGCCTCCTCTGCCTTATGTCTGCACCCCTGATATCTTTTTCCCCCCATCTTCTGCTTCTTTCCACCCCCTGTCTCTCTCATTCATTAAAGAACATATCTGAGGAACTGCCATGTGGCAAGTGCTGGGGGCTTCCAGGTGTGTGGAAGGAGAATGGGACAAGTGTGGCCCTTGCCCTTGGTGGCTTATAACTCAGTAGGGGAGAAAGACATGTCAGGGGCGATGGCTGGCCGCCTGAATATCAAGGCCTGGGTTCCAATGGGAGGATGCTAGGTGCAATGAGGAGGGAGGGAACCCAAAAGAGACCGAGGCCTTCAGGGAGACTTTCCAGGGGAAATGGCACACAACCTTGCCCTAGGGAAGACTGGATGGAGCTAGGCAGATAAGGGAGGTAGGGAATGGAGGAGAGGACTTGCTGGCAAAGTGATTAAGTGTATCAAAGGCCCTGAGGTTGGTGCAAGCTTGGTTAATCCTGGGTTGTCTTCATATTCCACTTAGCATCTATAGGCTAAGTCCTGTTCTCAGGGTAGGATGTATCAGTACACAACATGGACATGGCTCTGCCCTGGCGGGACTTGCAGCTTGGTGGGGGTGTACAGCAATTGTGAATTGGGTTAAAACGCCACGAAGGAAGGAGTGCTGGTGTCAAATGTGATGGGGTTTGGAGATAACATGAGGGTGACAGGTGGATTGGGGCCACTCTGAGAATCTCTGTCACTTAAGCTTAGGAGTGATACTTTTGTATCTTAAACAGATTTTTTAAAAAGATTTTTTGTTTATTCATCTGAGAGAGAGCGATGAGAGCATGAGCAGGGGGAAGGGGCAGAGGGAGAGGGCAGACTCCCCATTGAGCTGAGAGCCCGGGACCCTGGGATCATGACCCCAGCTGAAGGTAGACACTTAACTAATCGAACCACCCAGGCACTCCTGAAGCAGATTTTTAAAAAACTACTCAGTTGGTGAGGAGCAGAGTGAACTGGAGTCTTCTCTCCCTTAACGTATATCTTTCTGCTTTCCCCTTTCCTGGCACCTGGAACCCCAAGTCACTGTTGAGCTCTGGCCCAGCTCTGTCTGTCCCTCCTTCTTGCAGGACAGTCTCTCCCTGGGACGTTCGGAGCAGCCGCACCCCATCTGCTCCTTCCAGGATGATTTCCAGGAGTTTGAGATGATTGATGACAATGAAGAGGAGGAGGAAGAGGAGGAGGAAGAGGAGGAGGAGGAAGAGGAGGAGGAGGAAGAGGAGGAAGGAGAAGGGGAGGGCAAGGAGGGAGGAGGCTCTGGTTCAGAGGTCCCTGCCCCAGAGGCCCTGATCCCTTCCCCCTCCCTGGAGGAATCCCACAAGAACCGGCCGACCACTCTCCACCTGACTACGCTGGGAGCCCAGGTGAGCATCCAGACCCACCCACTGCATCCTGGAGTTAATCTGGGTTTTAAGCATCTGGGACTCTGCACCCCATGGCACCCTGTCCTACCCCTGAAAGCTAGAGACCCCCCTCAGCACTACTTTCTTTTTTTTTTTTTTTAAAGATTTTATTTATTTATTTGACAGAGATAGAGACAGCTAGCGAGAGAGGGAACACAAGCAGGGGGAGTGGGAGAGGGAGAAGCAGGCTCATAGCGGAGGAGCCTGATGTGGGGCTCGATCCCCTAACGCCGGGATCACGCCCTGAGCCGAAGGCAGACGCTTAACCGCTGTGCCACCCAGGCGCCCCTCAGCGCTACTTTCTTACTACACCCCCACCCCACCTCCAGGACTCCCTGAACAACAATGGAGGCTTTGCCCCAGCGCCTCCAGCTTCCTGGCAGGAGACAGTGCTGTGCTCACCTCCCCAGGAGCCCCTCAGAGGTGAGCAGGGCGGTGATGCTGATGGTGGGATCACAGGAGGTAAGGGAGAGACGGAGGGAGCCGAGTGGCTTGCTGACACATACCCCTGCTCTGCAGAGTCACCCGCCTCCCTCCAGCCCACAGACACGAGCCCGTGCGGGGCACAGTCGCCTGTGCGCCCGGGTTGCGATTGTGAAGGGAACCGACCGGCCTCGGGTCCCCCTGCGCCCTGTGGAGCCTCGCCCTCCTCAGATCCTGGCATCGAGGCCGACCTGGGAAGCCACTCCAGCGGGGGCCGAGGGGGCCGGCGCAGCAGCCAGGAGCTGTCCTCGCCAGGCTCCGACTCAGAGGACGCAGGGGGCGCGCGCCTGGGGCGCATGATTTCGTCCATCTCAGAGACCGAGCTGGAGCTGAGCAGCGACGGCGGCAGCAGCAGCAGCGGCCGCTCCTCGCACCTCACCAACTCCATCGAGGAGGCCTCATCGCCTGCCTCTGAGCCGGAGCCCGAGCCCGAGGCCCCCTGTGAGCCCCCGCGCCGCCCCGCCTTCCTGCCCGTGGGCCCCGACGACACCAACAGCGAGTACGAGTCCGGGTCTGAGTCCGAGCCAGACCTCAGCGAGGACGCCGACTCGCCCTGGCTGCTCAGCAACCTCGTGAGCCGCATGATCTCCGAGGGCTCCTCACCCATCCGCTGCCCCGGCCAGTGCCTGTCTCCCGCATCGCGTCCTTCCGGCGAGCCCGCGTCGCCCGTAGGGGGTGCCGCGGAGGCCCCTGAGGCGGCTGCAGGGCCGGGCGGCGTGGAGCTGGTGGACATGGAGACGCTGTGCGGGCCGCCGCCCCCCGCGCCCTCCGCGCCACGGCCTGGCCCCGCCCAGCCCGGGCCCTGCCTCTTCCTCAGCAACCCCACGCGCGACACCATCACGCCTCTGTGGGCCGCTGCAGGCCGCAGCGCCCGCCCTGGCCGCGCCTGTTCCGCCGCCTGCTCAGAGGAGGACGATGAGGACGAAGAGGAGGAGGATGCTGATGACAAGGCGGGGCCCCCCGGCGGGAGGGGCGTGGGCCCCGCTGCGCCGCTGGACGCGTCACTGGTGTATGACGCGGTCAAGTACACGCTGGTGGTGGACGAGCACACGCAGCTGGAGCTGGTAAGCCTGCGGCGCTGCGCGGGCCTGGGCGACGACAGCTCAGAGGACAGCGGCGGCGAGGCCAGCGAGGAAGAGACGGCGGCCACACTTCTGGGTGGTGGTCAGGGCCCGGAGGACGCCTCCCCAGACAGCCCTGACCTCACCTTCTCTAAGAAGTTCCTCAATGTCTTTGTCAACAGCACATCTCGTTCTTCCAGTGAGTGGGAGGTGGGGAAAGGGGGACGGTCCCCGGGGAACAGGCAGATTCCCCAGAGCACCCAGGGCAGCCCGAGGGTCTCAGGGTGGCCAGGGCTAGGCACTGCCCTCTTACCCAGGACATGTGCCTGGGGCTTTCCCCAGGTCCCCAACAGGGTGGGGAGCGGAGTGGGCTGCTCTGCCTCCAGCCCCTGATGGGCTGGTCCTCCCTCCCTCCGGGCCTCGGGACTCGGGACAGCCCACCCCAGACTTGGGGCGGGGTGGGGGGGG
>NW_024424564.1:57039020-57059660 GCF_017311325.1 Ursus maritimus
CGACGACACCAACAGCGAGTACGAGTCCGGGTCTGAGTCCGAGCCAGACCTCAGCGAGGACGCCGACTCGCCCTGGCTGCTCAGCAACCTCGTGAGCCGCATGATCTCCGAGGGCTCCTCACCCATCCGCTGCCCCGGCCAGTGCCTGTCTCCCGCATCGCGTCCTTCCGGCGAGCCCGCGTCGCCCGTAGGGGGTGCCGCGGAGGCCCCTGAGGCGGCTGCAGGGCCGGGCGGCGTGGAGCTGGTGGACATGGAGACGCTGTGCGGGCCGCCGCCCCCCGCGCCCTCCGCGCCACGGCCTGGCCCCGCCCAGCCCGGGCCCTGCCTCTTCCTCAGCAACCCCACGCGCGACACCATCACGCCTCTGTGGGCCGCTGCAGGCCGCAGCGCCCGCCCTGGCCGCGCCTGTTCCGCCGCCTGCTCAGAGGAGGACGATGAGGACGAAGAGGAGGAGGATGCTGATGACAAGGCGGGGCCCCCCGGCGGGAGGGGCGTGGGCCCCGCTGCGCCGCTGGACGCGTCACTGGTGTATGACGCGGTCAAGTACACGCTGGTGGTGGACGAGCACACGCAGCTGGAGCTGGTAAGCCTGCGGCGCTGCGCGGGCCTGGGCGACGACAGCTCAGAGGACAGCGGCGGCGAGGCCAGCGAGGAAGAGACGGCGGCCACACTTCTGGGTGGTGGTCAGGGCCCGGAGGACGCCTCCCCAGACAGCCCTGACCTCACCTTCTCTAAGAAGTTCCTCAATGTCTTTGTCAACAGCACATCTCGTTCTTCCAGTGAGTGGGAGGTGGGGAAAGGGGGACGGTCCCCGGGGAACAGGCAGATTCCCCAGAGCACCCAGGGCAGCCCGAGGGTCTCAGGGTGGCCAGGGCTAGGCACTGCCCTCTTACCCAGGACATGTGCCTGGGGCTTTCCCCAGGTCCCCAACAGGGTGGGGAGCGGAGTGGGCTGCTCTGCCTCCAGCCCCTGATGGGCTGGTCCTCCCTCCCTCCGGGCCTCGGGACTCGGGACAGCCCACCCCAGACTTGGGGCGGGGTGGGGGGGGGCAGGGAGGAGGAGCTTGGCCAGGCCTTCAAGTACTTTCCTTCTCCTGCCTTCTGAGTCTCTGTCTTTCCCTGTCTCTGTGTCTCAGGCACGGAGTCCTTTGGTCTTTTTTCCTGCTTGGTAAATGGGGAGGAGAAAGAGCAAACCCATCGGGCTGTCTTCAGGTATGGCCTTTTTCCTGCTTGCTGTCAGCGATCCCCAGCCTCGGTCTACAAACACTGTGGGACCCGGGAGGACAGCACCCACTCAGTTCTGCCTCTCCCCCCGGTGATGACCCACCTCTGACCTGATCTCAGGTTCATCCCTCGCCATCCGGACGAGCTGGAGCTGGACGTGGATGACCCGGTGCTGGTGGAGGCTGAGGAGGATGATTTCTGGTTCCGTGGTTTCAACATGCGCACAGGGGAGCGGGGGGTCTTCCCTGCCTTCTACGCCCATGCAGTGCCCGGCCCTGCCAAGGACCTGCTGGGTGAGGTCCCATCCCCAAGGGGTAGCTTGTCACCCAGCCTGCATCGCCCCCTCCGCCTGCTCTAGGCCCCTTATGACACCCCCCTCCCCCCCAGGGAGCAAGCGGAGTCCCTGCTGGGTGGAGCGCTTCGATGTGCAGTTCCTGGGCTCCGTAGAGGTGCCCTGTCACCAGGGCAATGGCATCCTGTGCGCAGCCATGCAGAAGGTCAGTCTGGAGTCAGCAGTCCACCTCAACCCTGTAGGCTGGCCCAGCAGGCCTCTGGCCACAGAGGGTTCAGATGGTGCCTTGGGAGCCTCAGGGAGCAGGGGTCCCGGCTCTGATTCAGAGGCCTGCGCAGACAGGCCTAGGACAGAGCTTGGCTGGTCTCTTCCTCCTTCCCACCCTCAGTCTAACTGGGCATGCTCTGCCCTCTCTGCTCTGGTTCCAGCACTGCAGGTTTACTGGGTTTAGTGGGGCCTCCACCTTCCCACCGGCCCCTCCCTTCCTTCAGTCCATCTTCTTTTTGTTTGTAAATCAAGACCAACTCTCACAGATCCTTTCCTGGGAGTCATTTGCTCACTCATTCATTCAGTTGGTAGACATTTAGTGAGCCCGCCCATCTACTGGTCCTGTGTTGAGTGGGAAAGCAGCAGAGAAATAGGACAGCCCTGTAGCTGAGAACTCCCATCCAGCCCACGGGGATGGGCAGTGAGGAGGCCAGGGGTGGTGGGGGCCGTGGTCCTGTCTGGAGGAACAGAAGAAAGTGGCAGGCTTAGTGCAGCGAGGTGACCAAGCTGGTCCTGAGCCTGAGGAATGGCTACGACCGCCAGCTCACATCTTCTAGAGTCAGTGCCCGGAGTCTTCGTCCATGTAAAATGTTGCACCACGGGGAGAGAAAGACACCCTTGTAGGCCCTTGAGACCATCTCTCCCCCAACTTCTTCCCCAGATTGCTACTGCCCGGAAGCTGACTGTCCACCTGCGTCCTCCTGCCTCCTGTGACCTTGAGATTTCCCTTCGGGGGGTGAAGCTGAGTCTAAGTGGAGGACCTGAGGTGGGAGTGCAGGGGCCTGAGGCACAGGGGCGGCTGGGGATGGGCAAAGGCAAGAGGGTCTGCTGGAGGGGTGTCTGGCAGGGGTGGCAGACGTGGCCCCAGACCTTGCATCTAACTCAGCGTGCTCTGCCACCTCTTCCCCAGTTCCAGCATTGCAGTCACTTCTTCCAGATGAAGAACATCTCCTTCTGTGGCTGCCATCCCCGCAACAGCTGGTGAGAGCCTTACCCTCCTGAGGCCCCACAAACCCTGAGGGTTGCGTAGATGCAGTCCCCATCCCCCGCCACGCAGACTGCCCCACCTGCACCCACACGGCACCCACTCCGCACTGGGCTCAGGAGACGTGGATCAAACAAGCTGTCATCTGGTCTGGGTGGGGAAACAGAGACACAGATAAGTAAGTGCTGGAAGGGTCTATCAGGGTCTGGCAGATGTCTGTATGGAGCTCCCGTGAGCAAACCTGTAGAGAGGTAGGCGAGTTCTCCTGGAACTCAGGAAGGGACTGAGGACCACTCTGCAAGCCTTGGAAGACAAGTAAGTAATGGGCTGGATCTTGGCAGGGAGCCAGTTGAGCTAAGGCTGTGGGTGTCTTGGGGAGCAGCTAGTATGTGGCTGGAGGGACACTAGGAGTACCTGGGACTCTGTCAAAGAGCTTGTACTTAATCCCATTTGCAGTGGTGTCAGGATGACACCAGTGTGACTCAGTTTGACCATGTGACCATGTGATTCAGGTTGACTAGCTAGCTCTGGCTGCTGCGCAGCCGGATGGAGCCAGGTGTTACTGCAGCAGGCCAGGTGCTGCCGGGGTTATGCAGGCGCGGTGTCCTGGAGGCATTTAGGAGGTGGGACAGGCAGGACCTAGGTTGGCTGGATGCAGAGGCTGACCTGGAGGGAGAATCAAGGGTGACGTGCCGCCTGGCTGATGGGCAGGGAGGGACCCACACACCAAGAGAAGGAGCATGGAGTGAATGGGCCTGACATGCTGGAGAAGTGGCATTCAGATGCAGTTGCAGTGAGATCAAATTGGCTATTTGTTATGTGGGTTTGGAGTGTGGGAGGGAGACGTGGAAGGAGAGACTCAGTTGGGAGCAGGTGGGTCACCATGGCCCAGGTGAACAACATAGGTAGGCAGAGTGAGAAGGGACAGGAGGAAAGGGAGCGAGAGAGCCAGTGTTGTAACCAGCTGGGGGGAGCCACAGGCTTCCTGCCCAGCCAGGCTCCTGCCCACTGATCCCAGTGTCCTCGATGAAGGAAACAGGATGTAGCCAAAACGTCAGGGCCAAAAGACTCGATGGGGTGTTGGAGGAAGCAGGTCTCAGGGCCAGGTAGAGGTGTAGGAAGAACACAGTGGAACTGGGGCTGAGGCTCGTGACAGATCTTGAGTCCAGCACGTGTATCATTTGGACACTTCGTGGTAAAGAGGATGGTAAGAAGGGTTCTATCTGCTGTCTGGGGGATGGTGTCAACCCTCAGCAGGGTCAGAGCCCCGTTTGAGGAGGGAGATACTGCTTTGCAGGCTGCAGACCAAACAGCAGGGAGCTCCAGCACTGCCAGGACTGGTCTGCACGGAGGTCCGCACCCAGATGGGTGGTGGGCTGAGCATGACACTGCCAAGAAGGAAGACAACCTTGATTTCTCAAGAGGGAGACTGCCATGCTCAGGCCTAGACCCCTGAACACTGACCCCAGTGCAAGCCCATGAGAGAAAGATGGTCAGACCAGTGGATCAGGATGGAGGGGAGGGAACCAGCGAGCTGCTGTCCTGGCCCAGATCTTCCTAGTATTTGCTATGTTGGAACTCAGCCCAGTCCCTCACGGTGAGGGGGCACTGATGAGGTAGTGTTGGGTGAACCCTTAACTCATTTCCTCATGGCAGCGGGCAGTCGATGAGGAATGTGCTGGACATGCTGTATCTGGGTGAGGTTGGAGCGTGTGGCCTGTAAGACCACAGACCGCCACAGACTAGCTGTGTGTCCTTGGGCATGTTTCTGACCGTCTCTGGGCCTTACCTCCGTCCTCTAGAGACAAAAGATCAGAGTACCTACCTCACAGGGCTGTTGTGAGGGGTATGTGGGTTAATGGTAGAAGGTGCTGTGCTGCTCGGGGCTCCGTAAGCGACACCCAAGTGTTGGGGACTATAAACGGGATTGAACATGGCGTTTGAAACAAGGCTGTTCGTGGACAACAGGAGCACGTCGCCTTGGCAGTGATGCTGCCGTGTGGATTTCCATCTGGGGGAACCACAGGACCACAGTGCAGTCTGATGCGGACTGGATTAGCCACCGTGAGGGCTCTCAGGTCTCATGCTGCAGAGCGCCGACAGGCCCTCCCTCTGGACAAAGATTTTGTTCATGTCTTCGAGGAACAGATTCAGGAAAGGTCTGAATGAGACAGAGTTGGGCCAGTGAGAGCCAGGGTGGGAGGTTTTTCTCCATGAAGAGGGTTTCACAGATTGGGGGCTGATGCCAAGCCCCAACTCAGAGCTCAGGTAATAGCTGTAAGGTTTGCAGGAGCAGAGGTGCGCCTGTGCAGGCTCCGGGGACTCGCATCTAGAAGGGCAGGAAGGAGGCCCTGCGCTATAGCCTCGGGGCCAGCTCTGAGGGGGGGGCCGCCCCTGTCACGGAGAAATTCACCCAGGTCACCCCCTCCTTGTAGGTGCCCAGCACTGTGCTTGGACTAGAGCCCAAAAACGCATGTTCGGGTCTTGAAGTCGTGTGACCCACACGTTTTTCCCATGCCCTACTTTCTTCCCGAGCTCCCTTTTCCTGACTCTTGTCTCCGGATCCCCGGGGGGGGGGGTGGGGGGCTAGGGTGTGAGTCTGTGCTCTGATGCCCCTCCACGCCAACCCCCTGCAGCTATTTTGGCTTCATCACCAAACACCCTCTGCTGAGCCGCTTTGCCTGCCACGTGTTTGTCTCCCAGGAGTCCATGAGGCCCGTGGCCCAGAGTGTGGGGTAAGCCGGTTGGGGAGTGCCCAGGTGGGAGAGCAGGGCTGGGAAGAGGGGCAGGGAGGTGAAGTCTGGGGAGAAGGCCAGGTGTGGGGTGGAGAGTTTGGGCAGGAGTGAGGGGGAAGGTCAGGTGAGAAGCAATAGAGGTGGAGAGCCGGAAGTGGGTGGGATGCAGATTTGAAGACTTGGGACAGGAGCCTGGGTGGGGTGGGGTGGGGGAGGGTATTTGGGATGGAAGTGACACGGATCCCGGTGCTTGTCATCACTGTTCCCGAAGGGCTGAGGAACGGGGGTCTGGGGATGACGGGCAGGTGGGTGAGGAGGGAGAGCTGCAGGCGTGGGGGGGGCGACTCAGGCGGCTCTGAGTGGCTAGTCGATGACTCTCTCTCCCCCAGCCGCGCCTTCCTCGAGTACTACCAGGAGCACCTGGAGTACGCCTGCCCCACAGAGGACATCTACCTGGAGTAGCCGCCCACTGCTCTCCTGCTGCAGGGGCAGCTGGGGCTGGGTGTGTCTCCAGAAGCCACCACGGCTTTGGCAAGAACTGGATTGGGGGCACGTGGGAACTGATGTCCAGGGAGATTCCTCCTTGCTCCCCAGGGGCTGCGGGAGAGAGGAGTCCTCTCCACTTTCCCTCCAGTCTGTTCTTTCTCTCTGTGTCACCCTCTTCTGCCCCTTGACCTCCTCCTATCTCCTTGTTTCTGTCTCTGCCCCTCTCTCTGCCTGCAAACTCTCGCCCTCCGCTCTTTACTTGGGGTCAGAACTGGGAGGGTTGTAGAGGAAGGCGAGGCTGTAGGTGACAGGTGGCACCAGGCTCCCAGGCGATCCCCTCCTGCCCCTCCCCTGTGATTTATAAAGGAATTTTAATTTTTATAGTGAATCTCAAGGGATTATCCCATCCTTGACCACAGGGACAAAGAGAGGAACCCCCCCCCCCATACTGGCCCACATGGAGCTCAGGGGGAAGCAGGGAGGGGTTCCCCAGAAGGCTCCTGGGGAAGATTAGGAGTAGCTCTTGATGCTTACCCCGAGCCCCCAGATGCTAGGAGGAGGGTGCCCACCCTGGCCCTGGCCACACCAGCGTCCGCTTTGCCGCTGCAAACACTCCCCGCAGTCTAGCACCTCAATAAACTCTCTGCTTGGTGTGACACTGGCTGTTTCTGGGGGGGGGGCGCAGGGGCTGCCCGTGGCAGTGGGGACCAAGACTCCAGGGTGATGGAATCGCGAGAAGATCACCCCTTCAGTGCTCTCCTGCCACCGGCGCCCTGGAGATTCTCCCCAGATGCACTTGATTGGCCAGCAGGGGAACTGAGGCCAGAAAGAAAGGGCAGTGGTCACACTAAATGTGTTCTTCCACCTGCATCAGAGCTCCCGGCTGGGGAGCCGGTAGGGCTCAGATCAGCCTGTGTGGGAGCTCATGGGAGTATATGCACACTTGTGAGTGTATGTGTGAGGGGCCAGTCGGCTCAGATCTTAAAATTGGCATTTAAAAATTCTCCACAGAAAGCCAGAAGAGAGGAGGTGGCCATTTTTCACTAAGCCTCTAGGAGGTTGTAGATGCTTCCAGAGAAAGGGCTTTCCTGGCCCGGGACCTGCGGTTGAGCCCCAGCTCTCGGGTGCTGAGGTCAGCATGGTAGGCAGGGCCTTTCTGAGGGTGGGTCTGGGTCCACCCCGCAGAGCCTGGGACCAGTGCAACCCTGGGAAGACCACAGGTAAAGGTTATGAAATGTGAGCAAAGGGAAGGACAGATTCACTACATAGGAATTTAAAACTAGTGTCTATAAAAATCACATGCCTCTACTCGAATTAAGAATCAATAACTGGCCCAGACCTTTGGCACGTGGACAGCCCCACCAACAGAACGGGGACCCAGACCAGTCTCAGCAGACGGGCAGCTTGTAAACTAGCACACCGGAACCTTCCAACTCCACTGTCAAGAAGACAAAGTAGAATGTCTGTGAGAAGACTTTACTACTGATTAAAGCTGTAAAGAGACAGAGAGCCCTTGATGTGTATGTTTGAGACTTGCCCCCCTCTGCACCTGGGCAGGGAGCATGGCCCTCAGACCCCTCCGGCTGCATCACCGTGGGGACCCACCACCGACCCACCCGCTCCCTCTGCTCTTCCTTCACTGGGTCAGGTGGGAATTCTCCACACCCTTTCACTGCCCTCATCCAGCTCAGGAAAGGCTCTGCATGCCTGCCCACACCTCCACCTCAGCTCCTCCAACTCTCCCCATTTTTCTGTATCATTAACCTTTCCCCCCAGCTGACCCTTTAGGACAGCTATTGGACATGCTTGAGTGTCCTTTTCCCTGGAACAACTCCCTCTCGGTAGGACCCTTCCCTTACAGCCCACCTTCCTTCCACCTCTTTGACCTTTCCTGCACCTCCCTCTCATCCCCTTTCCCTCTGCTCCTTGGATCTCAGGGTTTCCTCTAGCTCAGCTGTCTTGCAGACCCCCTCCCTGGCTTCTTCCCTTGGACTCAATGCCTTCCCTGTGCAGACCACTTGGCTCTGCTGTGTGCGTGTGCATTGGCTCACCAACCCCAGCTGACCTCCAGGCCACTCCTTCAGCCAGTCAGTGGGTTAGGGTTATGACCCTAATGAGAGCACTGAGGTGCAGAGGGCCTGAGCCGCCCAGTAGGGGCTGCGGACCCTTGGAACTCACAGGAGCACTTCCCTACCTGCTCCTGTCCAGCTGTGTTCTGGGTTCTACGTTTTTTTCCTCCGACGCCTGAGTTGGAGCTGCCCTGGATCCCTCATTGCTGCCACCTTCACCCCCACCCCGTCACTCCCAAGTCTGCCCCTTCACCCCGCCCCCCTCCCTGGATCAAACCACCTTGAATCTCCTCCTGTGTCCGTGCATCCAAAGCCTCCTCCAGGCTCCCTGCGTCCACCTGCGTCCGTGCGTCCAAAGCCTCCTCCAGGCTCCCTGCGTCCACCTGAGTCCGTGCGTCCACCTGCCCTGCAACCAGATGAGCTTTTGAACAAACCCCAGCGGGCACTCTCCCTCTTGAACTCTGCAGTGACTCCCTGTGGAAACTGCCCTGCCCCTGCCCCTCTCAGGCACCCCCACCCTCCACCCCATTTCTGCCCCTAGGACCTTTGAGCTTCCTGTGGGCATCCGCTGTCCTCTGTATGTTGCTGGGTGATCTGTCCTCCTGCTGGGTGCTGGGGGCGCGGAGCCTTGGCGTTGGTGAGGTGTCTCTCCTGGCTCCTCCCCTGGCAGAGGCTGTGGAAGACGAGTCCAAGAAAGCAGGGGCGCGGCTGATGCCCCCTCTCCTGGAGCCCAGTGCGGTGCGCGCATGCCCAAGCCCTCGGACCCCCCCCGTGGGAGTGAGCAAGCCTCTAATATCAGGACTCGGACCTCTGGAAATCTGGCTAAGGATTGCATCCTAAATTAAAACCTTTGTACACACTCCTGTTTAAAATATTGAAAGCATAAAAATAATCTAAATTTTGACCAACTAAAGGTATATTTCCTTAATTGAAATTTGGGCAGATATGAAGAAAAGTAATATGGAGATAGTTGTTATGCTCTCATGGGAAAATACGCAGAACCTATGCTAGAAACTAGGTGTTGAGAAGAGTGAGCGTGAAGAAGGCTAACAGTCTGTTTCTCTTCCTGTTTTCCTGTACAATGTCTTAATTGTTTCAAGTATTATTGGTGCTTATTAGAGACCCCCAAATGCAAATAGAAACATGCACAGAAAAACCAAAAATAAAAAAGCAAAGGCATTACTTAAATGCAAGCAAAAAAGGTTATTTGACCACAATAAATGTGCCTGTCTTAGGACTCTGCTGAGGGGTCCACCAGCTTGCCCTCCAGCCAGGCCGAGAACAGCACTCTGGAAAGTCAGTGCTCGTCACCATAAACACTATACAAAATAGAATTTCTCTACTTTTAAGTATTGCTTTTCCATTATAAAGAGCCCATGGTCATTATGGAAATTTTGGAAGCTGCAGAAAATAGAAGGAAGGTTACAAAGTTCTCAAGTCAAAGACAACTCTTGCTGATTCTGTATTGTCGTCCAGTCTTCCTTTCTCTTTCTTTCTTTCTTTCTTTCTTTCTTTCTTTCTTTCTTTCTTTCTTTCTTTCTTTCTTTCTTTTTCTTTCTTTCTTTCTTTCTTCTTTCTTTTTTTAAAGGTTTTATTTAGGGGCGCCTGGGTGGCTCAGTTGTTAAGTGTCTGCCTTTGGCCCAGGGCGTGACCCCAGGGTCCTGGGATCGAGCCCCGCATCAGGCTCCCTGCTCCGCTGGGAAGCCTGCTTCTTCCTCTCCCACTCCTCCTGCTTGTGTTCCTCTCTCGCTGTGTCTCTCTCTCTGTCAAGTAAATATTTACTTGACAGAGAGAGAGAGAGCAAGCAAGCATGACCAGGGGAGAAGCAGGCTCCCCCCTGAGCAGGGAGCCTGATTTAGGGCTCGATCCCATGACCCTGGGATCATGACCCCGGCTGAAGGCAGACGCTTAACCACTGACCCACCCAGGTGTCCCCTCCAGTCTCCTTTCTATATATGGGTTTTTATTTTATTTTGTTTATGACCAGAGAGAGAGATCAGGGGACCCAATGAAGAATTTATGGCAAGAAGATTAAAGCAAAGTCGCCCACGTCACTGTGAAACGAGCTGTGTGCAGTGGGAGATGGTCTTTGTACATGAGTCTCTAGTCATGAAACACAGACCAACAGATACATGATTCAGAAATGTTTGAGCAGCAAGAAAAAGGAGGAAAGCATGGATTTGAAAATCATAAGGTACAACAAACACACGTACACACTGGATTCTGTATTCTACATGTAGACAACACCATTTTTTTTGGATGTCAATGAAAATATATCAACAATAGATCACGTGATAGGTGACTCCAAGCCTTCAGCTCTAAGAGAAAGCCCCAGGGAGATGGGCCTGATCAGTCAGGGTGGGAGGAGTTAAGGCTGGCTTGGCTGCTAGAAGGCCCCCTGGAGAACAGCAGGCTCCTTCCCTTGGTCCTGTGACCTGGGTGCTTGGCCTTTGTCCTCATGACTGCGTGAGGGCTGTTGTATCTTCCAGCGCTGTGCTCAGTTTTGGGCAGGAGGAAAAGCAAGGGCAAATGGGAAGGCAGCGGATCTTGCAAAAGTCCCACGGAGCGCTGCAGTGAGGAGTGGGTAGGAGAGAGGCGGTGGGGGAGGAAGAGCTGGCGTGAAGTCCAAGCTCAAGGCCTCCCTGAACCATCACCGAAAGGATGAGAAACAGGAACACTCACCTGCTGGCTCCTGGCCCCCATAGGCAGAGGGCTGCCCCGGGAGTGCGCACCCTCTGCTCTTCAGGGCAGCTCACAGGCAGACTGAGAGCAGAGTGAAGAAGCAAGTCCTCTTAGGATCGCCCAGCCAGCCACAGCTGAGGTCAGAAGACCTGCCCCCAACCTGTGATCCTTTAAAGCTGAGCAATGTTTCTGACCTCCTCAAAAGAGGCACAGAGAGCGAAACCCATGACCGGGGAGCCCGTGGGAAGACCCGTCTCCACCCGCCAAGCAGGGATCCAAGACCACCCCAGGATGAGGCAGTAAATGGCACCCCCTCTGAAGAGCAGAGCAGCGCTACCAGGCTCCTCACCCCTGAAACGACCACCGTGAGCTGGCCTCACCTGGTTTGCAGGTGTGGACACAGGTGTGGTGGGACCTGTGCAGGTGTGAAGTGCGTGTGGGACAGGAGTTGGTACGCAGCACGGAAGCTCTCCCTGCATGTGCCCCCACCCCGCTGCCTGGGCCACGTTCTGTGGAATTGGCATACAACCCAGCAGACAGGCTGTCTCACATCCAGGTTCCCGTCCTGAGTAGCGCCCACTGAATCAGCTGCCCTGAGTACTGCTCCCTCGTACCTGTGAACGAAGTCCTTTTATCCACAGAACCTGGCAGAGAAGAGGATTAAACAGTTCACCCTGAAAGCTGTCTCAGCCATTGTTTGAGCGGATGGCGGAAAGGCGAACCTGGATTTTATTTTTTTATTTCCTTCGTGCAGAGTTGGAGCAGTCGGCTGCAGACATAGAGGGGTCTGGCGCCTGCCCCGTGCAAAGCCCCACCTCCACAGAACCCCACTCAGGGCCCGGTGGGCCCACCACTCCTTGGCCTTCACCTGCACAGAACACGCTAAGCCGGGCATGCCTGACCCCCTGCACCCCTCCGGGGCACCCTGCATGAGGCTGACAGGCACTGTGGTCAGCACAGGGGCGTGGAGGAAGCCCGCGGGAGGGGGCAGAATGGGCGGGCTCAGCACCGCCAGGACCCTGCCCTGTCCTTCCTCAGGGACTCCACGTAGGGACTGGACTGTGCTGCTCCCATGGGGAGGCATCTCAGGGTGGGTGACTTGTCCAGTCAGGGTGGCAAAGGAGAAGGAGGAGGTCATGCTGTTCAGACACGGTCCTCCCCGTAACGAAGAGTGGCAGGACGGGCACAGACGGACCCCCCGGCTGTGTCTCAGGTCTACCCCAGACACGGCACATTACACTGAACCCTCTGGTGGGGACCGTTCCTCTCCCCGTCAGTCCACATTCGCTGGGATTAGGAGGGTGGGGTTAGTACTTAATTTCCTTCTGTATCAGTGAGCATTTTGTGGTCACGACCAAACTACAAAAACTGACTCTGGATAACTTTTTTTTTTAGGTTGGTGTATATATAGGAAATCAAATATAATTGATAAAACTTTTAAAAAAATATTTTATTTGTTTGACAGAGAGAGTGCGCACAAACAGGAGGGGCAGCAGAGGCAGAGGGAGAAGCAGACTCCCCGCTGAGCAGAGCCCCACGTGGGGCTCGATCCAGGACCCCAGGATCATGACCCGAGCTGAAGGCAGACACCTCACCGACTGAGCCACCCGGGCGTCCCTAAGCTTGGATGACTTAGCCAAAAGGAAATGTAGTGGGAGGGAGCTGGGGACTCCCAGGGTAGAAAAGAAGGCCGACAAGGGTGCTCCAGAGGGTCAGCGGCTGCTTCAGGGGTGGGGGGGCAGCAGCTCCTGCCCCCTGCCTGGCGCAGCTCTGCTGTTGGCCGATGAACCAAGCCCCTTCTCCTGTTCTGTGGGTCCCCACCACCTGGAGATCCATGTCTGGGTGACAGCCAGCAGCTGGACTGACTGCCCCCACTCCAGGTTGGAGGGGGGCTGCAGTTCCCACAGGGCATTGGATGGTCCCTGGGGAGGGCAGGCTCTGGACACCATGTTGTTACAGTGTTTGCAAAACAATGAGGAGATATTTCCACTCTTGCCGTGGAGTCCTGGGCCAGGCCACCCCCCACAACCGCTCTCTCCAGAGCCCTAGGTTCCTGTCAGCTCAGATGGCACCCCAGACCCCTCTTTTTCCCTTGGGTCCCTTTCTTCTGAGACCACCTGAAGAGAGACACCCCTCCTTGCTGTGGGGGGTGTGGGGCTGCCAGGAAAATGGAGTTTGTGCTGGGGGCAGGCTGTCGTGCCTTGCCCCTGTGGCTGTGCCCAGGCCAAGGAGGGATCCTCACACTCAGGGCCCAGGAGGCTGAGGGGGAGGCGTAAGTAAGTGCACTCCTCCCTCTGTTACTTAACCCTGCACCAGGCTGCGGTCAAGGAGGTGACAGGACACGGCAGACCCCGGAAGGCAGTGTCAGGTGCAACAAGGGAAGGGTACACTTACTTTAATGCCGTGATTAAAACACGATTTGCATGAGCACAGAGAACTCAGACTGGGATCGCAGGCATTGCCGGGGCTGCTCTAACAAGCACATGGTACTTTTGTAGTTAAAAACATTCAGGGAAGAGGCAAATTTAAGCATTATTCCATGAAAACATCCCCTTTGCTCCCCCTTCCGGTCACTTGGGGGACAGGCGAGCCCGGGAGCGAGGAGGCGGAGGGGTGGTCTCCCTGCAGGTGCTGTCCCTCTGCCCGCCACGCAGGCCGCTCCAGACGTCCCCTCTTCCTTCCTAACGCAGCACCACCGTGTTTGCTCTGTCCGTTCCAAACACACGTAGCTCCTCCCAGAGGACACTGGGCTCCCGGAGGAGGTCGTGCTTGGGAATGGAAAGCCACCAGTCTGGGGAATGGATCTTAAGTTCACAGGAAAAGGGGCTGTTTTTTAAATCAACAGTGGCAGAGAAGAAAGGGAAGTGCAGGGACATCGCGGACAGCATCTGGGGCCACGACAAGTGTGTGCGTGCGTCTGTGTGCTGCGTGCTCACATGTATGTGCCAGTATGCAGGCGTTTGCAAGTGCGTGTGCACACCGGTGACCGGGTGAGGCGCGGCTGAAACGACAGACCAGCGTCTCTGCTCGCAAAAGCACCACACAAAACCAAGAGTGGTTCAGAGGGTGATAGAGTGTGCTTCTCTCGCAAACCTTGGGTGCAGAGGGTGGGTTTCGACAGCCCTCCTCAGATTTCAGCCGACAGAGAAGCATCCCTGATGTAGTCAATGATTTCTGCATCCCCCTCCCCCAACGATGATACTCTGCAGGACCCGCGCTCTTCCTTTGCCGTGTGTATCAGTGGAATTCTCACTTCTGTTGAGGTTAGGGTACAGATGTGACGACCTAAGCCTGCGGCTTTATTGCTTTACCCACCGCCCTCCAATCAAGTTAGAGAACATTTATAGCCCCTAGTGTCCCTTCTCAGGCAATAGCCACATACCCCCACCCCCACCCGGGAGGAAGGGGCTCCTATCACGCCAGAATCCCACCTGAGATCTCGGGGTTGATGCCAATACCCTTTGCTAGACAGGAAGTGTCACGGAAACAGGGATCATCCCCTCTGGTGGACTGTGCCCCAGCATTATGCACAGCACTTGGTGGTGAGCCAACGACCCAGGTGGGCAGCAGGCCTGCAGGACACCTGTGCCTGGGGCTGTGCGTGGACGTTAGCGCTGGTGCGGTTCTTGCTCAGCGTTTGGTCTCTGGAGGTCATGTACAGACGGTGTGCCCGCTCCAGTTCCCCAGTCCTCACTCTGGAACCAAGGCACCTTGAGCTGACTGCCCCACTGGAAGGGAAGCTGCAGCCTACAGGGGGAGAGCATGCCCAACTCATCTGGGGCCTCTTAATGCCAGCATCAGAGGCTGCAGGGGTCCCCGAGGAAGCCACTGCCCTATGGGGGCAGCCCCAAGACACAGCAGGAGCTGGGGCGTGGTCAGTGTGGCCCCTGAACCAGCCCCGAAGCGATGGGAGAGCCAGCACACCACGTCTGACAGCAGACGCTCACTCTCCAGACCGCCCGTACTCGTACACGTGGTTGCCATACACCCCATTCACGTGGCCCATTCACGTGACTTCCCTGGGCTGAAAGTAACAGATAACCCACCAGCAGTGGCTTAAACATGTAGGGTTTATTATACTGTGAGCTCTGGAGGTAGGCGGCTGCAGACACTGGCTTAGCAGCAGCAGGATGTCTGGTCAGGGCAGCAAGAGCACCGTCCTCACTGCCCCCAGAGGAAGAATGTGCGGGGGACCCAGGGGTCCTGGCAGACTGCCACTGACCTTTCACTGACCAGGACTCTTAGTCACATGCCATTCCTGGAGCAATCATTGGACTGGATTGTGACTGGGTCAGGTGGAGTTGTACCGCCTAGTCAATGGGCCTCTGCCCGACACTGGAAAAGGGTCTACTGGTAGGGAAGTGGGTGCTGCCCTTGAGCACCCAGACAACGCTCTTCTGAGCCAGCGCTGAGGGAGCACATGGGGCACGCGTGGACCTGCCACCCACACACACACGAGGTGACGACAAGGCCTACACACCGCTGTGTGGGTACAGGCGGGCAGTCAGGAGTCCTCTCTGCAGAGCCATTGACAGAGCACGCTGGCCCCACCAGAGGACAGCCAGGCCAGCATGCCAGGGCTGAGGGGTGTTGTGTGGGGAGTAGGGCAGGCCTCCGAGGGTACAGGGCTCTAAGGAGTTGGAACTTAATTCTGAGCACCATGGGAAGCCTGCAGAGTTTTGAGCAGGGATGGAACCAACCCTGAGGTATGCCTTTGTCCGCTGGGTGGAGAAGCCAGGAGACAGGAAACGTGTGGGGAGGCGGAAAATGCAGAACTTTGGCAGGGGCGGAGGCAGGGCCTGGGGAGCTATCTCAGGAGCTTATCTCCTCTTATCCCCACCTGGAATGTGCAATCACCACCTGCCTTCAGACAGGGTTCTGGTAAGAGCTCCCCAGGAATGCGTCTTCCAGGGAGTGCCTGGAGCTCACTGCAACTTCAGGGTCGCGTGCCCACCATGCCCTCACACCCACCCCACCCAGTTCCCGCACACAAAGGCACTTACTATGGCTTCCGTGAAGGGACACGCTCACACTTAGGAACCAAGCCCGCACTGACACATACAATCACAACAGTGGTGGGGCAGCTCCCGGAGCCAGAATGCTTGGGTTCCCAGCCCAACCTCCTAACGGCTGGGTGACCTCAGACAAGTTGCTGGATCGCTCCATGCCTCAGTTTCCTCATTTGTAACACAGGCAGAACAGCACCTACCTTGGGGTTATCATAAGGATTAGATGAATTATCACACCTAGGAGTACCAGCTGGTGTTATTAGCATTATCAGGTACAGACCCCCTCAGCACACCCACACCACAGCAGTGAACCTCACACGCCTGGCTGGGGCGAGGGGACGTGGGCTGGCCTGCACCAGTGCTCTCAGGCCTGGGGCTCTGGGCAGTGGCAGCAGGACGGCCGGGGGGTGCAGCCAGGCTGACAACAGATCTGCAGGGCAGGGTCCTCACCCCGGGCCATCTGGCTGGGGCTGAAGGTCACGGAAGCATCGAACTGGGCCTTGAGCAGCTGAAGTTGCTTCAGCGCCTGCATTGCTTCTGGGGCGACCTCAGCCACACCTCCCAGAAGATTGTAGTTCTCACCAGGGTCCTCAGACAGGTCAAAGAGCAGTGGGGGCTCATGGGCAGTCAGAGGGTTAGAGGCGTGGCAGGCAGGGTCCGGCGTGGTGTCACTGTGGATAGAGCCTAGAGAGGGGGGCACGTCTGTGCAAAGGGCAAGAGGGAGAGGAGGGGCCGGGCTCTGAGGCTACAAGGGGGTCAGCAGGGCTGGGGGAGAGGAAATTACCCTGGGTGAAGAAGTGAGCTTTGTACTTCCCACTCCGCACAGCAAAGACCCCATGGACCTCGTCTGGGTAGGCCGAATAGAAGAAGAGAGACTGCCGGGGGCTCTGGGGGCAAAGTCAGGGATCACAGGGTGGGCAGGGGTTCCCCAGCACTCATCTGTGTGTAGCTGGAGCCACTGGCCTTGTGTCAGACCCTGGATATGTAGCTGCTCCTTGCCCACCCAGGAGCCCCACTGGCAGCACCATCTGGATGCCACTCAACAGAGGCTCTCTGGGGTGGAGCAGGACAGCCAGGGTCTCGGGGTTGTGAGCCCTACCTTGCCTGTGCCCAGCAGCAGGGGGCTGAGGTCAACACCATCCAACGTGACGTTGGGTAGCGGAGCCCCAGTCAGGGCTGCCAGGGTGGGCAGGATGTCCAGGGAGCTGGCCAGCTCATGGGTCACACCTGGAGGCAGAAGGCTGTGTGATCACTCCATTTGCCATCAGGGTTGGGGAGGTGGGGCCAGGGGTTCATGAGGAGAGGGCCTGAAGACTGACCAGGAGCGATGTGGCCTGGCCAGAAGGCCAAGGCAGGCTCTCGGACACCCCCCTCGAAGGTGGTTCCCTTTCCACAACGAAGAAGGCCAGAGCAGCCGCCATGCGACATCCTCATCGTCTCAGGCCTGGGACATGCAAGGAGGTCATCAGTGATGCTCAGGGTGACCCCTGGTGACCCCGTCCCAGAGGTACATGCGGTGCACCAAAATGGCCAGCACGTGCCTGTCCCCTCCGTGTCCTACCAAGACCAGGACCTCCATGTACTTGTGGCCCCATGGGTCACCACCACACAGCCAGCATCTCCTCAGACACCCTTAGCCCATATGTCCTCAGCCACGAGTCAGGAGGGGAAGATCCCAGCGACCCGCCGGTGAGGTATCAACCAGCATTTCCCCACCCCCTGCCACAGCAAACCCGTTGTCTGCAGTGAAGATGACCAGCGTCTCTCCGAGCAGCCCCAGGTCCCCCACAGCTGTCATCAGGGCCCCCACAGCTGCATCCAGCTCCATCAGGGAGTCCCCAAATGGCCCTCGGCCCGAGCGCCCAGAGAAGCTCTGCCCACTGAACTGGGGGTAGTGGGTGTGCTGTGGGCGGAGACAGGAGTTAGCGCTGGGTAGGAGTCAAGGGCAGCTCAGGGGACAGGGCCACGGTCACTCACGTGAGAGGCGTAGTACAGGAAAAATGGCCGGCCCTGGCGCTGGGCATCAGCCATGAGGTCACGGGCGAAAGCCACGTAGCGGGCCTCGAGTCCAGGCAGCCACGGGGGCTGTGCTTCCACGGACAGGTTGGCCAACAGCGGGATAGGGACCAGGCCCTGGTCACAGCTGCCATCACAGGGGGTGGACGGCGGAAAGCAGGTCAGGTTCTGGCAGGGGCCCTGGGGGAGCAGTTCCATTCAGGAGTCTGGGCTGTGGGGTGGGGCTCAAGGGGTCAAGGGGAAGGGGACTGGTGGAAGGTGGGGAGGAGGGTGGCTGAGGGCCCTGGAGGTTCCTACCTGGTCATGGGAGTATGGGATGCCCAGGAATCGATGGAAGCCCTGGTGGGGGGGCAGAAAGGCCCCCTCAGGCCCCACCCCAAGGTGCCACTTGCCAGCTATCCCTGTGAGGTAGCCTCGGGCAGCCAGGACCTCAGCCAGGGTCACCTCCTCCAGGGGCAGACCCCCTCGGGAGCTGGGCTCCAGAACTCCAGGGTACAGGCCCATCCGAACTGGGAGTCGGCCAGTCAGGAGCGCAGCCCTATAGGGCAAGTCACAGAGTCCGTGAGACAGAGAGAAACTAAGGCTGAGACGGACACATGGAGGAGGGAAGAGCGGGGAGGAAGACAGAGAAACGTGAACTTCTCCAAAGATACAGAGCCCCTTGCCTCCCCCACCGGAGCCCAGAGTGAATCCGGGAGACGTTGTACGGGCTCCCCTGCCCCCTCACTTACCGGGAGGGTGTGCATAGAGACATGGGCACATAGAAGTCGGTGAAGCGCAGCCCCCCTGCGGCCAGCTGGTCCAGGAGCGGGGAGGAAGACAGAGAAACGTGAACTTCTCCAAAGATACAGAGCCCCTTGCCTCCCCCACCGGAGCCCAGAGTGAATCCGGGAGACGTTGTACGGGCTCCCCTGCCCCCTCACTTACCGGGAGGGTGTGCATAGAGACATGGGCACATAGAAGTCGGTGAAGCGCAGCCCCCCTGCGGCCAGCTGGTCCAGGTTGGGGGTGGTGGAGCTAGGGTGCCCATAGGAACCCAGGTCCCCATAGCCCAGGTCATCAGCAAAGATCAGCACGATGTTAGGGGGGCCAGCAGTGGCCAGGCCTGTGGCCAAGGCCAGAGCGAGGGCCCACAGTGCCACCATGGCACACAGCACAGATGGGGCTGTCACAAGAGACCCCTGGGAGGGAAAGCAAACTGGCTCCAGCAAGCTCTACTCAAGAGACCCCAGATCCAAGCGCTATCTTCCGCTGAGACCCCAGATCCAGGTGCTATCCTCCTGAATCCCCAAATCCAGGCACTAACTCTCCCCCGAGACCCCAAATCCAGGCACTACCTCTCCCCTGAGACCCCAGATCCAGGTGCTATCCTCCCCTGAGACCCCAGGCACTAACTCTCCCCTGAGACCCCAAATCCAGGCACTACCTTTCCCCTGAGACCCCAGATCCAGGTGCTATCCTCCCCTGAGACCCCAAATCCAGGCACTACCTTTCCCCCGAGACCCCAAATCCAGGCACTACCTTTCCCCTGAGACCCCAAATCCAGGCACTACCTTTCCCCTGAGACCCCAAATCCAGGCACTACCTTTCCCCTGAGACCCCAAATCCAGGCACTACCTCTCCCCTGAGACCCCAGACCCAGGCACTACCCCCTTCTTGAGACCCCAGACCCAAATACTCCCCGACCCAGACAACCCCTTCCTGAAGTCCCAGCGGACTTCCGGAGACCCCTGACCTCAACAGAACCCAGGAGACCGTAGCCTGGGATATAACTCCCTGGAGACCCTCGGGGACCAGGACACCTGATTCTCGGGCGATCTGACCCTCTTCACCTAGAGGCTGCGGCTCAGGCTCGTGGTCAGGGGCAGAAGTCACATGACACTGACCCCCGGGGCCGGCGCGGCTGGACGAGGGCAGTACCGGGCCGAGGAGGGGCGGGTCGGGACAGCGGGCAGCGGTGCCCTCCGCTGGCGCTTCCGCCTCGGCCCCGCCCCGCCCCCGGCGGCGCCCCCGTCCCCGCCCCGCGGTCCCGTGACCCTCCGCGCGCGGCCGCCCAGGGCGGGGCTCTCGGGGGCGGGGCCTATCGGGGGCGGGGCCTGGTGGGGCGCGGACTGGGTCGGCGTCGGGGTCGGGGTTGGGATTGGGGTCGGGGTCGGGGGGCGCGGGTGCGGGGGTGGGGGGCGCGCGCTCGGCCCCGCTTAGCACCCTAAGGCCGTTGGAGGGGCTGGCGCGGGCCAGGCTGGGGCGGCGCGCGGGGTCGGGCGGGGCCCCCAGAGCTCTGGGGCTGGGGGACTCGCGTCCTTTCGGAAAGGCCCTGAGCGCAAGGGGGTGTTGTGGGCATCGCTGGATGAGCCGCGCGGAGCGAAGGCCGTGGAGCCTGCCGACTGCTGGCTTTTTCCCCAGCGTTACTTCTGGTGCTTTTCTCGACGCACGAGACGGCAAATTCTTTCAAGCCCTTTCCCCTCCGTGCACGTGTCTGTGTGTCAGTGTGTGGTGTGTATGTGTGTGTGTCTGGGTATCGGGGGTCTGGCCTGCTTTGGGGTTGCACGATGGGAAGAACGCACTGGCAGAGGAGATGAGTAAGCTCTGGCTCCATCACTGGATAAGCTGGGACAGATGACTTCAGCTTCTTGGTCCCCAGTTGGTTTGGCTGTGTCAGTCAGAGGGAGTGTCCAGGAGGATGGTTCGGTGGGTGTTTTATTCAGTGCAGTAACTGGGGCCCCCAGCCAGCAGCTCCCCTAGAGCAGCTCCCCCTACCCCAGGAAATTCTCCAGGGCAGCTTTCTGGCCTCAGTTTCCCCCACAAGCTCAGGGCATCCCTTTGGGACCTCTGACCTTGGGAAGACCAGGACCTGGGTTTCTGGCTGGGGGGGGGGG
>NW_024424564.1:57059670-57186674 GCF_017311325.1 Ursus maritimus
TCCCCTGAGACCCCAAATCCAGGCACTACCTTTCCCCTGAGACCCCAAATCCAGGCACTACCTCTCCCCTGAGACCCCAGACCCAGGCACTACCCCCTTCTTGAGACCCCAGACCCAAATACTCCCCGACCCAGACAACCCCTTCCTGAAGTCCCAGCGGACTTCCGGAGACCCCTGACCTCAACAGAACCCAGGAGACCGTAGCCTGGGATATAACTCCCTGGAGACCCTCGGGGACCAGGACACCTGATTCTCGGGCGATCTGACCCTCTTCACCTAGAGGCTGCGGCTCAGGCTCGTGGTCAGGGGCAGAAGTCACATGACACTGACCCCCGGGGCCGGCGCGGCTGGACGAGGGCAGTACCGGGCCGAGGAGGGGCGGGTCGGGACAGCGGGCAGCGGTGCCCTCCGCTGGCGCTTCCGCCTCGGCCCCGCCCCGCCCCCGGCGGCGCCCCCGTCCCCGCCCCGCGGTCCCGTGACCCTCCGCGCGCGGCCGCCCAGGGCGGGGCTCTCGGGGGCGGGGCCTATCGGGGGCGGGGCCTGGTGGGGCGCGGACTGGGTCGGCGTCGGGGTCGGGGTTGGGATTGGGGTCGGGGTCGGGGGGCGCGGGTGCGGGGGTGGGGGGCGCGCGCTCGGCCCCGCTTAGCACCCTAAGGCCGTTGGAGGGGCTGGCGCGGGCCAGGCTGGGGCGGCGCGCGGGGTCGGGCGGGGCCCCCAGAGCTCTGGGGCTGGGGGACTCGCGTCCTTTCGGAAAGGCCCTGAGCGCAAGGGGGTGTTGTGGGCATCGCTGGATGAGCCGCGCGGAGCGAAGGCCGTGGAGCCTGCCGACTGCTGGCTTTTTCCCCAGCGTTACTTCTGGTGCTTTTCTCGACGCACGAGACGGCAAATTCTTTCAAGCCCTTTCCCCTCCGTGCACGTGTCTGTGTGTCAGTGTGTGGTGTGTATGTGTGTGTGTCTGGGTATCGGGGGTCTGGCCTGCTTTGGGGTTGCACGATGGGAAGAACGCACTGGCAGAGGAGATGAGTAAGCTCTGGCTCCATCACTGGATAAGCTGGGACAGATGACTTCAGCTTCTTGGTCCCCAGTTGGTTTGGCTGTGTCAGTCAGAGGGAGTGTCCAGGAGGATGGTTCGGTGGGTGTTTTATTCAGTGCAGTAACTGGGGCCCCCAGCCAGCAGCTCCCCTAGAGCAGCTCCCCCTACCCCAGGAAATTCTCCAGGGCAGCTTTCTGGCCTCAGTTTCCCCCACAAGCTCAGGGCATCCCTTTGGGACCTCTGACCTTGGGAAGACCAGGACCTGGGTTTCTGGCTGGGGGGGGGGGCTTTCTGTGGCTCCTAACCCTGGAACCAGTGGGAGAGTGGACAGCACCCTGAATGGCCTCTGGGGACTGGGGTGGGGGACCAGGACACAGCTTCCACGGAAGCCCAGCCCTGGCTGGGGAGCTGGCATTTTCCCGATGAAACATGAAAGCTCAAGACAAGGGAGTGTGGGGGAGCAAAATTCGAAGGGCAGGAACTCTCAGAGATGGGCCCGGGGATGTGGTCAAGGCTTGCTGCTGACCTTGTGCGGAGAGGATGGGTCCAGTCTCTGGCAACCCGTCCCCTTGGTGGCACAGTCCAGGGCGGTTTCTGGGCCTTTGCGTGGGAGCGGTATGGGGTTGAGTGGCCAGGACAGGAAGTTTTTCCATGGCCCAGAAATCTTTGAACCTGTAATTGGAGCTATCACAGCTGGTTGGCGCTGTGAATTGGAGTTTAAAAGGAGTCTACCAAAAGCACTTTCTTCCCTTTCAGCAGCAAACTGGAAACTACCCCAGGCAGCGAGGACCTGCCCTGATTCTTGGGCAGAGCCTGCCTGTGGTTTTAATGTTATGCAAATGGCTGGCATCTTCCCCTGCGGTTCCTGAAGGCTGCTCAGGTGTGTGCACACGGGACCACTGAGCCAGCCCAGCCCTGACCTCTAGGTAGGGGGAAGGTCTGCGTGCTGCCGGCTATGTTTGTTCAAAGCCAAGCCTCTGCAGGCGGTTTGAGTCTTTTGGAGATGTGAGTTCTTTTTTGGCGTTGCTGCGGGAGCTGGCAGGAGGGTCAGCTTGGGATAGAGCCCTGACGGGAGGCATCCTGCCAGTGCGAATGATGTGGCTCTGGACGCCTGGGACATTGCTAATTTGGAACTGACGCCCACAGTTAGGAGAGGGGCCTTGCAGTGAGTGGTGCTGGTCTTGTCTTTCTGTACCTAGGACAAGGGCGGAGAGGCCTCTGTCTCCTGGGTCTGTGTGGGGTGGGTGGGGTGGGTGAGTGGCTGCAGTGAGAACACCCCCACATGAAGGGATTCTGCAGTGGTTCCTGGGACTGGCTGATGTGGGGACACAGGACATCAGACGCCATCTGTGCAGGCCTCCAAATCCTCCCTCGTTGCCTCAGCAACCACTGTTCTGACCCTTGACCCGGTCCACCCAGGTTGTATTTCCTCCCCTACAGCTGCCCTGATGTGCTGTGGCTGGACCCAGTTCCAGAAGGGCACAGCTGCTGGGTGCATGGCTCAACCGAGGGAGGGAGATTTGTTTGACCAAACTTTAGTCAGGCTCCTGAACCTTCTCCTAGGCCCATCTATGCACTTCCTTGTAAATCCCAGTTTTAGCGAGAATCCTCCACCCTCGATATCTGAACAGGTTCTTTCTTTTCTTTTTTCTTTCCTTTCTTTTCTTTTCTTTCTTTTTTTCCCCCTAGATTTTATCTATGTGTTTGAGAGAGAGCGAGCCGAGGGGGGGGGGGCAGAGGGAGAAGCAGTCTCCTCACTGAGCAGGGAGCCTGACGGGGGCTCCATCCCAGGACCCCAGGATCATGACCAGAGCTGAAGGCAGATGCTTCACCAACTGAGCCAGGCCCCTCTGATCAGGTTCTTGATCCCCCTGCCATTCCCAGCTGATGTCTGATCACTTGGCCTGTTCTTGGCCAGAATCCTGGTAGAAACCCCAGAAACCCCTCATCCCTGATGTTTTTTTCTTAGTCAAAAAGTCAGTTTTCTCCACTGACCCCCACGTGCTGCTTGGCTATTGTAGGTCAAGTTTCCTTGACCCTCATAGGGTCCCTGGCTAGGTCTGAAACTTAAACTGACAAAAATTAAGAGGAGAAAGCCCCCACATTTGTTTAATTTTATGTTTTACCTGACATGGGAGACTTCATAAGGAAATGACCCAAAGAAACAGTTAAACCTGAGTATTTTCTGCTGGGTTTGATGGGGACTGGACAGATGTGGGAGACTATGGCAGGTTAAGGGGTATGAGGTTCGCGTAGTCAACGGGGGAAGCTCAGCAAGGTCAGTTTGTTGGGATTCTTCCCTTTGTCTTTGGCACAAGGGTGCTCCTGTTCTCTGGGGAACAGGGAGGGTACCTCTCCCAGGAGGGTTTGATGGCCTGTTTCAGGGGACAAGGGAGGGGGAGGTCAGAGTGACCTTCCGGCTTCTGCTGTTTTCTCAAACCACTCCGACTTAGAATAGTCAGCATGTGAGGGGTCATGTTCTGGGGCAGCGTGTTCTGAGCCCCGTCTCTATGGATTCCCACCTGCGCAGGCTGCAATCAGAACGGAGCCCCACCACGAAACTCCATCGCAGTGGCCTGCGTACCCGCTGTGAGGGTCCTGAATGGAGCGCCTTACTGTTCTAACTTCCGGTTGGTGGACAGACACTGTTAAATTAGTCTCGGCATACGACATCGGGATTCAGCAGTTCCACACATCCCTCATGGCTCATCATGGTCGGTGTTCCCTGAACCCCCATCCCCTCTGGCAGCCATCCGTTTGTTCTCTATAGTTAGGGGTCTGCTTCTTGGTTTGTCTCTTTTTTTCTTTGTTTTGTTTCTTAAATTCTACATATAAGTGAAATCATATGGTGTTTGTCTTTCTCTGACTTATTTCACTTAGCATTATAATATGTAGTTCCAGCCATGTCGTTGCAAATGGCAAGATTTCATTCTTTTTGATCGCTGAGTAATATTCCGTTGTGTATATCTACACACACCACTTCTTTATCTGTTCATCAGTCGATGGACATTTGGGCTGCTTCCATAATTTGGCTTTTGTAAATAATGTTGCAATAAAAACAGGGTACATTTATCTTTTGAATTAGTGAATATTTTTGGGTAAATATCCAGTAGTGGAATTACTGGGTCATAGGGTAGCTCTATTTTTAACATTTTGAGGAACCATCATACTGTTTTCCAGTGTGGCTGCACCAGCTTGCATTCTCACCAACTGTCTTACCATTTTAACAAGTGTTGTGAATAATTCTTTCTTTAACAAGGTGCTGACTGGGAGGCTCTCATGGCATCCATTGGAATGGAGAGGGGGATGGGAGGGCTCCGAGAAAGGGGGTGCAGCTCTGAGCAGATGGGAGATTTCCTGCCCAGGAGTGCTGTGGCTGGTGTGAAGTGGTATGTCTCTGGGTGCCACTGTCCCTCTGCCCCTGCCCCACTCACTGCAGATCAGTAGGATATCCTCTAGCCCCAGGCCTCTGAGCTTGCTGTTCCCGATCGGAAATTCTTGACCTTCTATCAGCCTGGCTAGCTCCCCACCTCCTTCAGGTCCATTGGGATGTCACTCTTTCAGCGAGTCCTTCCTTGGTGTCCAAGCGCCCTCTCCCACCCCTCTGCCCAGTTGTGAGCTGCTGCCCTTGTGCTCTGTTGGTGAGGGCATGAACTAGTTGACATAAGCAAGACTTAGCCTTGGCTGGCATGTGGCAAGTCTGTATTATTATTCTTACCATTATTTTCATCATACAGTGGTGCCGGGCCAGGACCATGAGGATTTCCAGACAGGGAGGGTCTTCCACAGGTGGCTAGGGAAGATAAGACTTACCTGGGTGACAACAAGGTGGAGAGATGAAGACAACCTCTGAGTTGAGTTACCAGCAGGGGTCAAGTTTGTCAAGTTTTATTCAGTCTTGCATGCAAGGGGAAAGCCTCTGAGAGACCACTTCAATGATTCACTCAGGGCAGGAAGGAGAGTCACTGTTAGTCTAGATACAGAACAACCTCTGTTTACAGATCACCTACCTGTGAATGACACTCAGCCGGGCTAATGACTGGTTCCCAAAACATGATGCTATCATTCAAGTTCATCAGATCATTGCATGTGCATCTCATCAGGAAAGCTGATTTCTGAAGCTCTGCCCAGACCAGGTGTGGGACAATTTTCCTTTCCAGTGCTTTCAAGGGACTGGATGGAGCTCAGAATGAGCATCTTCTCAAGGAGAGCCAATATTTAGCAGCAAACTCTAGACTCAATGAGTATGGCAGCCGGGACACCCCACTGCAGAGCCTGGTGCAGGTCTGCCCTTGGGGGTTGGGGGGGGCAGCTGTTATTGCATGAGTCCCGGGGCTTGAGGAAGATAAGGCTGTGGTGTAAGCTCCTCAGGGGGTCACAGTCTAGCTTTCCGGGGCAAGAGGGGCAATTTAATGTGAACACAGAAGAGAAGATTTAGACACCAAGATAATTGCACCGTTTTGCACATCTCCTTCAGCACAGTCCCAAGGAGTGGATAATGGAGGAAGATGACCCTAAATTAGGTAGAACTGACAGTGAGCATTCGTTCTGGATCTGAGGGAGTGGGGTGGTGTTGGTTGTGCACTAGTAATGAAAACCGGGGCTCACAACAGCCCGTGTGATGAAGCTGAGATGCTGAAAACTCCTTGGTTTAATGCTGTTGGAAAACAAAATTCAACTGGATAAATGTAAAGATCTAATTATCTTTATTCAGTGATTCTTGGATCAGGCAGCATCCCATCCAACAAGGAGAAAGGAGCTCCAAGGAGCTGTACACAATGGAAGGGTTTTAGAGGCAGAAGAAAGGGGGACAAGGAGGTTAAAAGAGTGGATTTTGCTTCAGGCAAGGTCACCTTCCTTTAGGGAAGGCAGGGGTCTTATCTCAGATGACCTCGTGGTGCTGACGAGGGAATTCCAGACTGACTGGTTTGAAATTCCACTACTGGGAGAGGCTGAAACTGCCGCTCGGTTAGGTTATAAGTCCTGCTGGGGCTTAGCAAAAGTGACTCCATTTTGGAGCCTGTGGTTTCTTTTTAGCAATGGAGAAAAAGGCGTCCAAAGACTGAGCTGCTATTGTGCTGACCTGCTCAGTTGTCCCCTAAATGTCCTCTGAGAGGGCTTGGAGGACATCCCCTCACCAAGATATTAAGGGGTGTAGTTTGGAGTAGGGAGGAGGGGAGCAACATTCCTGAAAGGCTCTGGGGAGGCTGGCTGCTGTAGGGCGGAGATGAAACAAAATAAGGAGATAATGGGGTGGCAGAGGCCACACGACTAGGCAGGTGTGGTCATCATGATGGTCAAACAGAATAGTATGGACTCAGAGACCATTGGCTCATTGACAACGGAGTCACCCTCCAGGACACAGAGGGGAGTGTCAGTGGAGGTTTGGGCGGTGGTGGAAAGACCCTGGGTCTCAGGAACCGGCCTGGACCTGACTCACAATGCAGGAAAGTCGCTCCAGCTCCTCTTCCAATTCCTGGACATGAGTCATTCACAGACCTCCAGCCCTCTGCCAGAAGGAAAGACCTGGCGGAAACACCCAAGGCCATGCTAAGTCTTCCCTATGGCCTCCCCTGCAGGGAGGTGCGGCCTTTTGCCAAGATTGCTATCCACTGGGCGGGTGCGGGGGGGCACTTGAAGCTTTCAGGGATTGCTGGGTACTGGTTCCGAGCTACAGCCATTTCCCAGACATTCTGATGTCCCTATAGTCCACTGATTAGCAGGGGGCTTTGGAAGTCAGGTGAGATATGCATTCTGGGCCACAGTCCATCTCACAGTGGACACAGCGGATATGTGGGTCTAGCTTGCATTAATTTCCCCAGTTGTCGAGATATATGAGCAGCCGACGCAACACTACTTGCTGGTCCAGGCAAGAACTTCCAAGGTGGGAAGCCCGAGGAGGCCTCTAGAGCTCCCCCTCTTATATCAGTTGAGGAAACACCAGCTACTTTGACAGCTAGCCCCCCAAATATCAGGGACTTAATACAACAGATGCTTATTTCTCGTTTACAGAAAGTCCAGTTTACAACATTGGCAGGAATGGTGGGGTGGGGGTGGGGGCTCTCTGCTCCATATAGTCATTTAGGGACCAGGACAAAGGAAGTGCTGCCATTCTCAACATGTGGATGTAAAGTCATCCTGGACACCTACGTCCAGCAAGCAGAAGGGTGAAGAGAAAGCACGCAGGCTTGAGCAGGAGGCACATATTATTTCTACCCAGATCAGTTCCAGAACTCTGTGACATGGCCCTACCTAGGTACAAAAAGGGTTGAGAGGTGTGGCCTCTTGGAGCCAGCAGTTGGGGCACCAGCTTTCCAACATCTCAGTTTGTCAACTGTGGCAAAAAGAGTAACTCCCTAGAGGACCAGTTCTATGGTGTTGCTGGAGGAGAGTGCATTTCTAGAAGCTCAGATGAGATGCTTCTCTTTCGGTCCTTCCAATGACTTTGTAGGCACCAATCCTGGTGTATTAAATCCCTTTCTGCTCAAATAAGCTGTATGTGAGTCTGTAATCTATATACAAATTCTAGCTTTTGCAGTCAGTGAGATGAGATGTTGGGGAACTGGGAAGCCAGTGTGTGAGGGATCACTTGGAGGGAAATGGGTGATGTCAGAACCTGGGGTGAGCAAGCAACCTGTCATCAGGATGCCAAAGCCCTGGGGCGCCTGGGTGCCTCAGTCAGTTAAGCATCTGACTCTTGATCTCAGCTCAGGTCTTGATCTCAGGGTCATGAGTTCAAGTCCTGAACTTGGCTCCACGCTGAGCATGGAACCTACTTAAAAAAAAGATGCCAAAGTCCTAAGTGAATGAGAGGGTGTAGGTGACCAGGTGGGACCCATTTGTACAGTACCATATTCCCAGTGCCTCATACTTTGGTGTGTGTTTGTGTGTGTATGGGTCTATAATAAACATTTTAAAATATAGAATGTCCTTCTGTTATTTATGCATTCATCTAACATCTGTCCAGCAAACAATCATTAAACACTTATATGCGCTGACTGCTGTGGCTGAAGAAGAAATGCGTTTCTGGGGCACCTGGCTCAGTTGGTAGAGCATGCACCTCTTGATCTTGGGGTTGTGAGTTCAAGCTCCACATTGGGTGTAGAGGTTACTTTAAAAGAAAATAGAAAAAAAAAAAAAGAAAAGAAAAACATTTCCAACAACATAATCTAATGCAAGACACTTGGAAATGTTCACTAAAATATAATAAGCATTCTTTTAAATGTATATAGCTGAGCTTGGAAGAAAGCAAGGGATATCCCCAGAGATACTAAATGAAATGGAAACTAAAAGCAAAAGGGTAAGAAAGTATGATATCGGGGACATTCTCAGGACTTTTAAAGACCCATAACTTCAGTGATAGGCTAGAAAGACTAAAAAAATTTGCTTTTCAAAAAGAAAAATGAAAGATTTTGAAATGATCTCACCACACGATGCAAATAAAATCTCTCCTCAGAATTCATAAGCATAGACTTACCTTCAAATGGGTGTGGGTTTTACATATATACTACCTGGGTGGTTTGGAACTGAGTTGGAGTGCTTGTAGGTTGGCAGCTTTGGGGCACCTAGCAGGAGTGAGTGCAAATCACCTCTGGAGGGTTACAGTCTCAACTCAGTCTCTCCAGGTTCTCACAGACTGGGTTAGCCAAACATAAGATCACAATCTAAAATCGCAAACCACGTAAGTTTTTGCTAAAAATGTTCACAGACATAAAAGATGCAATCGGAAACCTGAACAAGAGATGAGAAGTGGCAGAAGGGATCAGAGATAGAAAAAAGGGAAAAGGAAAGAATCTGATAGATTTGAAAATGAACAAAGTGTAACTATTTTTTTTAAAGATTTATGTATTTATTTGAGAGAGAGGGAGAGAGAGAGAGAGCAAGCAGGGGGAGGAGCAGAGGGGGAGAGAGAATCTTAAGCAGACTTCCCACTGAGTGAAGAGCCTGGTATGCAGCTCAATCCCAGGACTCTGAGATGACAACCTGAGCCGAAATCAAGAGTCGGACACTTAACTGACTGAGCCACCCAGGTGCCCCCAAAATATAACTTTAGAAAACAAAAATATAATTGAAATTTCAGTAGGCAGATTAAGCAGCAAACTAGACAGAGCTGAGAATTCTTGAACTAGAAGATTGGCCTACAGGGACATCTGCATGGCTCAGTCAGTTAAACTTCTGCCTTCTGCTCAAGTCATGATCTCAGGGTCCTGGGATCAAGCCCTGCACTGGGCTTGCTGCTCAGTGGGGAGCCTGCTTCTTCCTCTCCTTCTGCCCCTCCCCCTCCTTTTCTCGGGCTCTCTCTCTCTCTCATATAAATAAATAAAATCTTAAAAATAAAAAAGAAGATGGGCCTACTGAAATTACCCAGAATACAAAATAGACTGGGAGATGAGAATATTTTAGAATGAGAGGGTCTACCATAATTAAAAATTTTTAAATCTTTAAAAAAATTTCACACCTTACAATTTTGTTAAATATATTCACAATGTTGTGGATCCGTTACCATTATCCATTTCCAGAATTTTTTCATCATACAAAACAGAAAATCTGTACCCATTAAATAATAGCTACCTATTCTCTCCTCTCCCAGCCCCTGGTAACCTCTATTCTGCTTTCTGTTTCTATGAATTTGCCTATTTGAAATACCTCATACAAGTTGATCATATGTTTGTCCCTTTGTGAATGGTTTATTTCACTTCACATAATGTTTTCAAGGTTCACCCATGAAATCTAACATATTTTTATAGAGGATACTGAGGAGATATAACATTTAAAAAGATAATAGCAGACAAGTTCCAGATTTGATGAAAGACATAAGCCCTAAGGCTCGGAATCATAACAAATCCCAAACAGGACAACTAGAACTAAAACAACACCTACGCATAAATTGAAATTGAATCGTATTAAAGACAACAGGCTCTTAAAAGCATCCAGAAAGAATAAATTACCTACATAAAGAATAACAACTTAAAACAGCGTTTATTTCAATGTCAGCAGTAGAACCCAGATGACAATAGAATAGGAAGTTAAAAATGTGGGGTGTAAATAACTGTTAATCTAGAATTGTATATGCAGGGTGACAGATTGCTAGCTGCCTATTCTAATATCGATCATGCTTTCTTCCTTATTAACAGAGCCCTGATTTCGATGGGGGGCAGTAATGTGTTCACTTAAGAAAGAACTTCATTTCCTAAGCTCACTTGCAGCCAGACCCATTTATCAGGCCAATGAGATAAAGCAGAGTTATTGAGTAAGGTTTCAAAAAATTCCATAAGGAGGTCAGACATATGTTCATAATGAAAAACTCTCTTCAGATGACAACTAGAAGAGGACCTTCTAAATCTAGTAAAGACCATCTATAAAAAACCTTCAGATATTATCATACTTAATGGTGAAATATCAAACATTTTCCTCCCATGACTGAGGGCAAAGCCAGGCTGCTTGCTCTTACCACTTCTATAAGACACTGTATTGGTGCTCCTAGCCATTGCAATAAGGCAAGAAAAAGAAATAAAAGGTAGAAAATTCACAAGGAGAAAGTATTTTGCTATTTGCTGATGACCTGATTATGTAGAAAATCCTAAGGAACCTATAAAAATGCTACTAGAACTAAGTGAATTGAACAAGTTTATAGGCTACAAAGTTTATATATAAAAATCAGTTGTATTTGTATATACTAACTATAAAATGAACTTAGAAACAAAACAAATGAACATAGAAAAAAAGAGACCAACAAAAAAACAGTACCAACTATAGAGACCAAACTGATGGTTACCAGAAGGGAGGGCTGTAGGGGGATGGGTGAAATAGGTGAAGGGGATTAAGAGTACACTTACCACAATGAGCACTGAGTAATGTATAGAAATGTTGAATCACTGTACACATGAAATTAACATAATACTACATGTTAAAAAATAATTAAAAATTCTAAAAATAAAAAATGAAATGGAATTTTCATTTGTAATAATGTGAACTAACAAAATTCTTAGGAATAAATTTAACAAAAATGTGTAAGAATTCTACACTGAAAACTACTAAGCCTTGCTGAGATAAATTAAGGAAGACCAAAATAAATGAGGGGATTTACCGTGATCACGCATTGGATGATTCAATATTATTAAGAATCCATTCTTTCTAGATATATTTATAGATGTAATTCAATACCAATAAAATTCCCATCAGCTTTTTATTTTTTTTATTTTTATGTTTTTTTAAAAGATTTTATTTATTTAACAGAGACAGTCAGTGAGAGAGGGAACACAAGCAGGGGGAGTGGGAGAGGAAGAAGCAGGCTCCCAGTGGAGGAGCCTGATGTGGGGCTCGATCCCATAACGCCGGGATCACGCCCTGAGCCGAAGGCAGACGCTTAACAACTGCGCCACCCAGGCGCCCCCCCCATCAGCTTTTTAAAAAATTTTGTAGAGGGGCGCCTGGGTGGCACAGCGGTTAAGCGTCTGCCTTCGGCTCAGGGCGTGATCCTGGCGTTGGGAGATCGAGCCCCACATCAGGCTCCTCCGCTATGAGCCTGCTTCTTCCTCTCCCACTCCCCCTGCTTGTGTTCCCTCTCTCGCTGGCTGTCTCTATCTCTGTCGAATAAATAAATAAAATCTTTAAAAAAATTTTTTTTGTAGAAATTGACAAGCTGATTCTAAAATTTATATGGAAATGAAAATGACCTAGAATAGCCAACAAGATTACAAAAGAACAAAGTTGCAGGGCTTATACTACTTGATTTCAAGACCTTATAGAAATTAAGAAATCTGGTATTAGTGAAAGTATAAATGTAGATTGAAGGAAAAGAATAGAAAATCAGGAACAGACCCGCATAAATGTGACCAACTGATTTTCAACAAAGGTGGAAAGGCAATTCAGTGGAAAAGGAAAGTCTTTTCAAAAGTGGTGCTGGGAGGACTAAAGCAGTAAGGCCCACAGAGACAGAGGACAGAATAGTGGGTCCAGGGGCTGGGCAAAGAGAGCCGGAGAGTTACTGTGTGATGGGCAGTTTCTGTGGAGGATAATGAAAAAGTTCTGGAGACTGACGGACGGCGGCGGTGGTTGCACAATCACGCAAATGTACTTAATGCCAGTGAACTATACACTTAAAATGGTTAAAATGGTATATTTTATGTTATATGTTATTGAAAAATGATCCAAAACAAATGGACATCCCAAAATGGAAAACACAAACATGAATCTTTTCTAACATCACAAATAAAAACTAACTTGAAATTAATCGTAGATGTAAATGTTTACAACTAAAGCTTCTAGATGAAAACACAGAGGAAAATTTTTGTGATTTTGTGGTAAGCAGAGATTTCTTAGGACACAAAGAACATGACAAATAAAAGAAAAAATGTTAATTGAGCCCATAATAATGAAAGTCTTTTATTCTTTGAAAGAGACTATTACAAAAGTGAAAAGGCAAGCAACAAAATTAGAGAACTTTAGACAAAAAACTTGTCCAGAATATATAGAGATACTAAATTTCAGTAAGTCAAACTACTGAGTTTTTAAAAAATGGGCAATAGACTTGAACAGACATGTCCACAAGAAGACATGTGCATGGTCTGGAAGCATGCCAAAAGAGGCTCAAAATCATCAGGGAGATGCAGACTTAAACACCCAAGGAGATTCTGCCACGCAGCCATTAAAATGGCTAGAATTAAAAACAGTCAATGCCAAGTGTTGGCAAGGATGTGGAGGAAATGGAAAAAGTTAGAATTTAAAGTGATACTACCATTCCGGAAAACTGCTTGCCAATTTCTTAAAAAGTTAGCATACATCTACCCTAAGACATAGCCATTCTATCTTAAGTATTTACCCAAGAGAAACAAAAGCAAAAGTCCACACAAAAACTTATATACAAATGTTCATAGCAGTTTTATTCATAATTGTCCCAAACTGGAAACAACCCAAATATACACTTCAACAGATGAACCGATAGGCAAAATGTGGTATTTTCTTTTTTCTTTAATAACTTTATTTATTTATTTATTTATATGGAGAGAAAGAGAGAGGGGAAGGGGCAGAGGGAGACAGAGAATCCCAGCAGGCTCCACACCCAGCACAGAGCCTGACGCAGGGCTCAATCTCACGACCCTGAGATCACGACCTGAGCTGAAATCAAGAGTTGGATGCTCAACCGACTAGCCACCCAGGTTTCCCCAAATGTGGTATTTTCATAAAATGGAATCTTACACAGAACGAAAAGAATGAAGAGTGAAGTTCATCCCTAGATGGGCTTCCCTTCAGGATGGAGGGCAGGGATGAGTAGGTGGAAGGGTACTCTGGTAGAAAGTAGGCCCGAGCTGCCCTGTCACTGAGAAAGTTGAGAAGAGGGGCTAGGAATCATTGTTTTTTTGTGTTTCTAAAGCCAAGCCCTCTCTGCAGTGATAGTCCACTTCTCTCGCCCAAAGGTCTCTCCAGCCCCCTCCACTATACTTAGGGAGCAGGTCTGTGCCCTACAGCTAGACTCAGTGAACCCCACCCCACTCCAGCAGGGCCCCACTGTGCTGAGACAGCTTTCTTCCCCAGCAGCCTTCGTGTCTTTGTGGCTATGTAGTCAACGATTCAGCTTTCAACGCCTTTTCCATTTTCTGACCCCGTCTGCATCATGTCTTCTAGAGGTCCCCTTAAACTGCTATTTCATTTGCAATCCACATGCCTGTCTTCCAATACAGGGATGGATTCTGTATTTAAAAATATACATTGTTCTTTTTAACACTACTGTATTGTACACTTAAAAATGGTTAAGATGGTAACTTTTATGTTATGTATTATTTACCATAATAATAAAAAACCCACATAGTTCTTTGCGGGGGAGAGGTAAACATGTGGGTAAAACTCATAGTCTTGAAAGAAAAGGTAATTGGAATCCTAAATGTGAAACTAATTAGGCAGCTATTTCTGACTTTAAATTTCACTGTTAAAGTAATATTAATAATCTAATGCTCTTTCGAAGAATATACAACAAAGATCAGTCATCCCTTCACATCACTCCAAGTTTTGCCACAATATATGAAGAATGTTCATTAGAAGGCACTCTTGGGTTGAGGTGATAGAAACCAACTCTGAATTAGCTTTATGATGTTAATAAAAATTAGAGTGTTTATTGTGTACCAGGCCTATGGTAAGCATTTCATATTCACTTGTCTCATCGAGCCTGCACAATGGCCCAGAAGGCCAGGAGCCAACCTGTGAGCTCTGAAGGCAAGTGCTTGCCTCATACCCAGCGACTGAAACAGGACCTGGCATGTGGCCAGGATAAATGGGAGAATGATACAATCCCTACCATCGTCCCCAACTTATCAGAGTGTGGAATGGCGCTCCGGAGACATAGGAAAGACACAGGGAAGCTAAGAAGCTTTTCTAGGCCAGGTGGCTATTTGGAGGCTGAGCTGGGGTTTTAATCCAGGCACCTGCTCCAAGGACAGACTCTCAACCTAGAAAGGAAATTTATTGGCTCTTGAAACCAAATTCAAGAAAAACCGAAGTGCTTTCAGAGTTCAGGGAGTGTTTAGGGACTTACTCCTTCAGAGCCTCCCTTGTCCCCCGATACTTCCCTCATTGTTGCTCTCTTCTCCTGGCTGGAATCTTGGTCACCAGTAGCTACTGAGCTCACATCTCTTATGTAACCCAAGGGTGGAGAAACAGTTACAAGAGGTAAAATCCCAGGGCAAGGGGCGCCTGGGTGGCTCAGTCAGTGAAGTGGCTGCCTTCATCTCAGGTCATGATCCCAGGGTCCTGAGATCAAGCCTCACGTCTGGCTCCTTGCTCAGTGGGAAGCCTGCTTCTCCTTCTCCCTGCTTGTGTTCTCTCCCTCTCTCAAATAAATAAAATCTTCAAAAAAAAAAAAAAAAATCCCAGGGCAGGATTATCACCTGCCCTGCTTGGGTCACATGCCCACTGCCATGGTTCAAGTCCCGGATTCTGTACTGTCTAGCCATGCGTGACTTTGCACACGTTAAGTTACTTCCTCTTGATGACTTTTGCTTCCTCATCTGTGTCATGAGAACATTAACAGTGGCTGGTTCAATGAATGACATGCAGTGCTCAAATACCTTAGTAAGTAATTTATTTTCATAATTCTTATTGCATTTTTCTTTTTTTATTTAAGCAATTTTCATAAAGCTTTGTGGTGGTCTCTCTGTAGAAAAGTCTCCCTGTGAGGCTGTAACCCTTGCTTGCCCCCATCAGTTTTGGGGTTTGAGTTATATTATTCTTTGTAGTCTCCAGGACCTCCAAACCAAGAAACTAACATAAAAGTAGTCCTGGGATAGTGGTACTCCTCTGAAGGGACACATTTAGGCTGCTTAGGACACCCGCATAAATACAGGCCCAACGGAGTTCATAACTGCAAATTACAAAATTCTCACAGAAATAATCTGCCATGAGTGAAAGTCAGTAGGCACTACAGAGAGCAAGATTAGATGACCAAAAAGGTCATATAATTGAACTATTTTTTTTATAAGATTTTATTTATTTATTTGACAGAGATAGACAGCCAGCGAGAGAGGGAACACAAGCAGGGGGAGTGGGAGAGGAAGAAGCAGGCTCCCAGCGGAGGAGCCCGATGTGGGGCTCGATCCCAGAACGCCGGGATCACGCCCTGAGCCGAAGGCAGACGCTTAATGACTGCGCCACCCAGGTGCCCCATATAATTGAACTATTGACTAGAAATTTAAAAATAAATATTTTTAAATGATTAAAGACAAGAGAAGATGTTTATAAATCGCATTAAGTAAAAAAAAGACAAAAGCCAATATAAAGAAAGAGTAAGCAGATTTGACAATGTACCAAATTGAGCTTCTAGAAATGAAATCTATGGTCATTGAAATTGAAAACTCTATGGAAAAAAAAACATATGGGGAGAATTAACAGCACATTAAACACAAACAAAGAGAATATTAATGAGGTGGAAGTCTGAATTGGGAAATTACCCAGAATAGAGCACACACAGAGGAAAAAAAAAAGTACCGAGAGGAAAATAATTGTCGATTTAGATATCTACATTACTAAATTATCACTCAAGAAAGAGAGCAAAACAGGACATTTCAGAGACTGAAAGAATTTTTCACTACGAGACATTCATTAAAAATATCGCAAGTATGTGCTTTCAGGAAGAAGAGACTTCAACCCCAAAGGAAGAGTGAGTGAAGAGACAGGCTACCCTGCAGTCAAATCTGCACACGCGTGCAACGCGACAGAGTCACGGTGAGAATGACCAACCGGGAGACAAAAATGACAGGGTCAAGAACCTGGAGGGTGAGAGGAGGGATCGCAGTGCAAGTATTCGAAGTTCTTATTGCTACACAGAAGGGAGGTAGAGACAGTAGTTGACTTTAGAACTTGTTAATTATGCATGTTGAAAATTTAAGCATATTTATGCAAGTGAGAGAATGCACAACTTCTGAGCCAAACGGGGTTGAGGGAAAGGGGAGTAAAGAACACCTGATCCATTCAGCGGAGGGCAGAAAGGAAGGAAAAAGCAGCATAGGGAAAAAGACAACACAAAATAAGATAGTAAAAATCTATCAAAACCTATCAGCAATCACAATAAACACGCCATTAAAGGCTGAAAACTATAAGACTGATTTAAAAAAAAAATCTAGCTACATGGACTACATATCAGAAGCATACCTAAGATATAAGGAAAAGGATGGAAAAAGAAATATGAGGTCACTACTCACAAAAAAGGGCTGTGGTAGATTAATTACTGGAAAAAACAAAATTAAGGCAAAAACCGTTATTAGGAATAGTGGTGCTGTACAATAACAAAAGGATAATTTATCAGGAAGGTATAATCCTAAAACTCTTAGACTTAAAAACCAAGTCTCAAAAATATAAAACCAAAACTGGCAAATTTCATGGAGAGATTGCTAAAACCAATATCAGAGTAGTGGGATTCTAACCCATTTCTTCTGGTAATTTATAAATCACGTAGATGCAAAGTCAGAAAAGGCATGGAGCATTTGGGTAATACAGTTAACAAGCTTGGTATAACGGAGATTATATATATACCTCTCTCTCTATCTATCTATATCTCCTTGCATCCAACAATCCCTATCGAACGGATAGGCAACTTTTACAGAAATAGGTCGTGTACATGACTACAGAGACAGTCTTCACACAATCCCAAAACATGAGTGTTATGCAGACCACCTCCTCTGACCATAATGCAATAAGAAATCAGTAACTAAAGGTTAGTCCTCCCTCCAAAAAAAAGTAGTATACGTTTGAAAATGTAAGTAAGTGTACTTTCAGCAATTCCCAAGCCAAAAAAATTTGATATTAGAAAATCAGAACGTGAAATTGAAAATACTACTTATCATGACTTCAGGGTCATAACTAAAGTGCCACTTGGAAATGTATAATCTTAAATGCTTACTCTCAGAAAAGAGAAAGACTAAAAACTGAATTAAACAGCCAACTCAAGAAATTAGAAAAAGAATCATAACACAATAAAAAAGTAGAGATAAACTAAACTGAATAAAACAAAATAGAAAATACAGATGATTAGCAAAATAAAAAGCTGATTCTTTTTTTTTAAGATTTTATTTATTTATGTGACAGAGAGAGAGACAGAGAGCAAGCCCAAGCAGGGGGAGTGGCAGGCAGAGGGAGAGGGAGAAGCAGGTTCTCCTATGAGCAGAGAGCTGGACATGGACTAGACCCCAGGACCTTAGGATCATGACCTGAGCCAAAGGCAGACGCTTAACCGACTGAGCCACCCAGGCGCCCCTAAAAAGCTGATTTTTTAGAAATAATTTGTATTCCCAGAGAAGTAAAACTTAACATATCAGACTCAGGACGAAATGGAACCTAAATATATTGATAGACATTAAATAAGTAGAGGGAATTACAAAAAACTACACCAGACCCAGACAGTTTCACGTTCAAGTCGACGTCCAAGGATTCCTGCCTCCCACAAACTGCTCTGGAGTCTGGGAGAGGGTCTGATCTTCAGAGAAAGTTTGGTGTGAAGAGCTTGTAGGCTGAAGCTTCGATTCACCCGGTTGGGAATATGTGGAGCACCCACTGTGCCCCAGGCACTACTCCTGGGACAATCCGGGAACCACAGTGAACAGTAAGTGAGTGAGTGAGAGTGTGTTAGCATAGGTGCTGCGGAAGAAAGAGAAACAGATGGGGGGGAGCACAGGAAGAAAAGCGTAGACAGAAGAGTAGAAGGGCAGTCAGTGGAGGGCTGAGAACAGAATGCCCCACCAGGTTGTCATGGAAACCAAGGGGGAGTGGGGGAGTTGGGAGAAGCCGCTGAGGGAGGGCAGGGTTGGGATTTGGGTGAGGAAGCAGGCCCCAGGAGTGTGGAAGGGGGGAGGGGCAATAAAAGGGGGTAAAGGAGGCAAAAAACTTTGCCAGGAGAGGAGCCCACCACAAGGGCCAGGAGGGTGTGGACCACAGATGCCGGACGGGGCTGAAGAACGTGAAGGCGCAGGGCACGAAATCAGGGGCACCAATGACTGACGTTTGGGAGGCCAAGCAGGGAGAGGGCATAGGGTGGGGTGGGTGGGCAAGGCTGTGGTGAGGCAAGGGCCTGTGTGTGGCCTGTGGGCCCATCTGGGGATGTGCCAGGCACTGTTCTAGGTGCTTTGCCCACGTGAATTCCCCAAGGCCCTATGAGGCCTGTTTGCGTCTGAAAACGTGTGGTGGGAGAATGTGGGAAAGAAGCAGGGAGGGTGAGAAACGTCTTTCTGGAATCTTGGCCTGGACGGAAGGAGTGGGAAGCAGCAGGCCATGGGTCTGGTGACTGGACAGAGATAGGAGTGCAGAGGGGGCTGGGCTGGGACAGGGAGGTGGGCAGTGGCAGGCAAAGGGTGGCTTTTCCTGGGTGGTGGACTTTGCTGGACGAGGGGCTGCTCAGGAGTTATAGGGGAGGTGGTGAGGGGCCTGGTTCTTTTATTCTCAACAAAATAAAGGGCAAAGACACCCACTATCCTTTGGCTTCATCCTCTGTAAACCCACCATGCTGCGGGGATGGAAGGACGTAATGTGGGTAAAGTGCTTCTGGGTTCTGTTATTTTTGCTATTTGCTGGGGTGGTGGTAGAGCTGGGGGAATGTGCAGGCTTGGAATTCATTCATTATGTGCCCATCCTATGTGCCAGGCACTTTGTCGAACCAGTAAAGAACCAAGCAAGAGCTCTGGTATCTCCCTGGGCAGTGCCAGGCCCAGCTGAGCCTGGAGACCAAAAATCTGTTGGTTGCCGATCAGCAAAACATGAGATTTTCTCCCAAAAGATTTTATGGCTGCAGTGCGGGACTGAAGTGGGACTCATCCAGGGCAGTAGGTTGGTAGGGGGAGGCCTGGGAGGCCGAAGGGGCTCCCTTGAGGTCCAGGCTGGGTGGGCAGGTTGGCAGGGCTAGTGCAGAGGTCTGGGCTGCTGGGAATGGTGGTGAGGAAAGGTGCAGCCTCCTCTTGGCTTCCTTCCTTCGTCCACCACGAACCAAGGACTCTAGCAAGCATGTTCCCGACCTAGCAGCCAGCCACAGTGGGATGAAAGGCTGGGAGCTGGGAGTAAAGGCAGGTGGGGGTTGTGGGGGAGGGATGGGGAGGGTAAGGTGGGCAGGAATTGTGGGGCTGGTGACTTGGTGGGGGATGGGGGCAGGAAGATAGTGGAGACAGGAGAGGGGCTGGGAAGCACTAATTTCCTCTCTCCAGGGCTGGGCCACAGGAAATCCAACCCTCGTGCTTCCCAAGGTGCTTCCTGCAGATAAAGTGGCCTTCTGACAGGCCCCTTCCTGCTCCCCCCTTTCCCCAGCCCTCCCATCCTGCCCTAGTCCCCAGGGGACCCTCAGCAACCCCAGTCCAGCCAGGCCAGTGGCCTTGGGAAGAGTCTGGACAAGGGGGTGGGAGGTCTGGGCATCCTGGGGCCACACTTCCGGGCAGGGAGGGTCCGCCCAAGCTTGAGGAGAAAGCAGGACCAGACCCACAGACAGCGCTGGAGATTCGGCTCTGTGGGGTCAGTGGAGCCCTGGGAGGCAGAGATTTTTTCCTAAAGGGGTAGCGGATGGAAGAGGAGGCTCTCTCAGGGGTTAAGGCTGGTCCTTGGGAAGGGGGCCTTGCTCTGGGGTGATCAGAGACGGTTCTGGGGGCAGAGGGGTGGGTATTGCGGGGGGAGGGGCTTTGTGATGGGCAGGTGGTGGTCAAGGTGGCTGTGTGGGGAGGGATCTGTTCTTGGAGGGGGGTACCAAGTACTGTTCGTGTGGGGTTAGGGTGTTTCCAGGTTGTCATGGGGAGGAGTAGGGAGGTTTTCTGTGTGTAGGGGGTTCATTCAAGTTTATTCCTGGGAGCCTCGGGGGATCCAAGACTGTTCTTGGAGAAGACTGGGTGAGGCTGAGGGGGGGGCAGGGACTCTTTTCTGCCAGGGACCAGAGGGTGTGCCCATGCTTGGTTGTTTTATGAACATTATCAAGTACGTCCAGCGAGAGGGCGAGCAGCTCCGCTATGGGGGTCAGGGCCTTTCTTTGGGGGCACAGTCAAGGCATGGCCGGGAGTTCTGTGGGAGTCAGGAGCTATTTCTCGGGAGATCAGGGATATTCCGACATTTAGGGGCTGCTCTTTGCTCTCAGGGGTCTTGGGGGCACAGGTTTCGCAGCACTGGGGTAGTTCTGTAAGGTTTATTAGTGTTGGGGGGGTGGCATGCTCCAATGGGGCGGTGGTGCCTGAGCTAGTTTCTTTACTGCGCTCCCCTCTTCTCCGCCCACTCATCACCCCCTCCCGCGTTGCCACGACAACGTGTAAAACTAAAATTCACTTCCCCGTTGCAGGTGGAGACTAGTAGCGCCCCCTCCCCTAAGGCTGTCCTCATAGGTCGCGCCCCCATCCTGTCGTCGCTAAGGTGACGGAAAGGGGGCGACAGGCGTTGGTCTAGGCAGACCAGGGGGCCTGGAGGGTGGGGAGGAGGAGAGGCGGCCTTGGAGTCCAGACAGAACTCCCCAAACTCGGCTGGGGATGCGGGAAGCCGCGCTGAACACTATTCAGGGTGGTCGTAAGGGTTAAGTCGGAGGGTTAATTGGCTCTTGCTGTGGGAGAGCCCCTAGCCCCTCCCTGGCCCCGATGTCTCCTCCGTCTCACACCCAGGACTGGGGCAGGGTTGGTCACCGTCATCTCCCCCGGGCCTTGAGTGGTGTAGGGAGGTCGGTAGAATGGGGGAGAAGCTGCCACCCCCGGAAATTAATTCTCCCGTTTTTCTCTCCCCTTCCTGCCCTCTCTGGTCCCTGTGCCCAACGCGGACCCCACCCCAGCTTCAGGACCCCCGCCTCGCGGAATCTTCCTCGGTGGTCCGCGGATGCTCGCACGCAGCCGAAAGCCGGCGCGGCCCTCGCGGCTCAGCCACTCCCCCCACGCCAAGGCCTAGGACTCCCCACACCCCCCGCACAGCCCCCAGGGCCCCCGCCCTGTGGGGCGGCCCAGGCCCACCGCACGAACCCTCCCACCTCACCCCGGGACCTGTACAGTCCCCTTCGCCCCCGGTCCCCGGCTGGCCCTGAGCCCTCCCGGCCCCCGCCTCCGGCGCAGCCCCCTTGCCACCCCCGCTTCCCTCCCGGCTCAGGCCCCCTCCCCCCGCCGCCCCCGCCCCCGGGGAAGGCAGGCGCCGAGCTGAGCCGGGGCCGATGCAGCTGAGCCGCGCCGCCGCCGCCGCCGCCGCCGCCCCTGCGGAGCCCTCGGCGCAGCTGTCCCCCGCGCCGGCCCCGGCCCCGGCCCCCCCCGGCCCCCTCCCGCGCAGCGCGGCCGACGGGGCTCCGGCGGGGGGGAAGGGGGGGCCGGGGCGCCGCGCGGAGCCCCAGTGCGCTCCGCTCCCGGCCGCGAGCCGCCCGGGCTCCGGCCCGGGCGCCGGCGCGGGGATGGACGGCCCCGGGGCCAGCGCCGTGGTCGTGCGCGTCGGCATCCCGGACCTGCAGCAGACGGTAAGCCCCACCGCCCCGTCCCGGGAGCGCCCCCGCCCTCCTCGCCCAACCCCCTACCCCCCCCCCACCGGCGCGCTCTGAGGCTGGTGCCGGGACCCCAGGCCCGCGGCTACTCACCCCTCCCCCGCCGCCTCCGCGGAGACCCTCCCCACCACCCGGGCGGGGGCGGGGCCCGGGGAAGCACCGCCCTTGGGGCGGGTCCTCGCCTGCTGGACGCGGAGGCGCGGGGTCCGGGGCTTGGGCTCCGGAGCCCCGGACTCCTACGGGGGCTCCCGGGACTTGGTGCCCTGCGCCGGGCCGGGCGCGGCCGGTCCGCGCTCACCCGGTCCGCACTCATGAGCCCGCTCCGCCACAGAAGTGTCTGCGCCTGGACCCGGCCGCACCCGTGTGGGCCGCCAAGCAGCGCGTGCTCTGCGCCCTCAACCACAGCCTCCAGGACGCGCTCAACTACGGGCTCTTCCAGCCGCCCTCCCGGGGCCGCGCCGGCAAGTTCCTGGACGAGGAGCGGCTCTTGCAGGAGTACCCGCCCAACCTGGACACGCCCCTGCCCTACCTGGAGGTGAGTGGCGGGTGGGGGCGCGCGACCGGGGGCGGGAGGCGAGCGCCTGGGGCGCGACCACGGAGTTCCGGGACAAGAGCAGTGAAGGGCACGGCAGTGAGGGACACGGACCGGAGGAGTCAGCCGTGTGTGTGTGTGTGTGGGGTGTCTGTGTGTGCCCAGCGCAGTGAACGGTGTATACAGTGTGTGCGCGGGGCGCAGTGTGCGGTGTGTGTAGCGTGTGAGGTGTGAGCAGTACGTGCGGCGAGACTTGTGTGTGGCGTGCAGTGTTTGCAGTCAGCGTCTTGTGTGGTGGGAACAGAGTGGTTCTGCGGAGCGGGGTGCGAGTGCGCAGAGCAGTGTGTGGGGTAAGCCAGCGAGTTACCTGTGTGCACATCTGTTCCCTTCCCCCGCCGTGGAGTCTCTGAGGGCAGACCGATGTCTTTCTCATTTGTGCACCCATTCATAATGGCAAGGATGTTGAGTGCACTGTCAGGTGTGAGGACAGACTTACAGCTTGGGGTGGTGGTGGCAAGTGCAATGAGCATTAAAGTGAGCTTTATGGTGGTTGAGCTCAAAGTTGGCTTGGCCTCTTTGGTGGCACAGGGAAATGGGGTTAGTTCTACTCAGGGCATGTCTAGGAAGGTAAGCCTGGAATCAGGTCTTGGAAAAGGAGTGGCATTTTCCAGGGCATCCTGGGGTGGGAATGAGAGAGAAGGGGCTGTTGCAGGTGACGGGACAGCAGGCGTGCAGCCCATCCATGTCCATGGTAGTCCGTATGAGATTTGTGTGGCTGGCCGGGTGAGCAAGTAGGACTTGGTTTTGTGCACGCATTCGCTCACTCAGCCCAGGCGGGTGCCTTTTCTCTGCCTTTTCTTTACCTGAGCAGTTTCGATACAAGAGGCGAGTTTATGCCCAGAACCTCATTGATGACAAGCAGTTTGCAAAGCTTCACACTAAGGTAAGGAGGGGCCACAGAGAAGGGACTCCAGAGGTTACCTCCTGGCCCCCATGAGCAGTGTTCGCTTCACCCCAGCCTTGACTGGATTTTGTGATATCAACAATGTCCTTTAAAAATTCCCAAGAGCCCTCTCTCTGCTCCCAGCATCCTCCACCCTGGCTTGGGACTGACCACAGTCCCTCCAGCTTGGTTCAGGCTGTTTTCTCTTGTGTCAGGGCCCCGGAGTAGGCGTTGGGGCAGCTGGAGGGCTGGGTGCAGACTCCAGCACCATGGCTGTTGTGTGCGTGGTCTGGTGATGGGTTTCAGTCAGATCAGACTCTTGCTCACCCCTCTGGTGGGCCCCTGGCTGGGGGTGGTGGTGGAGTGTGATAGGGTATGGTGTCTTGGTGAGAGCCTGGATGGAACGGAAGTGAACAAGCACCTGATGTCCTCAGTTAGGGGAACTGGGAGGGGGTGGGGAGAACAAGGAGCCTAGCACTTAGTGGTCCGCCAGTGCTGGGCACTCATAATTAGGCATCTCAATTTTCTCCTGGGAAGGACTATCACTATCCCATTTTCCAGATGAAGATACTGAGTCCCAGAGAAGTGACGTGACTTGCTTACAGGTGTGCAGCCAGTGAAACGGGCTGAATCCAGATCTGTCTGTCGCTGGGGCCCTGTGCTTAGGGACACCTACTGAGCATCATTGCTAGGTGGGCCTGACCCCCAATGTTCTTTGGGGGCCACCTCACTGCCTTCTCTGAATGTAGGAGAGGTAATGTGGGTGTCACGGCCCCTACCCGCAGGCAGACCCCTCAGCTCCCACCTCAGGTTCCAGTGGCCAGGGGACGTTTGCTTACTGGACACTTCATTGACTGTCTCTGGAGCCTGTCTCGTTTTAGGAGAAGGATCTGAGCACTGTCACCTCTGGGTGCAGTGACCCCTCTGTGACCATGGAGCCTCCATGCCGGGCTTTTCTGCTGCCCCTGGGGCACATGGGGATAGAGGCCATGATTTTGGCTGGACAGAGACTGCCCTCGCTCTCCACTTGGCCCACTGTGACCCTGTCACTCTGGGTTCCTCCCCAAATGGTTACCTCTTCTCTAAAACTGTCCCGAGCAACCCACAGGACACTGGTGACTATTGACCTCTAGTGACTCCCACTGGGTTTTAGATTGAGTTTCAACTCCTTACCCCAGCCCAGCATGTTTCTGCCTGCCTGGACTCTAACCAGCCCTCACCATCACACCATCCCCTCTGGGTCTGGCTGACATCTCCCCCCTGTCATGAGCACCCTTCCTCCTGTTTGATTGTCTAGACTCACCTTAGGAGGACACCTCCTGTGAAGTGGTTCCCATGGTGCTCTCTCCTATTTCTGATGCAGTCTGAGTGTTTGTAGAAGACCCGGGGCCTCCAGCCAAGGCAGCTTGCCTTTTGCAGGCAGCATCTGTAGCATTAGCCTCAGTGAGGCTTTGCAGAGTGAATTAATGCATGACTAGGTCAATGAATGAAAGGCAAAGTCATGTCACAGGAGGGGCCACCCACAGGTGAGGAAGGGCCTCAGGGATAGGGGTCTGCCTTGGGTGATCTCATGAGGAAGAAGGAACAGACCACCTTGGGAGTGATGGGGATGTGGGCTGTGGTAGGGGTGGCTCCTGCCTGGGTGCCTTGGGCTCTTCCAGGCTGGGCAGCTTGGGGCAGCATGGCTGAGGAGAGGAGTCAGAGCAGTGGTGAGGCTGGGGTAGGAAATTTGCTTGGGGGCATGACCAGGGCAACCTGTACTTGATGAGGGGCTAGCTGGGCTGAGACTGACTGTTGCAGTGGGCCGGGGATGCAGGGAAGGACTTCAAGCAGCACCTGGGCCCAGTGAGCTGAGACGGCCATGTGAGAGTACAGGACTTAAGGTGATATGTTGGGTGACAAGGTCATGGTGTAGGGTGACAGGTGTGAGGAGGTGGGGCAGTACCTGCTCCTGTAGGGTGACCGGTGGCCTGAGGCTTACTGGTGGGAGGCGGGTGGCAGATGATTGTAACTGTGGTGCTGGGCTGACCAGGACGGCTGGGTATTCCAGGCAAACCTGAAGAAGTTCATGGATTACGTCCAGCTGCACAGCACGGACAAGGTGGCCCGCCTACTGGACAAGGGGCTGGACCCCAATTTCCACGATCCTGACACAGGAGGTGAGAAGCAGAGCAGGAAGGGCATGGCTTTGGAGTGGTTGGGACCTTAACCTTCATCTGTCTCTTGAACTCAGAGTGTCCTCTGAGCCTTGCGGCCCAGCTGGACAATGCCACGGACCTGCTGAAGGTGTTGAGGAACGGCGGTGCTCACCTGGACTTCCGCACTCGAGATGGGCTCACTGCTGTGCACTGTGCCACGCGCCAGCGGAATGCGGCAGCTTTGACGGTCAGTGTGGGCGGGGCCCTGGCCTGGAGGGGCGCATGGCCCAGCGCGGGGAGGAAGCTGGGTCCCGCATGAATGCTGAGGCTCCTTGCCTTCAGACCCTGCTGGACCTGGGCGCTTCACCTGACTACAAGGACAGCCGCGGCCTGACGCCCTTGTACCACAGTGCCCTGGGGGGCGGGGATGCCCTCTGCTGTGAGCTGCTTCTTCACGACCATGCTCAGCTGGGGACCACAGATGAGAACGGCTGGCAGGAGATCCACCAGGTGGGCAGGGAGTGTGAAGGGGCAGGGGGAGTGTCAGCCTCTGGGGGTAGGAGGGAGCTTCCTGGCTCTGTGAGGCAGTGGGGGCTTTCCCGACCCTATTGGTAGGATTGAGGGTCCTGCACTCTGTTCGGGGACCCAACAGCATCTCTCTCATCCCCCAGGCCTGCCGCTTTGGGCATGTGCAACACCTGGAACACCTGCTGTTCTACGGAGCTGACATGGGGGCTCAGAACGCCTCAGGGAATACAGCCCTGCACATCTGTGCCCTTTATAACCAGGTGTGACTATATGTGTACGCATGCATGGGTGCGTGCAGGTGCTCCTGTGCAGTGCTTGCTTACCTGTCTAGTCCTGTGTGTTACTTCCTGGGTGCGTGTTCTGTGGCCCGCTGTGAACTGTGGCCTTCCAGGCCTATGTGTGCACATCTGTTGCCTGAGCACACGTTACATGTGTGTTCCAAACAACCGGGTATGAATCGTGCACATCTGGGCTTTCTGGGCCAAGCGGGACCTGACCTGCTCATCCCTAGCCAGTGCATACGGGCACTGGACATGTCAGTGTGGGTGGGTGTGCCCTGGACCCCCTTATGTGCCCCAGTGTGTGCTGTTGCATCCTGACTGTGCCCCTCCAGCTGCCCACTTGTGACCCCCACTCCAACCCTCCCAACAGGAGAGCTGTGCTCGAGTCCTGCTTTTCCGTGGAGCTAACAAGGATGTCCGCAATTACAATAGCCAGACAGCCTTCCAGGTACAAGAGTGGTTTACGGGAGCGTGAGGCTGACCCCTGGGTGTCTGTCTCTGTGTGACTTGATCTCTCTGGACCGTGGTTCTTACCCTGTAAGGCAATAAGGGAGCTCTCACTCCAGGATTGGCCCAGGGTGAGATAGAGGAAGGGGGTGGGCAGTGCAGCGCCCAGCTCGTGGACTGGGGGGATTCACTGTGGACGGTTCCCTTGTCTTCCTTCCAGGGAAACAAGAGGGTCATAGTCCTCTGGGGTCAGGGGAGAACCAGTGTGGGCTTGACCTGCCAGAGACAGGTGGAGTATAGAGGCCAAATCAGGGGTGAGAGGATTACTTCCAGTCCCTGACTTAATTCAGGTGATGTTTCTGAGCCCCTTCTCCAGGGGACTTTGGTTCTTGGCACCAGGCGCATGAGTCTCTCTGTGGCCTGGAATTTGTGGGTGAGGGAATTAAGACCATGTTATGGGGACTTTTCGACCTCAGAGGGAGCTGGGATTCTGTTCTCAGTGGAAATGAGGGCCTTCAGAGGTCTCCTCAGAGATGTGAGGAAGACAGGTAGGTCCTCTGTGGCTGTCCAGTCAGGGGACAGACACAGCAATGGAAGAGCCTGGTGGGTTTGGGCGAGTCTGGAAGGGCCTGTTGGATGACTAGATGCAGAGACAAGGGAAGGGAAGAAGGAGGGTGACAGGTATGAGGCAATGGTGGACCATGGCTGAGACAGGAGCGATGGTCTGTGTGGAGGGGCTGTTAAGAGAATCAGTAGGGTGACCCATAGGCCTGGACTGTCCTGGTTTTAGCTCAAAGTCTCATGTCCCAGGAAACCTCTTAATCCCTTAGGGTGGTGGGTTAGACAGGGGCCAGGGTCTGAGCCTGGGGCCCCCAACCAAGGAAGACCCCACACAGGAGCCCAGGCAGGATGCACAGTGGCCAAGGGGGGCAGGTTTGGCACCCCTGAGTCCCCTCTCTCACCCTCCCTCCTCAGGTGGCCATCATCGCAGGGAACTTTGAGCTCGCAGAGGTCATCAAAACCCATAAAGACTCAGATGTTGGTGAGTTCTGCCCAACCCAGGTCCCTGTTGGATGTGGATTTGTGGGGGTTGTCATGTCCCCAACAGGTACAGGGGTCAGTGGGGTTGGTATAAGGGAGCCCCCCATACCCTGAGCCTCTTCCTTGCAGTTATACTTTGGTCAATGGTCCGTTAATGGCCCCTGAAGGTATGGGGAATCTGCCGAGGGAAGGGCCTGTGTGGAGTGGACAAAGGATCTGAGTAAGGGTTGAGAGCATGGTTAGGTTAGGGCTGTGGGTTGGAGCCATTGTTGAGTTTAGGGGTCGACTTAGGTTGAGAGTGGTGTTGAAGTGAGGGTCAAGGTTCATTTCCTGTTAGGTCACTGGGGACATGGGGCAGTGAATCTCAGCCATTGACCCTCGGTGTGTCACTCTTGCCTGGAGCAAGAGCTGGTTTAAGTAGCCCATAGTGTGCTTCAGTAGGACAAGATCATGTAAAGAAAACAAAATACAGTGGTCAGGATGCAAATGGAGAAGGGAAGAGCTATCTTCAGGGCACTGAGCTCTGAGCCAGTGTACCAGGGGAGCCCAGGATATGCCTGACTCATGGTCCTGAAGGGGAAACCAGGAGATGCCACCTGGTCTTGACTCTAGGGCAGGCAGGAGGATGGGCACAGCCACCACACTGGAGCCTCAAGGAGGTCCCCACCCACTCCCATGTCGGTGGTGGGTGCCGGGCTGCTCTGGGACCTGTCCTTGGGATCCTGCCTTCTCTCTCTTGTGTGAAGTGGGTAGGGCTATGGGAGAGGGTAGGTCTCCCCTCTTGGAAAGGCGACCCCTTCAGCTAGCTGGCCACAGAGGGGCTCCCTTCTTAGCGCCCTCTGTCCTGGGTGGGCCAGGTTTTTCTGCCCATGGTTCTCTCTGGAACACAGACTCCCAGGCTCCCCTGTCTGCCATGGTTGTAGTGTCCCTATTAAAAAACAAAACAAAACCCCCAAAAGGTTAAGTGACAGTGGACAGCAAAGGGCTAGGGCTGGTCTTGGTTCTCTTATGGTCAGGGCTAGGGTTGCATTTTGGACTGGGGTTGAGATTAAGGTCAAGTTCACATTTAAGGACTCTTCCTCTGTAGAGTCTACCCTGAACAGACCTCCTCCACTGAGGCTTGGTTATGAGTCTCTCATGTCCTGGGAAGGCCAGGGGACCATGATCATGGGTTGAGTCTCTAAGGTTGGGGTGGGGGCAGACTCCACAGCTGCAGCATAGCGAGTATCAGTAGGTACATGTTGAGTAAACAACTGAGCTAATGACGTGGCATAGAGTTTAGATCCAGGTTCTGATGGGCAGAGAACCATGATAAGGTTTGAGGTTTGAGTTAGGGACAAGAGACAGAGTGAGGGCTCCGTTAGGGTCTGGTTGGGGCTGGTGAGTGTTTTGGAGGTGGTTGTTAGCCTGGGAGAACCCTGGTTCGTAGACATGTGGGATCCTCTCATCTTGTGATTGTTTGACTGTGGGAAAGCTGCTTAGGACCTCTGTGCCTCAGTTTCTCTTAAGTAAAATATGGTTTTTTTTATGGTTATTTGAATACCTTTCCCTCCTCTGACCTTGTGTGGGATTTGATTCTATGTGTCTAGACTCCGGCCGGTGACATTGGTCCAGCTGATTGGAGGGAGGAGGGTGTCTGGTCGTGGCCAAGAGAGAGGAAGTCTCCAGCTGCCCCTCATTTTCTTGATAGTGGACAGAGATACTAGGGCTCCTAGGGTCACCATTATTACGACTCACTGTCTGGCTGACCCTGAGTATGCTCTCCAGGTTGGAGTTAGGCGTGTCGTTGCTGAGCTGAGGTACGGAGCAGGCATCCAGACCAGTTGGCCTCTGTGTGGCCATTGGCTTTGCTGGCTATGGACCCTAGTCTGCTCAGGTATCATGCATATACTCAGATGACATAGCCAGATGTCCCTGAGCTACAGGTAATACATTCATGAGCCTTGTTATTTTAGTTTACTCTCTCCGCAACCCGTCAAGGAGTGATTATTATTAGTTCATTTTTATAAAGGGGGTTTAGGGCAGAGGCGGTCTTTGGACCTGGGCAGAGGCTGTCTTTGGACCTGTCCTTGTCACCCCTACTCCCTCTGCACACCTTCACTCCAGGGACACTTCTTCAGTGACGGTCAGTTGCCATGTCTTACCCCAGCTCAGGGACCCGGGATGGGCCTGCACACAGAAGAGCTGGAGGGAGGCTCTGCCCATCCATCCTCCTTCCTCTTCCTCAGGAAGGGAAGCCCTTGTGGAGGGTCTGGTAGGCTGGGACCTGTTACTGTTCAAGGGACAGGACACCTTGAAACCCATTGGCAGCCCTCTCTAGATTGATAGGCCTGAAGCAGAGATCCTGGCCTGGGAATAGCTACTGATGTGTCTTCCCCTCTGTCTTCTTGGGCCAACTTAGGGTCCACATTCTCCCCCACTGTTTCTCACACACGTGCTTTCATGTTCTCACCAACTTGCTGTCCCACAGGGCCAGAGGGAAGTTCTCACACCGTACCTAGGGGTCTTGTTCAATGTCGATTCTGACTCAGTGGCTCTGGGTGGAGCGTGAGTGTCTTCATTTCCAAAGAGTTTCAGCTCTGAGGTGAGGCTGATGGTCCACGGCTCACACTTTGCTGACAGGAGTCTAGAATAGGGCTTGGCAAGTGAGGCCTCACAGGCCAAATTCAGCCCACAGTCTTTCTATTTTTTTTTAAATCAAGGCTTTAAAATGGAGGATTTATGTTTCATTTAGAGTTAAGTCCACATCACATAAAATTAATTATTTTAAGTCGAATAATTCAGTGGTATTTAATACATTCAGAGTATTATACAACCACATTTATTGAATTTCAAATATTTTCATCACCCCAAAAAGGAAACCCTGCATACATGAAGTAATTATTCCACACTCCCCTCCCTCTTAACCTCTCTTAACCCTAACATACATTCTGTCCCTATAGATTTACCTATTCGAGATGCTCCCATGACTAGAACACTACAATATGTGACATTTGGTGTTTGGCTTCTTTCACTCTGCTTGTTTTCAGGCTTCATCTATATTGTAGGATGCTTCATTCTTTTTTATGGCTGAATAATATTCCATGATCTGTATGTATAAAGTTTTGTTTATCCACACATTCTTCAACAGGACACTTGGGTTATTTCTACCTTTCAGCTTTTATGAATATTGCTGCTAAGAACATGTGTGAAATTTGTTTGGATACCTGTTTTCAGTTATTTTGGGCATAAACGTAGGAGGGGAATTGCTGGGCCATATGATAATTCTATATTTAACTTTTTGAGAAACTGCCAAATTGTTTTTCACCATTTTACATTCCTACCAGTAATGTAGGAGAATTTCAAAGTCTTCAAATCTTTGCTGACACTTGTAATCATCGGTTTATTATTATTATTATTATTATTATTATTATTATTATTACGGCCATTCTAGTCAGTGTGACATAGTATCTCATTGTGGTTTTGATTTGCATTTCCCTAGTGGCTAAGGATGTTGAGCATCCTTTCATGTGTTTATTGGCCATTTGTATATTTTCTTTGGAGAAATACTAAGTCCTTTGCTTACTTTTTAATTGCTCATAGAATGAGTTAGGAAGTGTTCTTTCCTCTTCTAGTTTTTGGAAGAATTTGAGAAGGATGGGTGTTAATTCTTCTCTAAGTATTTGGGAGAATTCACCAGTGAAGCTCTCTGGACTTGGCTTTGTTGGGAGATTTGTGATTACTGAGCCATCTCTTTGCTTGTTACAGGTCTGTTTAGATTTTCTATTTCTTCTTGAGTCAGTTTTGGTAATCTGTGTTTTTCTAGAAATTTGTTCATCTCATCTAACTTGGATCTAATTTGTTGGCATACAGTTGTTCATAGTATTCTCTTTTAATCCTTTTTAATTCTATAAGATTGGTAGCAACGCCACAATCTCACTTCTAATTTTAGTTATTTGTGTCTCTCTTCTCTTTTTTCTCTGAGTCAGTCTAGCTACAGGTTGTCAGTTTTGTGGATATTTTCAAACAAACAACTCTTGTTTTCATTCTCTTTATATTCTGTTCTCTATTTCATTTATCTTTGTCTATCCTAATTTCCTTCTTTCTGCTAGCTTTGGGTTTGGTTTGCTTCTCTTTTTCTAGTTCCTTAAGAGAAGGAACTTCTCTAGTTCCTAAGAGGTGCACTTAGCTTATTGATTTGAGACTTTTATCCTTTTCTGATATAGATGTTTTACAACTATGAATCTCCTTATTGGCACCACTTTTGCTGTCTCCCCTAAGTTTTGGCAGGTTTTTGTTTTTATTTTCTGAGTGTTTTCTAACTTCCTTGTGATTTGTTTTGTCACGTGGTGGTTGTTTAAGAGAGTGTTGTTTAATTGTCATGTATTTGTGAATTTTTCAGGTTTTTTTTTGTTTGTTTTTGTTCTTGAATTCTAGCTTCATCCCATTGTGATTGGAGAAGATATTTTGTGTGATTTCAGTCACTTAAAATTTATTGAGACTTGTTTTGTGGCCTCACATATGGCCTGTCCTAGAAAATGTTGCATGTGCGCTTGAGAATTATATATATTCTTCTCTTGTTTTCTGTAGTGTTCTGTACACATACCTGTTAGGTCTAATTGGTTCAAGTCTTCTATGTCCTTATTGATTGTCCCTCCAGATGTTCTATCCATTATTGAAAGTGGGGTGTTGAAGTCTTAAATATTATTATGGAACTGTCTATTTCTCCAAATGTGTTAATGTTTATTTCATATATTTTGATGCTCTGTTGTTTGGTGCATATATGTTAATAATTGTTAATATATTTGATGAATTGACACCTTTATCAATATACAATGTCCTCTGTCTCTTGTAATATTTTTTATCTTTAAGTCTGTTTTGTCTGATATAAATATAGCTACTTAGCCCTCCTGGTTACTATTTACATGAAATATCTTCCTTTATTCTTTTATTTTAAACCTACTCGTGTCTTTGGATCCAAAGGGATTCTTTTGTAAATAGCATATATTTGGATCATGTTTTTAAAATCACCACCTGCTTTTTAAATAAAGTTTTATTGGAACTCAGCCACACCCATTTGCTTATACGTTTTCTGTGGCTGTTTTGTGCTGTAGCAGCAGTGTTGAGTCCTCAGGACAGAGGCTATATGGCTTGCAGTCTGAAATCGTTACTGTCTGATTCTTTAAGAAGTTTGCCAAACCCTGGTCTAGAACGTCTTTTATGGTTTCCCTCATTGTAGTTAACTATAGATGGTCCAGTATAGCAGTAGCCTGGTGAGATTTGTCACACGGGGCCTGTTCTGCCTCTGCTGAAGCCTGTGAAATGGATAGTTCCAAGAGCAGATCTGAGCATGCCCAAGACCTCATTTAGCTGACAGGAGGAGCAGGCTTCACCCCTGAAGCTAGAGTTAGAGGCAGTTTGGGATGTGACCCCCAATGGTAGCTTCAGTCATAGGCTGGCCAACTGTCCTGGTTGTCCAGGACTGAGGCAGTTCCTGGGACATAGGATTTTAGTTTTAAAATCTGGAAAGCAAACCAGGGTAAGTTGGTCATCCTATCTGGCTGCCCAGAGTCTCATCTGTACCCCCCACTCCCACCCCAGTACCATTCAGGGAAACCCCCAGTTATGCAAAGCGGCGGCGGTTGGCTGGCCCCAGTGGCCTGGCCTCCCCTCGGCCCCTGCAGCGCTCAGCCAGTGACATCAACCTGAAGGGTGAGGTGCAACCGGCAGCTTCTCCTGGACCCTCGCTGCGAAGCCTCCCCCATCAGCTGCTGCTCCAGCGGCTGCAGGAGGAGAAAGACCGAGATCGGGATGGTGACCAAGAGAATGACATCGGTGGCCCCACAGCAGGCAGGGGCAGCCAGAGCAAGATCAGGTAGGAGGGGTCTGGGAGGCCCTGGCAGGGTCTGGGTGGGTGGGGTGTTGGGACCCAGCAGGAGGAGCCAGCATGGAGAGGCAGGGAGAGACCTAGTGGTGCCTGGCACCTCTACAGTGATGGGCTGAGGCTTGGGGTGGGGGACTGCCAGGCCCCCCATACAGGCCTTCCTGGATGGGAAAGGGAAGAAAGTGAGGCCTTGTTGGCTGGAGCAGGCTCCCCCATACTGATCTGGTTGGAGCTGGACCTGTCCTGAGGCGATCTCAGGGAGGATGTTGAAGGAGAGGGTTTGGCCAGCTCTGTGCTTTACAAAGGTTCTTGCAGTGCTAGAAGGAGGGTAAAGGCTGAGATGAGGCAGGGCTGGGTGGTGTGTGGTAAGGGTTAGGGAATGGAGCTTCATCTCCATGAGGGCTTGAAACCTATAGGTGACCCCTAGCCCTGTCTCCAAGGGGAAGTCTTTGTCTTTCCCCCACCTCTCCAGCCCTGTTGGACCACAAGACCCCGTACCATTAGCACTGGGACCCTGAGAACCGGGGACATGGGAGGGACTTGGCATCCCCAGAACTTAGAGGTGGAAGCCTGGGCTAAAGCACCACTGGCCTCAATGGGCTGGACAGTGGGGAGTAGGAAGGTGGGCACTGGCTCTGTAGATAGATAGTTGGGGTCCAGTGCAGACCTGGCGCCTGCTGACTGTGGCCTTGGACAGGTCAGCTAATCACTCTGTGCCTGGGTTTCTCATCAGTCAGGTAGGGGTAATTTCACACAGTTGTTTCCTTCGGAAGCCTTCCAGAACCTGGGCAGGTGAGGGGTCCCTACTGAGATCCCCTGGCCCACAGCACAGTCCAGCCACTGCTGCTTAAGGCACCTCTCCTCCTGGCACTTTGAGGGCAGGAGCTGTCTTCCTGCCAGAGCCAGTCATACAGAAGGTGCTCAGGAGACATTGTTGAATGAGTTACATAAACAGCATTTTGTTTTGAAGATGACAGCTGGGCCGAGCAGCATATGTGTATCGTTTCTCTTAACCTTGGCCATACATGAGGCTGTGCTCTATTAACACTGTTTTACAGATGAGGGTCCTGATGCTCAGATGGGGTAGGTGACTTGTCTAAAGTCACAGAGCTAGGAAGCAGCATAATTGGGCCCCAGGTAGACCTGGTTCCCAAATTTTCTAAGCCTGAGTGTTCAGCAGAGGGCTTGGGGTGCAGCAGGAGCTTATAAAGCAATTTCTTCCTTTGCCTTTGTCCCCACTTGTGCAGCTGTAATCTGTGATGTCTCCTCTCTCTCCGTGTCTCTGCCCAGACTCCAAGGCTGTCTGTCTTCCTCCAAATCACCTCAGTTCTCCCCTGAAGCTTTTGCATGTCCCATGGATTTCTTAAGGGTAGGACAGCCAGTGGCTAAAAGAATAAACTTTGGGATGTTTCAGTTTTGCAGAAACAAAAGCCTGTAGGTACCCTGTTTTCATTTACTTTTTGTATATTCATTTATTCTTTTGGCAAACATAGAACTAAGACCTGCTGTGTGTGGGACAGCAGGGTTATTACTATTTTTCTACAAACATTTAGTCAGTGCTTAGAGTGCCAGATGTGGTGGGAGATAATAGCAGGGAGTCCTAAAGGTCTCAGGACACTGACCCCTGGGGCCCAGGAGTAAGAGGCAGTTAGATGGGCAGTGATTCAGGTAAGGGAAGCTCCTTGTGAGTGGCCAGGAGGGTACTGAGGAAGTTTGGTGCACCATGGAGGGAGAAGACCTCAGGGGAGGAGAGTCCTTTTGGTTAAAGGAGAGAGGGTGGCATTTGAGCTGCGGGGGCAGGCGGGGCAAGGGGGTGTTTTGGGAGGAATGTGTGGAGGGAGGCCCAGTCTGCACCCCCCCAGCGCCCCCTGTTGGCAGAGCCTGGCATGAAGCCCCCTAGCTCCCCGCAATGTGTGGCAGAGTATCCCCAGCATCACAGAGCAGGGCAGAGAAAAATGGGGTCGTAGCTGAGAGACAGTAACTTAATAACTGGACAGATGAGTAGGGTTAGAATAGTTGAAGTGTTGTGGACGGCATCATGAATAGCCCAGAGGAGGAAAAGGAAGATGCCCAACCATGCGGCTGGAGTGTAGCTAGTTCTCACATCCGAGAGCCTGGCTGTTGCCTGAGAATGGGGACCTGGGCTGCCTAGGTACTAGGGAGCCAGTGCAGGCTTTACAGCAGCGCCAAGGTGAAGGACCTCTGAGCCTCAGGCTCGGTGCCCAGGTCGGGGAGCCGTCCGGGGAAGGTGGTCAGCACGGAGTGGGCATGGGCATCAGAGACAGGTGTCGAGGAGGAGAAGACACAGGTCTGGAGGAGGATTTGGGCGCCCAGCACATGGCAGTGGCCAGGTGGAGGAGAAGGCCAAGGCCTGAGCAGGGAGGTGGGGGCGGACCAATGGGGGAGCCCTCCTGGCCGCGGAGCCGCCCCCCCCAGTCCCTCCCCAGCTTCCACCTGGCTCTGCTGACCGCGTTCCCCGCCCTCCTCAGTCCGACCTCTCCTCCGCCCTCCGTGCGCGGCAGTGCCCCTCGCCCGGTGGCCTTTCCCGCGGTGGGGCCGCGGTGAGGTGGCCGCTGGAGGAGAGGAAGGAGGGCCGGCCGCCGCCGCCGCCCGCAGAGGGAGGAGCCCGGCCGCGGAGGAGGCGGGGCGCGAGGAGCGGCCGCGGCATGGAGCGAGCCCGGCGCGCCCGGGAGCGCAGCCCCGCGGCCCCGGAGCCCTGAGCGGGCGCGGGCTCGTGCGCTGGCGGGAGCGGGCCGGGCAGGCGGCGGCGGCCCATGGAGCGGCCCTGGCCGGCCGGCGGGCGGGCGGGCGGCGGCGGGCGGCGGGCGGCGGCGCTGCGGCGGGCGGCTGCGGTGAGGCCGGGGCGGCCGGGCCGCGCGCCATGGAGGGCCCCGGGCCGGCCGCGTGCCCGCTGCCCCTGGCATCGCGTCCGTCACCTACGTGTTCGTCTACAGCCCGGAAAGGGCTCGGCGTGTCCCCGGGCGTGTCTTCTGCCTCAAAGCTGGCCGCCCTGCCCGCGCCCGCGCCGCCGCCCCGGGGCCCGAAGCGGAAACTTTACAGCGCCGTCCCCGGCCGCAAGTTCATCGCCGTGAAGGCGCACAGCCCGCAGGGCGAGGGCGAGATCCCGCTGCACCGCGGCGAGGCCGTGAAGGGTGAGGGGGGCGCGGGGGGCGGGGTCGCGGGGCGCGCGGGGGGCACCACTCCCGGGTGTACGATTGGGGTCCTCCGTGATCGTGGAAGGGCTGATGCTATTTTCCGGGTCTCTGTCATTGGGGGTATCTCTGGAACTCTGAGCCGCTGTGGTCATTATGGGATGCATCTGCCACTGGGGATTCCTTGTGTCACCGTGAAGGGCTCTGTGTCAAGGAGGGGTGCCTGTCTTTACGGGGGTCCTGTCATGTGGGTCCCTCTCGATCCTCTGCCACTGTGGGTTCCCTGTTGTCACCATAGAGGTTCCTCTCATCATGGGGGTGTTTCTGTGTCATGATGGAGGTTGGTGTCATTGGGGTTCTGTGTATTTGAAGGACCCTATCCCATCAGGGACCTTCCTCCAATTATGGGATTCCTGTGTCACTTCTGGGACTTATTCATTGGAAATCCTCCTAATATGTGGGGACCCTGTCCCATTGTGGAGGATATCTGCGACAATTATGTGGGTGTCTGTGTATTATGAAGGTTTCTATCCCTGACGCTTTCTGTGTTTTGGGGGGATCCTTTGCCATGACAAGCTCCTCTCATTATAGGGGCCTCTGTCATTATTGGGGTCCTATCCTCATGGGTGCCCTACGTCCATGGGAGCCTGAGAAGGAGACAGCTGTGAGGTCAGCCTTCCTTTGGCCCATCATGTGGCCTGACCTCTTGGCCACAGCACAATGACCCTGAGCTTTCGGCAGCGACTCCTGGGGTGGACAACAGAACAAGGATGGGGTTGGTTCAAGAGGTGGGAGGAGAGGGGTCAACTGGGAGGGCAGGAGCAGGCTTGTGGCCCCTGCCTCTGCCTGTTGTCCCCCCTCGAGTGTGTCCATCTGTGTGTCTTTCTGTCCTCCACATGCCTATCCTGTGCTGTGTCCATCTGTTCATTTCTGTCTGCTGTGTGGATCCCAAAATCTTCCCAGGGAAAAAGCCAGGAGGATGAAGGAAGAAAAGGGGAGAGAAGGAGAGAAAGGCTGAAGGAGGGGGGTGGTGGGCAGCACTTGAGCCTGAGGTGGTGGTGGGTGGGGTGGGCTCCTGGGTATCCGGCTGCACCCTGACAGCTGTCTGGCTTCTGTCCCTCCAGTGCTCAGCATTGGGGAGGGCGGTTTCTGGGAGGGGACCGTGAAAGGCCGCACGGGCTGGTTCCCGGCCGACTGCGTGGAAGAGGTGCAGATGAGACAGTATGACACACGGCACGGTGAGTGACCCCACATCCCCCGAGCAGCTCCCGAGGGGCACTGCCCCTTCCTGCTCCCCTTTGGTTTTGCCTGGAGCTGAATCCGTGGATATTCACAGAGAAGAGACTAGAGTAAACTCAAACACACGTTCAAAGTGGACAGAAACTTGTGGACGTGATGGACACAGCGTGCACACACCCTGGACGTACTTGTGAGCACGTGGGGGCGTTTCACAGCCTTAGAGACACATGGGACCTGCTCCTAGGACACACAGTATGATCGTGTGACCCCACATCTCTCTGTGATCCCACATGTGACTCCCAGTGACCATAACCCACACCCCCCAACACACACATAGTCCCCACAGAAATCCTGGGTGTTTGGAGTGCGAGATTCCTTTGTGGCTGGCAGACAAGTAAAGAGGTCAGGGTGAGAAAAGAGGCGTCTTTCCAAAGTGGACAGATTGTCCAAGTGGGCAGTGCAGGGAGGCCTGGACTAGCCAAGAGGAAATGAGGCCAGTTGGGCCCAGAGGGGCTGTCGTGAGTGCCTTGGGGCCAGGATGGTCTGAGGGCAGCAGGTGGGGGATGGCTGCATCCTTAGCCTGGAGGGAGGATGTGAAGGCAAAGGTTACAGTTTCTAAGCCTGGGGGCAGCTTTAGTCAGACCTTGCTGACTGCCTGGGCCTCCAGAAAGGATCCCTCTGGGTATTGGGATCTGAGGTGGTCCTGCCAGTAGAAAGCAGTGGCTGCTCCTTTTGTGGCTCTCAGGCCAGGGCTGGCTGTGTGTCTGGGGTATACCCTTGCAGTGAGGACTCAGGGGTCCTAGGAGGCCCCCAGACCTATGAGTGTTATTTCTGCCTTGGAGAACTGGTGTCACAAGGGAGCCCCCTCCTGAGTGGTGACCAGTGGTAGTTGCCAGCGGTGCGTCTAGACCAAGGGTGCACGCGTCCCTCTCTCTGCTCACGGAGGGCTTGGGCCCAGTGTTGCTGTGCTCCACTGCCCTGGGTTGAGGGGTTCCCAAGGGGAGCCAACCCCTGTGTGGCCTGGACCTCTGCCCTATGTGGAACGTGACCGGGGCCCACGGAGGCAGGAGTGCGGCTGCTGACCTGCTCCTGAGCAGCTGTGTTTACTCCTTTACTCAAGCATTCCCTGTCTTGCCCTGGCGGCTCTCCTGGTGGCTGGGAGCACGGAAGGGACGCCAACCCCGTTTTCTGCCTCTGGAGGGTAGGTGGGGCAGTGTGTCCAGGTGGGGAATGATTTCAGAGGTTTGGATCCTGGTACCAACTTCACGGAGGAGGGTGGGGAAGAAGGGGCCTCTGGACTTGTTGAGTAGGGACCGGGTCCTGTGCTGATCCATGGGAGGGCAGTGAAGTCTCCGGTTTGAGAATTGTGTGGATCCAGAAGCTGAGTTTGAAGCCGGGAAGGGAGCTGGGATTTGAGAACAGCAAATCTCGATTATGCGTTTGATGTGTGCTGGGCCCTGTGTTAGGAGCGAGATCACAGAGGCGGCTCTCTGCCCAGAGAGGAGCAGGTGTGCACAATAGTTACAGCAGGGGTGTTGGTGTGTTCTTGTAACGGGTGGGAGCACAGGGGAGCCCCCTGGGTTGGCCGGAAGGAGTCGGAGAGCAGCCTTGTAGGACAGCTGGGAGTCGGCTAGGTGGTCAGCTGATGGGATGGGGCAGAGCCTGTTTGCTGGCACATGGCCTGCTGTTCTAGATCCACACGTGCTGGCATCTAGCATGCCCCTAGCTGCGTCAGGATGTCTGGCATAGTTTTCAGCACTTTTACATAGGAGCATTCTCTGACTCGTCCCAGCGGGTCTAGGAGGTGCGGGCAGTTGTTAGTTCATCTCTAGGAGGGCAGTCTCATGTGTGACGTGGGCAGTGGGCTGCAGGGTCTGTGCTGTAACCACCACACTTCAGGTGCTCTGTGTGTGTGCATGGAGAAGTGGCAGGGCTGGGGTGGGGAGCGTGATGCCGGTCAGATGGCCGTGGGACCTGGTGGTGGAGCTTTGCAGCTATGGCAGTGCTGCAGGAGACTGGGGGATGCTGTCTTGATTGTGCATGTCATTTAGGGTTGGGGCAAAGGCCCAGGCAGGAAAGAGTGAGGAGGTGGAGAGGGCTGGGGTGGGCTGAAGTTCTGGAGATGGGAGAGTGCAGGAGTAACCCGGAGAAGGAGCTATAGGCCTTGGGGCAATTGCAGGGCTGCTAGACCAGGGTGGCTGTGGGGTTTGTCACCTGGAAGAGCGTCAGAAGGTATCTGGGTAGATGGAATGCTTTCATGGATGGGCAGATGGAGAGAGGCCTGCGGGGGCTGCCTGCTGGCAAGGGCTAGGAGTCATTTCTGTCCTCAGCTAAAGACCCAGCCACTAGCTGCTCTGGTTATATAGTCTCTGATCTGGGACCCAGGGGCTGAGTTCTGCCAGGGGCCAGAGGGCAGCCCAGGAGTGGGAACCCGCTTCTAACAGGCCCAGATCCAAAGAAAGATCTGTTTCTGAGACTGGAGTGGGGACAGAGAAGGACTTAGGGACCGAAAAGGGGACACTGTGTCAGCATGTATGGGCCAGGCTGATGCCCAGGGTCATCAGAGAGCGTACCTCCCAGGCACCTGTCCGGAGCAGAAGGGGTAAGAGGGGCAGTTGCAGGCAGAGTGCTGAGAAGTGAGGGGAAGTCCTGTGCGCATAGAAGGATCTGTAGGACACCTGGAAAGCTCTGGCCAGCTCCTCCCCTTTCCCCTTCCTCTTCCTCCTTGCCTCCTCCCCCTCCTTCCCTCTTTCCCTGTCTTTCCAGTACTGGGGGGTCATGCTGTGTGTTTTCACTTCAGCTGGCTTCTATGTGTCTGATTAATAAAACTGGAAAATGAATTTGTGTTATGTAATAAATATAATTTGACTAAATCTAAAAACTGCAGGCTAATGAACTGTGAGTTTGAGGGGGTCATTCGCAGGCAGGTGCTATGAACATTTAGGAGTTGGGTCAGTATGGAGAAGGGTGTGACAGAGGCAAGAAGGGGTCTGATGCCCCCCGCCCCCCCCGCCAGCACTGACGAGGCCTGGCCTGCTCTGGCCTTGGGAACGGCAGGATGGTGGGTGCAGGTGCACGACAGGCAATGTGTGGGAAGAGAAGAGAAGGGAGCAGAGGAGCTACTGGGAGGTTCGGGTGATAATTACAGGCCATCACCACCTAGAGGACCCTCCAAGGAGAATTCTCCTGTTCTACAAGGGGAGGCTTAAAGGGGTCTGTTGACTTACTGAGAGTCATATTAGTGGCAGGACCCTAAAAAGCAGGACCAGTACTTTTCCTAACACCTGTGTCTTCTGATACTAATAGGAATTCTTTCTTTCCATCCAGCCACTGCTCCGTCTACGTTTGTACCCATCTATCCCTTGACTTACTCACCTTTCTTGCCATTCATCTACTCTTCTGTCAACCCCCCAGCCCTCCCCTCTTTCCATCTACCCACCTAGCCAACCATCTAACCCTCTATTGATCAATACATTCATCAATCTACCAATCCAGCTGTCCCCTCTCTGTCAACCCCCCCAGCCCACCTATCCATCCATTTACCCATCTACTATCGTTTGATCCATCCTTACCCTCCCAGCCCGTTCTCTTTCCCTCCATCCACTTCTATATCTATTTACTTTTGATCTGATCTGTTCTTCTACCTATATCTCGTTCCATCCGTCTATCCGTCCACCCATCTACTCAGCCAGTTGTCCACCCATCTGTCCTTCCAGTTAGCATTTAGAGGGTCTGTTATGTGCCAGGCACTGTACTAGGTGCTGGGATCATAGAAGTACATGAGACGTGGTCCTTACCCAGGAGGACCTCACAATCAATCCTAGGTTCCCTCTCTGATCTCATTTCCTCTCTCTCACTCTCTCAGCTCCAGCTGCATAGGCTGCTTGCTGTCCCTTGACATCCCAAGCCAATCCTGCTATGTGGGCTTTGCCCTGTGTGTGCCTGCTGCCAGGAAGCCTTGCACCCACAGAGTCCTCGGACTGCTCCCTAACGTTGCGTGCCTCTCCTCCACTGTCCCTTCCTGACGAGCCTTCCTGTGACCACTGTAGAACTGCAGACCTTCTCTGCACCCCTGTCCTGCTTGCTTCTCCCCTAACATTTGCCAGCATTTGACACGTCACGCACATACCTGTTTCCTGTCTTTCTGTCCTCTCTCTTCAAATAGGTGGTCAACTCCACAGGCTAGAGGCTTTGTTCTGTTCTTCACTGTATTCTCAGGGCCTAAGACAAACAGCGCTTGGTACACAGTAGGCGCCCTCTAAATACTTGTTGAATGAATGAGTTAATTTTGAGAAGTGCTAGAATGATAGGGAACGAGAGAGGAGCTGTGGATGTAATGTGAGGTGTGGTGGAGCTGTCTTGGGGCCCTTCCAAGGTGCTGGAAAGCTGGAAGCCAGGAGGGTCAGGAGATTCTTACCTACAGGTTGCTGGGGAAGAAAGCCCAGAGCGGGGGGTGAGGGTTGTGGCTGCAGGTGTGGACTGGAACCTGCAGGCTTACAGGACGTCAGTGAGGCCGTGGGTGGGGCAGTAGGGGCACAGCTGGCCAGCCCTGCGACAGCTGCGAGGGACTTTGAGATCAAGAGTACAAATGGGGGCAAGGCTCTTGTGGGATGCAGTGACGTCAGGGAAGGGGACCCAGCCCCACACCCGGACCTCCTGCCCACTCAGAGGCAGGCTCCGGAGGAAGGGACCCTGGGACGTTGAGAGTGCGTGGGCTCCTTGGAAGAGTTTCAGTGAGGGCCCGGTGACACTTCATGCCAGTGTATATGGTCTACAGCCTGACATGCCTGTATCAACACAGCACTTACATGTGACTCCAGGTGACACACGAATGCCCACACACGTACACGCCTGCTTTGCTCTTAGCTTCGGGGCTTGCTGACTCTTAAGATGGCCCTGGTCTTGCCCCGTCTGCTGTGTGCAGCCACTCAGGAGAGATGAGCTGAAGCTCCTCCCCATTATGGACCCCGACCCCCAGAGGCCAGGATTTCCAGCATGGTCCCCTCAGCCTGCTTACCTATGGACCTTTGGGCCCCCACTTCCATGTGGGCACAGCCAGGCCAGGGCTATGTGTGTGGGCAGAGGCTGGTAAGCAGCATGGCTGAGGGGCAGTTCAGGCCAGTTGGAGGATGTGGCCCTCCATCAGCTCCTAAACTCCCCTCAGAAACCCGGGAGGACCGGACGAAGCGCCTTTTCCGCCACTACACAGTGGGCTCCTATGACAGCCTCACTTCACACAGGTACAGGTGGGGGCGGGTGGGCAGGTGGGCAAGGGTAGGCGTGCATGCGGATGGGACGTCGGATATGGAGGGAGGACAGAGCTGGTCGAGGAGGCCTGGGGACGAAGAGGTCAGAGGAGGGGAGGTGCTACCCAGCCCACCGCTGTCTTCTGCCTTCCCGCGTCAGTCCAAGGGCAACTTTCTGGGGTGGGCTGTGACTGTGGGATCCTGTTTGGGGCACACATGGGGTCAGCCTGGCCAGCTGTGCTCTCTCTCTGACGGGGCTCTCCTCATCCCTCCCTGCTTTCCTCCACCAGTGATTATGTCATTGACGACAAGGTGGCTGTCCTGCAGAAACGGGACCACGAGGGCTTCGGTTTTGTGCTCCGTGGAGCCAAAGGTAATGAAGAGTAGGCGCCCCGTGAGTGTGTGGGGGGCTGGGGTGTCAGGCTGGCAGGGGCTGCGCCCCGCTTGGGGTGTTTCTTGTCTCTGCCCCTCCTCGCTGCTCCCCTTCCTACCTCACCCCTGCCCAGTCCCTTGGCCCTGCCTCCCCCACTCCCTCTCTCCCTGCTAGTTTGGCCCCTGCCTTGCCCCTGACCCTCTCTTTTTCTGGCCCCACTCTGCCTTGCCCCTCTGCTCCGGCTAGATCCTGGTTTGGAACGTCTCAGTACAAGGCAGTAGTGTCTTGGCCCTGTTGCTTTCCAAGATCCCTGCTGGAGCGCGTCTCATGGAATGGGAGTCCCCCCCGGGCGGGCCTGAGGGCGGGTTTCTACCGGCGGCGGCCCCAGGACACCCTGCCTCGACTGTCCCTGGTTCAGCATGGTGAACACTTGGGGGAGGTGGCGGTGCGGCACTGTTTGCACCTGGACCACGCTGGTGGAGCCCCTTCCTAACTGCGCTCCCCTGCAGCAGAGACCCCCATCGAGGAGTTCACGCCCACGCCCGCCTTCCCCGCGCTCCAGTACCTTGAGTCGGTGGACGTGGAGGGTGTGGCCTGGAGGGCGGGGCTGCGCACCGGAGACTTCCTCATCGAGGTGAGGCCGGTACCTGTGCAGCCAGGTGGGGTGCTGCCCTCTGAGTCCTGAGGAGGACACACTTGGAACGCCCCCCGCCCGCCTCTCTGTCCCAGGTGAACGGGGTGAACGTGGTGAAGGTCGGGCACAAGCAGGTGGTGGCTCTGATCCGCCAGGGCGGGAACCGGCTCGTCATGAAGGTTGTATCTGTGACGAGGAAGCCGGAAGAAGATGGGGCTCGGCGCAGAGGTGAGGGGCCAGGCTTCAGACCTCCGTCCTCAGACGTCCCCCTCTGACTCCTGACCTTAGACCTTTGACCCCAGGCCCCCACCCCGCTCCCCACCCCCTGACCCCAGACTGTTGACGTCAGGTGCCTAAACCAGGTGAAATGGCCACATTCATGGCCTGGGTACCTTCCCGATGTTAGACTGCCAACCCTGGCCCCCAGCCTCTGACCCCTGACCCCAGGTTGCCCCTCCTCAGATCCCCACCCCCTCCTTCCCGGCGTCCCCCCAGCCCCTGGCGTGGAAGAGCCCTCCTTCCCGACACTGTCAGCAGCTGCCTGGAGGCCGGGGTTGCCATAGCAACTGTGAGGTTGACGCTGCCGCCGCTTATTGTCGGAGGGAAGGGGGAGGCGGCACCTGAGGGAAGAGGAAAAGCGTCTTCTCCCCGCGACGTCGCGGCACAGCCCGGGCCCAGGAGGCTTTGCCAGCTTGGGCCGGCCCAGCCCAGGTCCTGGCTCGGCCAGACACACCCCGGTCCCCTGAGGGGCAGTGGCCTCCAGGGCCTGGGGGGAGCCCTGGAGCAGCGGGAGCTCCGCCTGCCGGGAGACCCCTCCCAGCCCCCACCTCATGGCTCTGGTGCCCCCTGGCTCAGCCCTCGGAGCCTACTGGGTGGGCACTCAGGCAGGAGCTGGCCAGCACTGTGACCCCCACTGGGGCCCTTGACCACCTACCTCCTGAGGCCCCAACAACCCTGGCCCCACCGGGCCCTCAGCACCCCCTGAGCCCCCAGCGCCATGAAGAAGTTTGCATCTAGCCGCAGCCTGAACAAGATCCTGGCGCAGTGCGACTCATCCTCACGGGAGTACGAGGAGATCCAGGCGGTGGAGCGCAAGTGGCACCTGCACCTGGCCACGCCGCGCTGCCTGCTGCTAGACAGGAGGTCCAAGGCCTCCCTCTTCTTTGCAGCCCCGCCGCCCCCCAAGAGGGCCCCCAGCACCACGCTGACCCTGCGCTCCAAGTCCATGACGGCTGAACTTGAGGAACTTGGTGAGCAGCAGGGGTGGACGGTGGGCACACAGCCCAGGTGGGAAGCCAGGCAGTGTGAGCTGGGACCAAAGCCAGGCAGAGATAGAAGGGAGGAAGGACAGCCAGACAAACGTATGGAGGTCTGGTAAGAGGGTCAAAGGTAAACGGGTGGGTGCCGAAGTGGCGAGGAGGGGGATGACACGTGGATGGCCTGAGGGCTAGAGATGGACAGTGAACCAACCAGGACTGATGGTCAGGGAGCAGGACCTGGCCTTCCAGTGTGTTTGCATGCATGTGTGCCTGCTGCCTCTGGCTCTGCACGCCTCCAGTTTGACTTCGCTCCTTCATTTCACCCAAATGAGGAATGAGCAGGAGTCAGGGGGCCTGGGCTCTGCCTGGCTCTGCTGGCACTAGTTGTGTTATCTTTGTGCTTAGTTTTGCCTCCTTAGCACCTGTTCACTCATCAGTTAAGCAGGGGTTACAGTGAGCTGCTGACCTGACAGGGCTGTGTGAACATCGCTAGTATGATGATGGGATAGGCCCTCGTGAGCTACAAGAGGCAAATAAGAGTGTGTCAGGGCTTTGGTGGGGCATGTTGTGGGCATGATCCCAGGATGGCCCCTAATAGCCTCATTGTGGGCATGCCTTGATATATGTGACCATTAATAGCCTCATCACGGGCATGTCCAGATATACACGACCATGTCCTGACATATGTGGCAGTTAACAATGGGCACGTCCTGATATACATGACAGCTAACATGCTCTATCTTCCTGTAATTCAAACCCAGTTCTAGTCCCAGACTTTACTATGGCTCTAGCCATGAAAGGAATGCTCACTCTGGTCCTAGGCTGAGTTCTGACCTAGTCCTGGCCACAGGAAAGGCCCTGATCCTGGTTCTAGACTGGCCCTCAACCCTGGCTTCAGGCTTTGTTCTTCCCCAGCCATAGAAAGAACACTTATTTGTCCCCCCAGATTATTGCTGACCTTACTAATAGGGTGATTCTTGACCTTGTCCTGGCCACAGGTTGAGCTACCCCCCTTCCAAACAGGTACTCTTGACTGCAGGGTAGGAGGAGGAGGACAGCCACCAAGATAGACCAAGCTGACATGGTCATACTTTTCTTCCCCATAAATACTCTGAATAAAGTAAAAGTCAAAAATAGATAGCCAACTCAAAATAAAGGAAGAGGAATTTCCCAGGTCTCAAGAATAAAGTTAATAAAATCAGTTAAGGAAGTGAGAGGAAGTTGATAATGCTTCCATAGTCCAGGAGGGCTCAGGACAGTATATAGACCCTAAGGGCAGGGGTTAGGGCTCTGATGCTTCCACAAAGCCAAGAGATGTGGCTGTGGACCCATGGGAAGTGGGAAAACTAGAACCAAGCCCAGGGACTGGCATTAGCATCAAAAGAGCTGGAAATCGTAGAAGAATAAGAAAGACACGAAATGAGGTGTTTAAATACAAAGTTTAAGGAAGTAACAGAACTCATAAAGGACAGCCCTTTATGACATCCCATAAAGGACAGTTCTCCTCCTGCCCCCGCCCAAAGGAATATGCAGATTTTTAAAAAGGATCCCTAAAGAACTGTTACTGAAACAGAAAGTATAGTCACTGAGATTAAAAAAATTCATGACTGGGATAAACAATATACTAGACTCAGTTGAAGAAAGAAACAGTGAATTAGAAGATAATTCTGAGGAAATTACCCTAAAATGCAGCTCAGAAAGATAGGGAGATGCGAACTATTAAAGAGCAGATAAGAGATAATGGAGGACAAGTGAGAAAATCCCAGTCTAATGAAAGCTCCAGAGGGAAAGAATGAACTGATTGGGGAAGAGGCAATATTTGAAGAGTAAGTGGCTAAGAATTTTCTGAAATTGAACAAGGACATGAAATTCCATTTTGAAGAAGTATAAGTTCCAAGCAAGGAAATAAAAACAAATCTACATCTAGACCTGTCATACTAAAACTTCATGACACCATAGACAAAAGAAAAATCTTAACTACCAAAGAAGCTGGATGACTTAGAAAAAGAAACCATGGTTAGACCGACAGCAGACTTCTCATCAGCAGTAGTAGACGCTAGAAGACAATGGAAAAATAAAAGTCTTGAATCAAAATGCTTTTCCACCTAGAATTCTATACCCCACTAAACCTGCTCATTGAAGAGTGAGGCAGAGAAGCCCCAGGGTCACAAGGGTCCAAGACTAGTCATGGGGAGCTGATCTGTCACACTGATTAAAATCCAGACTGATCAATAAACCAGTACCAGTAGGCAGCTGGGTCTGGCTAGACAGTAGACCAAGGCTGTAGTGGGTGGGTCCCAGGAGTTCCTTCCAGAGGCTGTCAACATAGCCATGTTCAGGTACATGATCAGAAGGGATCCTCCTAGTTCTGCACGGAGAGGTGCATGGACATCCAGGGATCAGGGGACTGAGCCCTGTGGAAACAGAATTGCCTTCTGCTTTCTGGGATGCTTCTGTCTGAAGAAACCAGTGAATAGTAGAGCCTCCTTCCTCTCTGCACTCATCTGGGGTACTCCTGCTGCTGTGTGACAGGGTTGTTCTGCACACCCTTGTCTTCTAGAGGGGCTCACTCTCGCTGCCTCAGGCCAGTATTGTTTCCACCAGTTTTTACCCTAACAGAATCTGGGGGAGGACAAAGGGACAGCTTAGCACAGAGTCTCCATCCATACTGCTGAGGGAGGAGGGGTCATAGCTTTTGTTGAAGCGGGACCCAGACTCTTTATATAGCTGCATTCAGAGAAGGAGAAGACACTACTGCCTCCAGGGGATAGCTGTCCTGGGAAGTCAGACCACTGGCTGACTTTCTCTAGGTTTGAGGGAGCCAGGCCAGCATCAGGGCTTCCCCAAGCACCTAAGGGATCATCCCACGATCCAGTGTTTGTGCTTTTATAAGATAGAAATTAGACCTATGGGTTTATCGGCAGCATAAACATGCCAATTCTCTGCCACATTGTTGAGAAGTGATAGAGCCTGTTAGGATGCTGTAGTCCATTGAGAAGATGACCTGAACATATGGAAAGAAAGGCAGGTGTGAGCCCACAGAAAAAGCAGGTGGCAAGGGTGGGGGCTCACGCCCAGACGGTGGCTTGCTGCTCGGTGGGTGTCTGGGAGAAGCCAGGTCCTGCAGGAGGGAGAGGAGGTAAAGAGCGTCCTGGTGGGGGGTGGTGTGAGTAGAGGGATGTCCAGAAAACGAAGGCCTGAGGTGGTTGGCAGAAATGGGATTGAGCTGTACAAGTTAGGATAGGAGCCCTCCTCCTGAGTCAGGTGGTGGGAGGAGGAGGAAGGGTGGGACACTCCTAGTGCCCTTCAGCATGGGGGGCTCCTTGTGGTCACCACATGTTCATCTGCTTGGACCAGTAATGTGCTGGGGCTGCAGAGATTGGTGGAAACTCAGACCAGGGAGGGCCTTGGTGGCTCTGAGCCCCTCCTGTTCTTTGGCTTTCCCATGAGAAGTCTGGAACTTTCGGGTCCCTTTTTCTTTTGTGATGAGAATGTCGGGGCAGGTGCCGTGCCAGTGTCTGGTCCCTGAATGGCCGTGGTCTGGCGAACACACTGACCTGCCCTTTGTTGGAAACACCGTGCACAGAATACTCAGGGGTGACCGCTGAAGCTATTAGTAGCCTCTGAACTTGTTTTTTTTGTGTGTGTGGGGTGCCTTCATTTCTGAACAAACAACTGATTGAACCAAGTATGATTTGGTCGTGTGTGGACATCTCCAGATGTGTGTGCATGAACCCCTTTATGCGCGTGTGTGTGCGTGCACGTGCTCGGATATGCATGCACACAAGCGTATGTGCCTGCTTGTGGTTTTTTCCACCTTGAGTTTCAAGCCGTGTATCAACTTGGCGTTTGGGCACATTTGCCACGCCAGGGGCGGTAGGGGATCTGGGAGGTCCTGGTTGTTGGGAGGGGTGGTAAGTGGGAAAGATGGGGAAATGGGGATGGGAAGGGGGCCCGGATGCCAAGGGATGAAGCCTGCCTCTTACCCCCTTTGCTCTGTTTCTTGATTGCAAGCCTCCATTCGGAGAAGGAAAGGGGGTGAGTCATCTGCTGGTTCCCCAGGCCCCCAGCTTTACCTGATCCCTGTCGAGGGAAGTGCTGATATGTGAGGAGATTCCATTGCAAGTCATGGTGGTCTAGAAGCCTGGGCTGTACCTTCCTGTTGGCCTTCTCCCTGGGAATCTGGTGTGGGCACAGTAGAGGGAGCTGGGGAAGGATGGATGGGGAGTTCCCAGGGCTGTGGCTCTGTGGGGGTGTGATAGGCACAGCCATTGGCTTTGGGGGCTCAGGTGAGTTGGGGTGGAGTGGGGTGTGAGGGCCACAGAGGCAGCCGGTGAGGCAGCGCTGGGAGGGTCTCCAGTGGAGGGCGTAGCATGTGCATGTCCTGCAGCTGGGTAGGGGAAGGGTTCAGAGGGCTCAGCTGTGGGTCTCCTCAGGGAGCATGGTGGCTGGGCCAGTGGGGGCGGGAGCACTGGGTGCTCAGCTCTGGCCCATGTTGCTCCTTTCTGCCTGTTTCCTGGGGGCTTCTTGTGCCTGGTGTGTGGGTCCCATTTCTGGGCTAACCTGTTGTGGGGTCAGGCCCGGTGCTGGTGATTGTCCCTTCAGAGCAGGGGTCTGGGCCCCACAGCACTGGGGAGGGAGCTCCGAGCTCCTCTGCCCAACATAGCCCAGGCTGTTGACTTCACCACCCCCTGCTGCTCCCTTCAGGCCTCACCTGTACCCTTGGAGGCTCCTTCCTTTACGTTCTGTGTGTCTAGCCTTGCTGTAAGGGATGCCGCCTCCATGTGGGGGCAGAGTCTGAGGTCCAGCCTCTGGTGAGATCTCAGGGCCTGGCCTCTGCCAGCCTCTTCCCTCTCTCTCGAGTGGAGAGGGGACTCTTTCGGCTACATAGGAGTCAGAGCCTGATGGAAGCCTGAGGTGGCTTTGTGGCCCCAGGCAGGTGTGTTCACTCTTTCGTCTGTGTGCCTGGGGCCCACCCATCCCTTATTCTGGGATCCACAGGGCCTTCGCTGTGCCAGGGATGCGCTGGCCCCGACTGTCGGGGCCCTGGCTCTTCATTATGGCCTACAGTCTTACCTTCGGAGCTCTCCTGTTGCTCCTTGCCCCAGTCCCAGGTTAGGTGCTTTCCCCAGTGTCTTTTGAGGTATTAAAACTAGGTGTTCTCTAGGGACCCTTTTCTTCACCCTATGAGGCAGGCATACAAGCTATTCCTGGAATATTTTGGTTCTGTCCCTTAGCTCATTAGCAGGGCTCCCAGGGTGCTATGCTGTGGTCTGTGTACTTCTTCCAGTTGTAGGGGAAGTGATGGGCAGTTCATCGTCCCCGCGGCCCCTCATTCCTGCTTGGGCTCTGATTGTTTAAGCAGCTGCACCCCGAGCTGTGTCCCCACCGCATATGGAATCTTGAGAGCTGGTGTATGTGAGGCCCAGTGCCCTAGACCTGGTTCCTAATGGGCTTCATTGTCTTTTTTAAGTATCTAAAGTAATTTATTTCAGAATGCATTTCTAATAATGGTGGGGATTGTTGTCCCCCTCACCAGCTTATAGTTTGCAGAATTCTTGCTTCTTTCCCTTTTGGAAATAATTCTTGCCTGGCCCCAGCACCCCCTCCCCATGTCCAACAACATTCATGTACACACTGCTCTGGTTTCTGGGATTCAGTTCTTCTGGACCTAGAGATGCAGCTTCTAAAATCCACAGCTCAGGTGAGCGCGTGCCCCGTGGAAATGTTTCTTCTCTGCTCACGTCTGCGGTTTCTGGATAACATGGTTGTTAAGTCTGATCTCTTACTTACTGGATCTGTGATCTGGAGCGCTTTCTCTCGCAGACCTTCAGTTTCTTCTTGGTAAAATGAGGGCATTGTCAGCATCTTCTTTGTATGATTTTGAGGAATGAGAGAAGGGTCACGGCAAGCTCTTCTAACCAGAAGTCACCAGGGACTGAACAAAGGGAGGTGATGGTGGTTTCGGCTTCCAAAGGGAAATGATCTGCTTCGTTCCAAAAACAAAGACGGTGACCTCTCTCACGAGCCCTCCCAGTGGTGCGGGGAGCCACGCACAGGACCTGCGAGCTAGTCTGTAGATGGAGCTGGTTCTGCTGGTGACTTGTAACTTTTGTTGAACTCCTGTATTATTCAGGGCCCAGGCTGGACACTCAGGAGATTCTGGGAGCCCACAGGCTCTTTGGGGAGATGAGGAGCAGTGTGTCTTCAGTGCTAACCCTGAACCAGGCCTTCTTATGTCCCTGCCAGTTCTTGCAACAGACACTGAAGCAGCTGCCGTTTTTATGCTCACTTGATCAGATAAGGAAACTGAGTCACAGAGAGGTTAAGTCAGGACAGAGTGGGAACGTGGTGTGGGTCTGGTCTGGGTTGGGTGCCCACCAGCTGGGAGGAGCGGACTTACTTCCCCAATTGCTGAGGGGGTGGAAGAGGCAGGAGGTGCTGGTGGGAGGTGTTGGGGCTGACCGTGTCCTCTGACAGGGGGCATTTTATGAGAGGCCAAGCATGACCAGACACACAGTCCTCTGGGCTGGGCAGAGCCTCTAGGGGCTTGGGGATTCAGAGCCTGAGTGATGAGTGGGGTGAGGTGGGGCCACTGTGGGCACAGGAGCTGGCCTCAACCCCTACCGCACCCCACATGCTGGCCCTGAGTGCACCACCCCAGTCATCCAAGCAGAGCTGCTTGCTCCCAGACACACGTGTTCAACAAGATTTCCAAGTCATTTTGACAACCAAAAACACCACTTTTAAAAACATTAAATAGCTTTAGTAAAAACAAGCAAACATAGCTTTTCTTTATGATGGATTTGAATGCTGCCTGAGGCCTGCTGGTGCCTTGCTCCCTTCTTGGGCCTTGGTCTCTGTCGGCCCCTCTTCCTTACCTCCCTCCTCGCCCCTTCAGCATCAACCCTCCCAATATCTTCTTCTTTTCTTGGCACCTCCCACCCAAGGTTCTTTGGCCTCCTAATCTGCATTAGGGCCGTTTTTTTTAGGACCTCAGCCTGGGACTGTGAGTTCTGTTTCAGAAGGGTCCTGTTTACTCATCTTATTCGCATCTTTAACGGGCACCTGCTGTACACCAGGGTTTGTCCTCGGGCTGCAGCCCCCAGGAGCAGCTTATCTTTTGGTGCAGCAGGGGCCACAGACTGAAGAGAAATGGCAGGTGCTGAGGAGAAGAGGGAGAGGGCAAAGGGAAATTCAGGAAGACTCCGGGCTCCAAACAGTGCTGTCTCCCCTGGTCCTCTCCCTAATGGTCAGTCGGGCTTTTCCTGGAGTGGGGCTCGAGGGGGTGACCTGGACCAGCCCCTGAGGACAGAACGGCCGTGGGACTCAGATGGGTTGCATGTTGCTTGGCTCCCAGTCTCCCCAGTCTTGGGTCTGGAGGAAGGGACAGGGAGTGGGCGGGGTCCAGTGGCTCCACTAGCAGCAGCAGGTGGACCAGCCTTGCGGGGAGGACTCTGCAGTGGGGCTGCACAGGGATGGAGCCGGGTCAGGGTCCGGGTGGTTGAGATGGTGCCTCCCTTGGCTGTGCAGAGAAACTGGATGAGATCCTGGCAGCCGCCGCGGAGCCTACACTGAGGCCAGACATCGCAGACGCCGACTCAAGAGCCGCCACTGTCAAACAGCGGCCCACAAGTCGGAGGATCACCCCAGCTGAGATCAGTGTAAGTCATCCCAGCAGCTGGGGCGTACGGAGAGTGGGGAGGCAGGGGGAGCATGGGGGTCGGAGTTCCATGTCCCCTGCTGGGTGTGTATGCATTTTTCTGGGGTGGAAGTCCATTATTTGGACCCTATCTCCAAGGGTGGGGGCGAAGGACCCCGTGGCTTCTCCTCTTACACGTGGGGAAATCTTAGCCCCAGAATGGCCACATTTAACGTAGTGCTGTGTTCACTCCTCTGGCTGTGGGTTTCAGTACCTCCTGCGTAGCCACACCCAGGACCACTTAGAGCACCGAGCCCTAACGAGGGTACAGTGCAGCGTGTCTCTGTCCCCCTGCCACTCCTCTCACTTGGCATCTTCGGGGCCCCATCCACATCAACCCTACCCAGTACTCTGTGCCCAGGCCTCCACTGGCTGTGCCCCTGCTCCCTGGAGACCTCAGGGCCTGGGTCTGAGTCCTGGGTCAGGCCCCATCGGTGCCAGTACCATTGGAATTAGTGCATGGGGTGTTTGATCTCAGGTTTAGGAGGATGGCTGGGCCTGGGTGGAGAACTGGGGGCCCCCGTGCCCCAGAACCTACGTATAACCCCCCAACTCCCACAGTCTTTGTTTGAGCGCCAGGGCCTCCCAGGCCCAGAGAAGCTGCCCGGCTCCCTGCGGAAGGGGATTCCTCGGACCAAGTCTGTAGGTATGGCTGGGCTGGGGGCTGCACGGGGCCGGAAGGAATGGGGCTGGGGCTGGGGTGGATGTTGGGCTGGAGGACCCTTTCTCTCCCAACCCTTCAACTGGAGTTTCCAGTTTCTGTCTGAGAACTGCCTCTCCTAGGTCACAGCGTAGGCATCTCCTTGTTGGTGGACATATGTGGGGTCAGTCCTTCCCCCAATCCAGAGACACTGTGCCAAAAGAAACCCTTGAGGCTTCCTTACACGATCCACTGCTCCCTACCCAGATTGCAACCCCCATCCACCGCGCTCCGCGTCCAGTGTCCGTGCCCCCCTCCTGTCCACTGGTGCCACCCTCCTGTACCTTCCATAGACACCAGCATCCCTGTCCCTGGGTCTTCTACCCCCATTCTGGCTGCTCCCTCTGTAGAGTGAATATATGTCAAGTTTCTAACCCTAGACTTACCTTCCCTTGAACCTGCCTGCCCCCCGTCCCAGGTATGCTCTGTGTCTGCCTTCTCCTTCACAGCCAGTCTTCTCCAGAAGCCACCTATACTTGCTGTCTCCTCTCCCCAGCCTTCTCCTCAGCCTGAGTCAGGCTAGCTCTGTCCATACCCAAAACGGAAATTGCTCCCACCAGGGTCACCAGTGGTTTCCAGGGCATTCCTTCCAGTGCACACATGACCAGTCCCTCTCTAACCTTAACTGGCATTTGATTTTTCTGTTCCCTCCTTTGTGACACTCACCTCCTCAGGGCTTTAGGACAACATTTCTTGGTTCTTCCCTCAGTTCTCAGGCTGTACCTGTTCAGTCTTTAATGCGCCCCCCCCAAAAAAAAATCCCGCACGTACCACACCTAATGTGGATCCTTCTAAAGGCTGTGTCCTTAGTTTCTTTGCCTTCTGCACCTGTCTCCTTGGGACCTCATGATACCTCACCGCTGCAGTCACACCCCACATTTAGCCATCTCTCTTGACTGGGTCATCTCCCAAGCCCCACCCACTGCTCATCACTCTAGGCGTCTGGCCATCTCTCTTCCTCCCGTCTCTGGTTGCCACCAAGGAACTCCCAGCAACGCCTGCTTGTCCCACTGTTGTGATGTAGCCTTGCTCAGTCTTGGATGGAAGCCCTGTGCCAGCCACCTGCGTCTGCTCTGCACTTCTGTCTTCATGACTGAGGATGTGGGGGGTGTGGGGGGGGGGGGGGGGGGGGCTTGGGCAGGTCTTGGCCCCGACGGGGTATACCTGTCAGAGTTTGGGTCCTTTCTCAGTCCATTGGTGGAGCCCTCCTCTGCCTTGTATCTGAGCTAATTCCTTTCCCCAAGTCTTCCCAAGAGCCCTCCCAAGCCAGCACCGGGGTTGGGGTGCAGAGCCTGGGTGTCCGGAGAGGAGCCCAGACTGAGGGGCCTTGCTCAGATTCCATGCTCTGAGCTCCGCGCCTTCTCTTTTGCTCTCCAACCCCTGCCTCCACGCCCTCCCTGACTCCGTCCTCCCAGTCTGGTTAGCGCTTCCCGCCAATTTCTAAGGGCGCGTCTTCGCAACCCTTGCGTCTGGGACCATGGCTGCCCTCTGCAGAAGGCGGGCGCTAGAGTCCGCAAGGGCCTTGTCTCACTGGATCCCCTCTGTCCGCAGGGGAGGATGAAAAGCTGGCGTCCCTGCTGGAGGGACGCTTCCCAAGGAGTACATCGATGCAAGATCCGGTGCGCGAGGGCCGTGGCATCCCGCCCCCGCCGCAGACCGCGCCGCCACCCCCACCCGCTCCCTACTACTTTGACTCCGGGCCGCCCCCCGCCTTCTCGCCGCCGCCCCCTCCAGGCCGCGCCTACGACACAGTGCGCTCCAGCTTCAAACCCGGCCTGGAAGCGCGCCTGGGCGCCGGGGCCACTGGCCTGTATGACTCCGGCGTGCCCCTGGGTCCGCTGCCCTACCCCGAGCGGCAGAAGCGTGCGCGGTCCATGATCATCCTGCAGGATTCTGCGCCGGAGGTGGGCGACGCCCCCCGGCCCCCTCCCGCAGCCACCCCACCAGAGCGTCCCAAGCGTAGGCCAAGGCCACCAGGTCCCGACAGTCCCTATGCCAACCTGGGCGCCTTCAGCGCCAGCATCTTTGCGCCTTCCAAGCCTCAGCGCCGCAAGAGCCCGCTGGTGAAGCAGCTGCAGGTGGAGGATGCTCAGGAGCGCGCAGCCCTGGCTGTGGGCAGCCCCGGCCCAGTCGGCGGCAGTTTCGCCCGCGAGCCCTCCCCGACGCACCGCGGACCTCGGCCGAGCAGTCTTGACTACGGCCCTGCGGACAGCCCCGGCCTCGCGTTTGGTGGCCCAGGTCCGGCCAAGGACCGGCGGCTGGAGGAGCGGCGCCGCTCCACCGTGTTCCTGTCGGTGGGAGCCATCGAGGGCAGCCCTCCTAGCGCGGACCTGCCCTCCCTGCAGCCCTCCCGCTCCATCGATGAGCGCCTTCTGGGGACCGGCCCCACCACCGGCCGTGACCTGCTCCTGCCCTCCCCCGTCTCTGCTCTGAAGCCATTGGTCAGCGGCCCCAGCCTTGGGCCTTCAGGCTCCACCTTCATCCACCCACTCACCGGCAAACCCCTGGATCCCAGCTCTCCCCTGGCCCTCGCCCTGGCTGCCCGTGAGCGGGCTCTGGCCTCCCAGGCACCCTCACGGTCCCCTACGCCTGTGCACAGTCCTGATGCTGACCGCCCTGGGCCTCTGTTTGTGGATGTACAGGCCCGCGACTCTGAGCGAGGGGCCCTGGCCTCCCCAGCCTTCTCCCCAAGGAGCCCCGCCTGGGTTCCTGTGCCTGCTCGCAGGGAGCCGGAGAAAGCACCCCGGGAGGAGCGTAAGTCGCCGGAGGACAAGAAGTCCATGATCCTCAGCGTCCTGGATACATCCCTGCAGCGGCCAGCCGGCCTCATCGTTGTGCATGCCACCAGCAATGGGCAGGAGCCCAGCGGGCTGGGGGCTGAAGAGGAGCGTCCAGGCACCCCAGAGCTGGCCCCGGCCCCCACACAGTCAGCAGTGGTGGCAGAGCCCCTGGCTAGCCCCCGGGCTCAGCCCCCTGGCAGCACCCCTCCAACAGACTCTGGGCCAGGCCAGGGCAGCTCTGAGGAGGAGCCAGAGCTGGTATTTGCTGTGAACTTGCCGCCTGCCCAGCTGTCCTCCAGTGATGAGGAGACCAGGGAGGAGCTGGCCCGCATTGGGCTGGTGCCGCCTCCTGAAGAGTTTGCCAATGGGGTCCTGCTGGCCACCCCACTTCCTGGCCCAGGTCCCTCGCCCACCACGGTGCCAGGCCCGGCCTCAGGGAAGCCGAGCAGCGAGCCACCCCCTGCCCCCGAGTCTGCGGCCGACTCAGGGGTGGAGGAGGCTGACACACGCAGCTCTAGCGACCCCCACCTGGAGACCACAAGCACCATCTCCACGGTGTCCAGCATGTCCACCCTGAGCTCGGAGAGTGGGGAACTCACCGACACCCACACCTCCTTCGCCGATGGACACACTTTTCTACTCGAGAAGCCACCAGTGCCTCCCAAGCCCAAGCTCAAGTCCCCGCTGGGGAAGGGGCCGGTGACCTTCAGGGACCCGCTGCTGAAGCAGTCCTCGGACAGCGAGCTCATGGCCCAGCAGCACCATGCCGCCTCTGCTGGGTTGGCCTCCGCTGCCGGACCTGCTCGCCCTCGCTACCTCTTCCAGAGAAGGTCCAAGCTGTGGGGGGACCCCATGGAGAGCCGGGGGCTCCCTGGGCCCGAAGATGACAAACCAACTGTGATCAGTGAGCTCAGCTCCCGCCTGCAGCAGCTGAACAAAGACACACGCTCCTTGGGGGAAGAGCCGGCTGGTGGCCTGGGCGGTCTGCTGGACCCTGCCAAGAAGTCGCCCATCGCGGCAGCTCGGTGAGCAGGGCAGTGTGGGGAGGGTCCTGTCCCATGTCCGTGGCCCCTCTGTGTTCTTCCTCTTGTGCATCCACGGTTTCCTCTGTTCCCCTTCCCGGTCCGTTCTACCCCATCCTTCACCTGTCCGTGGCATCCCTCCCTGTCCACTTCTGTCCTTTATTCGCCCTTGCTGTCTGTCCGAGACAGAAGTCTCTTTCAGGGATCTGAGATATCAGGGCTGCTGTTCTCTCCATCCCTGTTGGTGCTGGGAGTGGGAGCTGGGGCCCCGTGAGAGACCCAGGCAGGGCGTGAGCACCTCCACAGCCCTCCAGAAGACGCCCTGCCTCGGGTTCGTGTGAGCACTCACTCTTTTGCTCCTGACCAAAACTGCCTCTACTATTAAGGGTTGTTCTATGGTCCATTCTGGAGTTGCCAACCCCCTCCCAACCCGCTGTGGCCACAAGGCTGGTGCCACCATTCCTGTAACTGCCTCCTGCCTTGCTTCCTTTTGAGGCTTAGAGTACATGGACTCCTTTTCCTTTTGGGACCCACCACCAGCTTCCTGTTTTCTGCCTCTCAGCTCTGCCTCAGTGTCCCTTAAACACAGATTGCAGTGTATGATTTCAGAGTGCATTTAGAAGCCATTCTTTGGTGGAAGTCACACCATTTCCGCACCCTCCATGTGCCCTCTTGCTTTCTCCGTACCTTCCCTGTCGGTCTGTCTGCCTTGTCTTCCTACGTCCTACCCAGGGTGAGGACTGGGGGGGAGGGGCTGAGCAAGCGGCTGGGGCGTGGCTCTGGTAGACCTGCCAGAGCTCCTGGCCTGAACCCTTGGATATTTCCTTGAGGACCCCGTTCCCAAGGCGCTGCTCCTGAAGGGGAGTCCCCTGGGGCCCGGGGCTCAGTGGGTACGTGGGAGAGCTGGCTTCCGCCCACCGGTGCTGGTCTGAGGCGGAGTTGGTCATCCCCTGGCCGGCCTTCGTCTGCCCTCCTCACACTGCCTTTGCCTTCTGTGCCTCTTAGGCCTCCTCCCTCTTCTGGCTTTTGGGGAGTGTGTGGGGTGCTTCCACCTGGCCCCTCCTTCTTGCTCCCTGAAGACTAGCCTAGCGGGCCCTTTCCTGCCGGCATTGGAAGGCAGAGTTCACAAAGCAGAGAGGGTTCAGGTCTTACTCACAAAGACTTGTCTGATTTAACCTTCTTCCAGTTAAGCATTCCAAAGATAAGCTGGGGCTTAGGAAGCTCATGGTGCCTCTCTAAATAGTCCAGGGATGTTGTCCTTCAGCTCCTGTCATCTCTGGGGCCCTCTCCCCTTTTTGCCTCTTCCAACTCCCAGCTGAATGGGAAGGCCCTCTTTCCAGCAAGGCAATGTTGAAAGAGCCCTGAGAGTAGGCATGGGTATAGCCAGGGGTGTCTGTTAGGGATGAGCAGCCCGGATCCTGGGCCTCTGCAGGACCTGACCCCTGAGGGTGGGGGTTCCCTGACCCACCCTTGACCAGCCCCCATCTTCATCTCTGCTTCTGCTCCCTTGCCAGGCCCTCCATTCCTGTGTGTCCCTTGGTCCCAATGAAAATCAAAGCCATTTAAAGTGGGCAGCACAGTGCCTGGTACAGTGCCAGCCCTCAATAAACATTTGCTGAACAGATGAAAGAGCTAAGCTAAATGCAAGCACTGTCTTTTGTGATTTGAAATCTAGGGAGGTGGCTTAGGACAAATACCACCCAAGGACAGGCGCATTGTTCAGATTTACTGGCTGTCGAACCCCATGATCAGGCTCAGGTGAGCCCGGGTCTTGTCCTCTGCTCTGCTGGCTCCCACGGGGCGGCTGGGCATCCTCAGCATTTCTCCTCTGTCTTGTTCCGTGGCTCTGGGTTGCGCCAGGACGCTGTATGTGTTTTCTTTTTGGACGTGGGATGGGGAAGGGCAGGACCCGCAGCTGCAAACTTTACATCCCATCTATTCCACGGGTCCACTGGAAAGCGAACCTCTTTCAGTCGGTAGTTCTTGCAAAACTCCAGCCTCTGACTAGCTTCATGTGGGTCCCACTTGCCTTCCTCTGAATGAATCACTGGCATCAGGGAGGTGTAAGGCTGCCGATGGCCAGGCCCGAGTCCTCTCTCTCCTAGTAGCCAGGCCATGGGGTCACCCCACCTAGCAAACAGGTGCTGAGAGTGAGGGAGGTGGTTCTCCAGAGGAGAATCAGGTCCTTTACCAGGGTTCCAGATGCCAGGTGACCTAAACCACAGAAGTGCCCTGTGACATGGCCCTTAGCAACTTCAGCAGCTTGCTTCATTCCCTGGCATCAGCTTGGGGTCAGAGGACCCTGGATTTCAACTCTCAGCTAGTTGCCTCTGAGCTCTGTAGTCTTGGATCAGCCCCTTAACTTCTGTGAATGTCAGTCCTTCCCCTGTGAGATGATGAGGGTGACACACAGCGTCACCTTGAAGCACTGGGCTTAGGGCTACAGCATGGTGGGTTCTCACTATGTGTGCACTCAGCCAGGCCCTTTGTGGGAAATAAGAGTGCCAGATACTAGTGGCACCTGGGGGGCTCAGTCGTTTGGGCGTCCGACTCTTGACTTCAGCTCAGGTCATGATCTCAGGGTTGTGGGATCGAGCCCAGTGTTGTACTCTGCATTCAGTGGGGAGTCTGCTGGAGATCCTCCCTCTGCCCCTTCCCTCACTCTCTCTCAAATAAATAAAATTTTTTTTTTAAAGAGTGCCAGATACTGCACTAGAAAACATCAGGCCATATTATTTCACCTCCACAACCATTCTGTTAGGTGGACAATAGTATAATCTCCATTTTCCAGACAATAAAACTAAGGTTCTGAAGAGGTCTACTGCAGCCAGTAAGTGGTGTCCGTCTGGCCCGAAGCCCCAGTCTCATTCACTGTAGTCTGGAGCCTCTGTCTTTGAACCCCGTCTGGGACAGACACTGGGTTTCTGTGCAGTAATCCCCTCCCATAGACATGCACACCTCTTCGTTAGACCGACACCTTTATTTATCAGTCATGTGCATCACAGAGAGCGTGTGTATTCTGAAATCACTTCTCCTTGAGTCCACACAGGGCTACTTGATCCGTCCAGCCTCGCTGATCCCCCCTTCTGCCTGCCTTCCCATTTCTGCTTCCCTTTGCACTCCTTTCTGCTCCCGCTCACACTTCCTTTCTCCCTCTGTGCTCCCCCTCCTGCCCTCAGACCCAGGTGAAACCACGGCCCTCCAAAATGGGTCCCACTGCCCAACCCTGACTTGTGCCTACAGGCAGGGGACTGAGCAGGGGATGCTGTGGCCACGTTGAGTTGGCCCTCCATGTGGCTGGCAGTGGCCGTGGTGCCTGCCTGGGCTGCTGGGCGCCTCTTGTTCTGCAGCTCGCTGTGGCTACAATCTGGCACTCATCTCTCCTTCTGTGTTGAACTGCTACTGACACTGGGTCTTAGAGGAACGTTCAGAGTGTGGCAAGTCCTGACATCTGCATGGGGCTGCCTCCTTCGCAGGACCATTCCTGGCAGAGGTCCCAGAGAGCCACCTGGAGGGCCACGCCTCTGAGCCTTGTCCCCTGGTCCCTGGGTTCCCTTGATTTCACCTCCAGGCCTGTCCTTCTCCTCACCCAATGGACATCACAGGAGAGTAAACACCCCTTTCTGCTCACTTCCCCACTGACAGCCCAAGACACTCTGCAGCCTCAGGTCTTCTCGGGCAACTTAAGCTGCCCTGTGTGCCACAGATTTGAGTCTCAGGAACTTGTTGGCTCGCCTACACTGGCCATCTTTCTGGGTGGAAGGTCCAGGACCTCTGGCTTTTTGGAACATTGATCCCAGACTGTCCACCTGCTCTGTGCTTCCAGCTTCGGGTCTAGCCCTGGTTACAGACAGAACATCCGTCTTCCCAGAGCCCCACCACGGTCTCTGAGGCCCACATATGCGCCCAACTCCATTTGTCTCCCGCGCTGCACAGGCGGATTGGAATCCTGCACGTGGTCTGAAGTCCACGGTGGCTCTGAGCACCACAGGGACACTGAGTTCTGCTGTGGCTCTCAGTTTTACATCTGTCTGACCCTCACATTGGGTTTTACTGAAAAACGTTCATGGAGACATAGCTTTGGAAATATGAAGTGGAGGGGTGTCTGTCCTGCACCCTTCTTAACCCCCTGATGTGCTTTGTGCCATGGCCTCACACCTGTCGGGTCTCAGCTCCTTTGGTAGACGACTGATCAGTGTCTTGCAGAAGACACACTCTCCTCTGATGGGGTAGAAACCCTGCCCTGGTGACCTTCTGTGGGCCCTGTTCTGCCAACACGTTTGGCAGTGATCTGGATACAGCCCTGTGGGGCTGCAGGTGTTTAAGGCCAGCTGGCCTGACACCTGTTGTGTGACGGCCGGTGCAGGGGCCCTGGGGCCAGGGTACACTTTGTCCTCGCAGGTCCCATGAAACTGGGTCACATGCTTCAGGAGCCCTGAGCTCTGCTGGGAGAGCAGGAAGGGCTCACAGATGAGGGGATGTGGGGACATCTGGAGTGTGTTGAGGTCGGAGCCGTGAGCGGGTATGGGCAGTGAGAAGGCAGAAGGCTGGAGACACCACGACCAGAGAGTGAGCTTCGAAGCTTACGAGTCTGTATCTAGCTTTGTGCTGCTGTTGAGTGTTCTCTCCCTGAATGGGGCTCCCAGACTGCAAAAGCCCCCAGGCCCAGACCTGCCCTGCATGAGTGCAGTGGCAGAAGGCCTGAGACAGAGGCCAGGACCACAGCTTGGGCTTTTTCTTGTCTGTTGGTACCAGTGGGCCAACAGGCAGTCAAGCCTGGGAGAGATATGTCAAATTATTCTTGTGTGATGACATATTTTTTCAGTGTAAGTTGTGTTCCTGGCTTTGTGCTAAGTACTAAGTCAAGGAGGACAGTTAGGAAATGAGGGGAGAGGTCCTGAGTGAGACCGTGAAATGACTGGACCCTCAGGTGGCTGGGGATTGAGGAGGATGACCTGGGTTAACGCTAGGAGCCCTCCAGATGAAAAGGAGGAGGAGTTGATGGTGGCTCCCAGGTCCCTGGTATGGGGAGCACTGGGGGAAGGGAGAGCTTGTTTGGCGGCCCCCGTACAGGTCTGGAGCTCAGAGGAGATGAGCTGGGCCTCACATGTAGCATTTTTGCACAGGTCAGCCATAGCCAAGGGTGGGAGTGGACCACACGGCTCAGGAGAAAGTGGGAACCAAAAGGAGAACCCATGAAACCCATCTAGGAAGGAAGGGGTGGAGGAAAGGTCAGCAAGGGGTCCTGCTACTGCTTTGGTAACTGCAGGGGGTGTGTGTGGGGGGGAGGGGGCCAAGGCCAGACCTCAGTGGCTGAAGAGTCACGAGGCAGCGAGACAGTACCACATTCAGACGTTGGTGGAAGAGATGTCCGGGGCCATGGAGCCTTGCTGAGCCATCTGGAGGAGGCTGCCGGCGGCATTCAGGGGTGCCTGGTGAGGTACCATTTGTTAGAGGGTGGGTAGCCCAGACGCCCTCTGGGTGGGTGCTGTGATGGGACCACACCATGGTTGGGGCCTGGCTGGGGAGGTGGTCAGACAGCTGAGAGCGGCGATGGACAGTGATGGGTGTGCCGAAGGGTGTGGAAACTTGATCATGGATACTACTGGGATTCCTGCCCAGGGGACGATGTGGGCAGTTCCATGTTCCCCAAGAGGAAGGGGAGGAGGAACAGGCACCTGGGCCATGGGGACCCCTCGGCAACTCTCTGCTGTGTCCTGGGGCCTTGGGAGTGCACAGACTTCCTTAGGCTCTTTTTCTAGGCCTCCTGCCATGTCCAGCATGCCTGGGCATCCTTAGGACCGGCTCTCCCCCCACTCCCAGCCCAGTGGAACATGGCACTTCAGTCCGTCACTCATGGCACCTCCTGGCATCAGCCATATTCTCTGGTGCTCATCTTGCACCCAGCACCTCTCCTCAGGAGGTCTTTCTGGGTGCTGCTAGAGCCAGCTCACCCCTCTGCCAGGCAGGAAGGCTCCAGCACTGGCCAGAAAGGCCTCCTGGAACCCAGACCCTGCTCTGGGCTCAGGCCAAGCCTCTCCACTGCACTACCCAGCACCCACCCTGTTCTCTCTGCCTTCACAGCTTGGCTGTGGTCCTGCCAACTTGTCAGTATGCTTCTGTCACACCCGAGGCTCCAGGCACACCCACATGGTTCCACTGAAACTTAGCCCTCGGGGCAGGGCTAGGCAGGATTCCCTCCTGAGATGCAGGGCCTTAGGCAGGGGTCATTGTGTGAAGGCCGTTGTGGGGCTATCCTGGGCACCATTCCCTCAGCATCTTACCCAGCACTGCCCCCCTCTCCCTAGCAATCACCACCACCTGGGCATCCACCCTTTGCCCCCACAACATCCCCTTGGGTATCTTCCCCCTCGCCCTTTACTGCTGCCCTACTTTGCCCCAAACCCCTGGTGGTGCCAGGGAGGACAAGTGTGGTGGGAACAGGGAGGGTTTCTTCTGGTTGGTGCCTGTTCCCTGAGCCCACCCCAGGTGTCCTTAGGAGCCCCTCTCCATTGGGGGTGGGGTGGGGGAAGGCCGGGTCTGGTCTCTTCAAGAGGCTCTGCTGTGGGTCTGAGTGACTGGGAGGAGGCAGCAGGGACAGAGGCTGAGGAGAGAAGCCAGTGGAAGGTGATGGAGGTTGGAAATTGGAACTGAGGTTGTTGGGAGAGACAGACAGAGCTGGATCTCCAGGGAGAGGTTGACCTTGCACAGGTGGGAGAGGAAAAGACAACACCCACATTAAGGGGAGGAAGGCTGCTGAAGGTGCCCTGTGCGATGTGGGACTGACTGGCTCCAATCAGGGTAACAAAGAGGTGGATGGGGGAACCCAGGGGAGGGGCCTTAGCCCAGCTTAGGCAGGGGCAGGGAGAGGGAGGTGGGATGGCAGCTGGAGAGAGGCCGGTCAGAGGGCCGAGAGTGTAAGGGGACACAAAGTGTCACCAAGTGCCAAGTGTCTGCTGAACACTGCTGCACAGCGTTCTAAGTAAGCCGGTGGATGGGCACTGCCCTGATCTGCCCGTCACAAGCTGGGAAGTAGGTCCCACAGGCAGACCAGGAGTCCACCCAGATCGGCCCAAGCCCGGCCTGCAGTTCCCTTTCCCCGGCAGCTCCAGGTTGGCTCCCTCCCATCGCACCTGAGTTTCTCCCCCAGCGGGTGTCTGGCCAGGGAGACCTGTACCTGGCTGCCATACCGTGGTTGTGGCTGTGGGCCGTGCGCCTGCCGTGTGGGCCTGGGCTGCTAACACTCTCTCTCATTGCTCTCTCCCGCTCATCTGCATGTGGCTGCGCTGTCTAGCTGCGCGGTGGTCCCGAGCGCCGGCTGTGTAAGTGAGCATGCCCATCCCATGCCTCTCACTGTCCGTGCGCTGCACCTGGCCACCCTGCTCTCTGCTCTGCTTGGCTTCGGCTTCCGTCCCACTGACAGCCCCCTGCGGCTTCCCCTGGGCACAGCTGGGGCTAAGAACGGAAAGGAGGGGGTGGAATAGGGAGTGGGTTTTCTCTGGAGGTCCTCCCAGGTAGGCCCCCCACTGTGGCCATGCTGGAGAGGGGCTGCAGGTCTGGGGTCCTGTCAGGTGACGTTGGGTAGCGAGGCACCGTGTGTGTGTGTGTGTGTGTGTCTGTGTGTCTGTGTGTGTGTGCGCACGCGCGCACACGGGCTGCTGCGTCTGTCACCAGCAGTCCACTGCCGTTCCTGCCACCTTGCTGCATGTCTGTGACACGTGTGGGTGCTACTGCGGCTGCTGCGTGCTGTCCTGGGCAGGGAGGCCGAGTGTCCTGGGTGTGTCGCTGCCTCACAGCTGTCCTGCACATGCCGCTGCTCTGCGTGGGCACGAATGCTGCCTGGTGTCTGTCTCTGACTCATGGACTTGGTCAGTCTGTGCAGCCACCAGCCTTCATCACGACTCAGCCATCCCTGAAGCCCGCCCAGGTTTCTCTGGGTTTCCTCAGGAGAGCAGAGCTGTGTGTGGGAGTGGTGAGGGGTAGTGCCAGAGTCTTACCCTCCAGGGCATGGGCGGATGGGGCAGTACCCAGAGCCAGTGTCGGAGGCTGTCAGGGGTGGGGCAGTCTTCCCTTTGCCGTGAAAGGCTGCGTTTCCTCTGGTGGGCTGCTCTTGGAGGCCCCATGGAGCGAAGGGGGCCACTGCTTTTACTCTTTATATTCCATTCAGTGTAGTCCCCTTCTCCCCCAACAGGGCCCTGACTCTGACCCTGGGGGCCAAACAAAATGGCCGTGGTAATCCTAGGATCCCACCTTTCTTCCGGTGGCCCTAAGGCTACTCACCCCCAAGCTCTGTCCCCAGCGTCCTCCTGGCTGTCGGCCCCGCTCCCCTCCGCCTGCCCCGCGTCTCCTGGCGCCTGCTCACCTCCAGCCCCAGTACCCAGCCCCAAGCTCCGTCCCCAGCGTCCTGCTGGCCTCTGGGCGAGCTCCCCACCGCCTGCCCCTCTTCTCCTGGCGCCTACCCACCCCCAGCCCCAGTACCCAGCCCCAAGCTCCGTCCCCAGCGTCCTGCTGGCCACCGGGCCCGCTCCCCTCCGCCTGCCCCGCGTCTCCTGGCGCCCCTCACCTGGCCTTGACCCCCTCTCCCTCCGCAGGCTCTTCAGCAGCCTCGGTGAGCTGAGCTCCATCTCAGCGCAGCGCAGCCCCGGGGGCCCGGGCGGCGGGGCCTCCTACCCGGTGCGGCCCGGCGGCCGCTACCCCGTGGCGCGGCGCGCCCCGAGCCCAGTGAAGCCCGCGTCGCTGGAGCGGGTGGAGGGGCTGGGGGCGGGCGCGGGGGGCGCGGGGCGGCCCTTCGGCCTCACGCCTCCCACCATCCTCAAGTCGTCCAGCCTCTCCATCCCGCACGAGCCGAAGGAGGTGCGCTTTGTGGTGCGCAGCGTGAGCGCACGCAGCCGCTCGCCCTCGCCGTCGCCGCTGCCCTCGCCAGCGCCTGGCCCCGGCCCCGGCCCCGGGGCCCCCGGCCCGCGCCGGCCCTTCCAACAAAAGCCGCTGCAGCTCTGGAGCAAGTTCGACGTGGGCGACTGGCTGGAGAGCATCCACTTGGGCGAGCACCGCGACCGCTTCGAGGACCACGAAATCGAGGGCGCGCACCTGCCGGCGCTCACCAAGGACGACTTCGTGGAGCTGGGCGTTACGCGCGTGGGCCACCGCATGAACATCGAGCGCGCGCTCAGGCAGCTGGACGGCAGCTGACGCCCCCTCCCCACGCCCCAGCCGCGCCCTGCCGGCAGGGCCCCCCACCCCCACCCCCGGGCCGCGGGCTCGGCCCGCCCCCCACAACGGCGCCCGGGCCAGGAATGTTGCATGAATCGTCCTGTTTGCTGTTGCTCGGAGACTTGCCCTGTACATTGCTTAGTGCCCTCCCCGGCCGGCGAGTCCCACCCAGCACACGGTCAGGAAGGGCGAGGGCCAGGGAGGCTGGAGCGGGAGAGGGTTGGGGGAGGGGTGCTCCGGCCTGACCATCTCCCACACAGCTCCTGGTGGCTACTCTCCCAGAGGGGGGGACCTAGTCCAGCATGCAAGGTCAGGACACACCTTGGTGACTCGGGGGGAGGGGGGAGACTTGGGGTTCTCGGTTGGGGGCCTAGGAGCCCCCCTGTTTTGCATATTTTAATCCACTCTATATTTGGAACGAGAAAAGGAACAAATATCTCTGTCCTTAACAGCTTCCCTTCCCCTCCCCTCCAGCCCCCCAGTGGTTCCGCTGCTGCTGCCCAGTCTTCCATCTCTGGCCCCTCACTGCCACTGCCACCCCACGTGGGGCGGGGGACGCTCCAGCTGGTCTGGGGTTGGCCAGGGTCCTAGTAGCCCGCCCTGGGGCCCCGGCTCGGCCCTCTCCCCTCGCTGAGCTATAGTGTGCCCCACCGACCCTTCAGGTGCTGCGTGGAGGAGGGGCGGCAGGCAGCGAGTCCTGCTGGGCACTAGCAAGGTCAGGTGGCCTGGGAGACCATTGCCCTGGGGAGGGGCAGAGCCCTGGCGTCCGCCCCCCAGCCAAGTCCCTCACAGGGCCCCTTCCCAGGAGGGGTCTAGCCTCCTCCCCACACTGTTGGGCAACCACAGCAGAGAAGCCTCCCTGCCTCAGACCCCAAAGTCTCCTGTCCCTGCCCTGTGTGTGCGCGCACATGTGCGAGTGTGTGAAACTCTGGGTGCGGCTGAGTGCATCGGAGCCCTGTGTGTGCCTGACTGGAGCGTGTTCCCAAGGGGCCACTCTGGACTAGTGTGGGGGCTTCAGCAGTGTGAACAGGGTGCATGTATGGGTATGTGCCTGTAAAGCACCCCATCTCCACTTCCAAAGAAAGTCAGAGGCACCCTAGGACCTGCTGTTTGCCCAGCCTGTCCTTCCAGAGCCTCCTCTAGCCTGAGCAGGCCTCCTTGGTGAAGCTCTGCTGCTTGGACAGGCTCCCAAGGGCCCTTGGAGGCAGTGCCCTCCCCCCCCAACCTTGGGCTTCTGGGGCGATCATAGAGGACCCCTAGAGTCAGGCCACCGCAAGCCCTGGGGAGAGGCAAAGACCCCAGAGGACACCCCAGCCCCCCTTACTGTGACTCCTCACACTCAGCAATGACCTGTGGGGTGGGGGGCCCTGGGACGTTTTTAAACCTAGGGTTTGGAGTCTGGACTAAGCTCCATCCACGTCACTCACAAGTTTCTGTTTATATTTCTAGCTTTTTTTAATAAAAAAAAAAAAAACAGAAAACTGAAGTTTTCACAGCCCAGGGGCCTGGCACGCCGGTCTGTGCCCGCCTGCCCCGCCCTGGCCCACCGGCCCCATTCCCTGGGCAGAGTCACACCCAGTAACCCCTTCACCAACAGACCAGGTCACACACAGCAGCAGTCACTGTAACAGACTGCCACATACACACTCGGTCTCACACTCACCTGTGGGTTTTTGGTTCCGTTCAATTTGGGTTTTTAACTTTACAGGGTCAGTTCTGCTTCACCCCTCCTTTTGTATGGAGTTCCATCCAGGGGATTTCACCCCTGCTCCAGTCCTGAGGCCTCCTGACCCTGACGTTGTGATACACCCCACAGAGATCTATGTTTCTTATATTATTATTATTGATAATAATTATTATAATATTATGTAATAAATTTATAAGAAATGAAACTTTCTCAGTTGCCTGTTTGAGGAACTCTTAGGAGCACGACCTGCTGTCCCTTCGACAGGTGACACAACCCTTCTCAGCCTTGCCACGAGTACTCAGCCACATGCACTGGTGACTCTCAGATCCTGGTCTCGGACCCGGTGTCCTTGCTGACCTCCGTGTCCACAGGCCAGGGTTCTCACCTCTCTTCCGCATGGCTGCTGCGCCCTGACCGGTGTGGTTCCTGAGCTGGAAACTTCTCTGTCTGCTCATCAGCTCCCTGAGCAGCCGTCCTGGGCTAGAAGCCCAGTTGTCCTCTGTGGCCCCTATTGGCCCCCCCCCCACCCCGTGTCCCTTTGTTTCTGAATTCTGTTGCTCCTGCCTTTGAACCCTCCCTTGTCTGTCCCCGCTGTCCTGCCCCCATGGCTACTGCCTTGTTCAGGCTGTCCTCTCCTCTGAACTGAGTCACGGGAGCAGCCAGCTGCTACCGGCCAATGGTGTGGCAAGTCCGGTGTGGCACTTGGTGGTCCTCTCACAGGAAGGGCACCTCCACGGGTGAGAGGAGGGTTCACAGTGCGGTGAGTGGGTGGGCATTTTCCCTCAGAGTGGGCACAGGAGGGCCAGGGGGAGCCGAGAGAGGGCTGGGGAGGCAGTGACGTGCCAGCAGACACACCAGGCACCAGTCACATGGCGAGGTCTTCGGAGGGGCAGTGCCTGCAGAGCCTGGCTGTACTGGGTCAAGGTGGGTCAAGGTGGGGCGCAGATAGGACACAGTGATAAATGTGGACCTTGACTTGGGTTATTGCTGGGTCAGGGGCGGGGCTACTGGGAGATGTCACCAGGAAAGCATGAAGATCCCAGAGGGAGAAAAGTGTGTGGAAGAGGGATGGACTCCAGTGTGTTCACTGAGAAGGGGTGGGGGGCAGACAGAGGTGCTCTGAGGGAGCAAGTGCAGGTCTGGGGGGCCTGGTAGGGAATGGTGAAGGCCCTGCGAGCCTCGGGTCTTGCGAGGCTTGCGGCTTATCTAGAAAGCCCTGCAGTTTTAAATTTCCAACTTCTTCAGGTTGTTAATTTTCACTTTCCAGTTAGAAATTGTGGTCATCAAACAGAAGAGGAGATGAAGGAGGTCAGGGCGCACGGACCTGGGGGGTAAGTGTAGGGTGGAGCTGGGACCCTGACTTGCTCTGGGCCTGAGCCTGTGCTGGGGGTGGGGGGCTGGTACCCTCTGAGCTGCACGTGGAGCCCTGTGTCGCTCTGGGCCTGGGTCAGAGCTTGGGGTAAGTATAGCTTTTCAACAGAAGGAAGGAAGAGCAAAGGCAGAGGCAACAAGCCTTCCATGGAAACGGCAACACCCACTCTGGCTCCCAAGAGATTTGGGGGAGAAGAGGAATCTTCCCCATGCCTCAGAAGAGGAGGCAGAACGTTCACCACCTGTGAGAGCAGACGTGGCAGAGGAAATCGTAGGTTCAAGGCTGGGGAAGCTGCAGCCCCAAATGCTTTGGGGCAAAGACATTCTCACTCAGGACTAAGGTCTCCTTATGGCCTCAGGATGTCCTTTTGGGGCCCATAAGCAACTCACCAAAACTCTTTCTGGAGTCTGGAGGCCGTAGCCCTAACTCTGCCTCACCCCAGCCACCCCTGCCCGAGGACCTTTGGACACTTGGGCTGGATGGATGGACAAGGTGTCTCCTCTGCAGAGGGCCTTGGTGGAGAGGGGTGGGAGCCTGAAGGGTTAGGGATCAGAGTGAGGAAAGATGGGGTGGGAGTTGGACTGCTCAGGTGGGCAGGGGTAGGGATTCGGAAGTGAGGAGTAGGAAGCAGGCTGGGGTAAGCAGAGGGCATGTGGGAGTGGGGATGGAGGAGGGCAGGGAGGGAGGTGAGGTGGAGGGGAGTGGGGATGGGGAACCCCTCATCCCGCTCCCTGTGCTGGGAGCTTCACCCTGGCCTGAGTCAAGCCCCCGTAGCCGTTGGGACCGCATGCTCTGGCCCCAGGGTCCTAACTGTCTGGTAATTTCCTACCTCTCTCCCTCGTGCTTTGGAACAGAGTGTACAAGTCCCTCTTATTTGAGATGTTTGCTTCTTCCATTAGGTTTAACGACAAAATGAAGCCTGGGTGGGCCATATGTCTATCCCTCAACCCATTCCTGTGGCCACGGGGGCTGGTGCTGTGACCAGCAGCCCCTTCTAGAATCAGAAGTGAGTGTTACACTGTGGAGTCAGACAGAGGCTGTCTTCTAGAATCTAGGCATTGGGTCTTTAACTGTGTTATTGCGTGACCATAAGTGTTTTGAAAAACTAGGTACTACTTTTCATCTTGAAGCTTATAACGTTTTCTTTCTTTTTTAAATTTTTAAAAAAATATTTATTTGAGAGAGAGAGGGAGCGCACAAGCAGGGGGAGTGGCAGCAGAAGGAGAAGCAGGCTCCCCGCTGAGCAGAGAGCCTGATGTGGGGCTTGATCCCAGGACCCTCAGATCATGACCTGAGCCGAAGGCAGACGCTTCACTGACTGAGCTACCCGGGCGCCCTATTTTCATCATATGTTTAAATACTTGCAAAGGTGGTGATTTCTGGAAAATTGTACATATTGGCATCAACATAAATGTTTACATCATCCTGCTAAATGATTCTCAGGAACCTAGATACCATATCAGTTTCGTGTCCATTAAAACCCTGCAGAAACTCCTGAATAGGTGTTTTCTTAAACAGTCAACACGCTAACGATCACATCTTGAATTCCTCTTGCCATTTCTTGAGCTATAACCCAAACCCTTTTTGGTTATTTCGTCAGGCACAATCTGACACTCAGTTACAATATGGGAGGCCTCCCAACACTCGATAGGTGAGTTGCAAGCTGTTAACACTCAGGTTGGTGAACTAGGAATTCTTGAGGTAGAGGAGGAGACACAAAGGCTGCAGAAGAAGAAGAAGAAAGAAAGAAAGAAAGAAAGAAAGAAAGAAAGAAAGAAAGAAAGAAGGAAAAAGAAGAAAGAAGGAAAGAAAGGAAGAAAAGAAAGAAAGGAAGGAAGAAAGAGTGAAAGGGCCTTGGACACTCACATATAGGAGCAGAGCCCTCCTGAAGCAGGTAGGGAGGAGATGTGTTCTGTGACACTCAGGTCTGAGAAGTAAGAAACCGCACACGAGGGCCCTGAAACGTCCACCCTCCTTCCACTGAGGTGAAGAAGAGGGCGCCTTCCTGACATGCCGGTAGCAGCGGTAAAAATCTTGTAACACTCACAAAGGTGATGTGATTGAGGCCAATTACATTCGTGTAGGGGAAATACAACTTGTTGCTTGGCAGGAATGTAAATAAAAATGTCAAAATTCAGGGGAGTTAAATCATCCTGCCTTGTCACTCCCTGCTAAACAAAGATAAGATGTCCTGGCCCAGTGTTAGAAGGTGCAGGAGGGACAGGAAAGTATTCCCCACGCGGAGAAGGCCCTTTGAGACTGGAAGACCAAGCAGACCACTCCACGCCGTCTGCCGAGTTTCATCCCGGGTACCTTACTGACAGGTGCATCGGGCAGAGGACGGTCTATAGCAGCTGCAGAGTGATTTTCCGCAAAATCCAGACCTCAGTCCACAGATTTTAGAGAGCGAGGGGACACGCAGGGCACTGCAGTGAGAGCAAAGGGTTCCCACGCACCTCAGAGGACTTGCTCGCACCTGACAGCTAGCCTGTAGTTAGAGCTGGTGCCACCACCTGCGCCTCGGCAAGGGAACGACCAGGCTCTCTGACAGATTCTTGGGTGGCAAAAACAAGCCTCCCCCCAGCCTGGCCTTGGCAGGCATTTCTAGGTATATGTCAGTCTCCAAGGGGCCTGGAGCACAGAGCCCCAGGAGAGGCCACTGAGCAATACCAACAGAGACGGAGTCAGTATCGTCAGCACCCCTACACCCCATCATAGCAGAAGCAAGATCTTCCGACCAAGCAAGTAGACTTGGGGACACTCACTGAGAGGAGACAAGAGATCTGACAATTGAGTAGAAGAGATGGAAACACCTGACCTGCGGGCAGGGATGATACGACCTTGGCGCATTCAAATAGGGGAGAGGACATCCCTTGGTCACTGAGAGAGAAGAGCCGGAGCCTCCAGACGTAGCGGAAGAGATGAGAGACAAGGTCTCCCGACACTCAGGCGGGGCACAGAAGACCTCCTGACCCTCGAACGGGAGGCAGGAGATTTCATGACCCTCAGGCAGGGGAGCTGAGGCCTCAAGACCCCCAGGAAGGAGACAGAACCCTTTGGACAGTCAGGGAGCGGCGATGAGGATGTCAGACATTTACTGGGTAAAGGGGACCTTGTGATATTCAGGTAGAGAAGAAGGTAGAAGCTCATGACTTTGGGTGGGGGCGGGAGACCTCCCGCCATCTCAGTGTGGCCGAGGACGCCTCAGTGCCCTCATGTAGGCGCCATGGATCTCCTGGCCTTCAGGTAGGGGTAGAAGACCTCTGCGTTCTCAGGTAGGGAAGATGCCACAAAGTGACCCTCGGGTGGTAGAGATGAGGCCTTTGGCCTTGAGATGGAAGAAAAGAGACATCCTCAGATTCAGGAGAAGGAGGCGATGGCCCCTCCTACTCCTCGCCCTCATGTAGGAGACCTGCTGGGTATTCAGGTGAGGGCGACGTGACCTCCTGAAAGTTACGTGAGGTGAGAAAGTACGATGCCCACTTAGAGAAGACAGTAGAAGAAGACTCGTAACACTCAGGAGGGAGCTGTGAGGTGTCCTGACACGCAGGTGGGTGAGGGGCAACCTCTTGACGCTCAGACGGGCTAGTGGAGAACTTACACTCAGGTACAGGAGGAGACAGTGCCCTTCACGCAGGCGGGTGGTGACCTCCTCGCGCTCTTGCAGGAAAGTGAGACTTCGTAACACGCAGGTATGTGAGGTGAGCATTTGTCCCCCTCCCAGAGGTGAGATGCTGTCTCAGCGACACCTCAGGATATTCAGATAACAGTGATGAGCCTTGAGGACAGGAGGCACACCTTGCTGCATGTGGGTTCCTGAGAGGAGACCTGGAGACACTCAGGTGAAAACACCAGGCCCTGCGATACTCAGCAGTGAATAGAAAGGTGGGCTTTGTAGTCCTAAATTACAGAAATTCAAAGCGGCTCTTTGAAAAATGTGCTGATAGTATGTACTTGGAAGAGGGAAAGACCATTTGTCCCATACAGTGTTAAGGACCGATTAATCTGGTGAGCGTGACACCCTGTGACCGCTGACAGGCTGCGCCATCTTGATACAGAGGGACAGAGCTGCCCCTTGACCCATGATTTAGACAGGAACTGTGGTTACAGCTTGCGTGAGGGCAGACCCTGAACTTGCACAAAACTGGACCCTCAGATGGTATGGAATCTTAGAAAGGTAACTGGGAAAGAAGACCCTGGCCTTGGGACAGAGGCCGGGGGCTGGCGGGGAGGTAGCCCTGCTGATTGGCCAGGAAACCACAGAGCTTTGTGAGGTCACTAGGCTTCCAGGCCAAGCCGGGGCAGGAGTATGGTGGAGATGCTGCCAACTGCCGTTCTGCTGGTCTTGGCAGTGTCTGTGGTTGCCAAAGATAACGCCACGTGTGAGTAAGTGTCAGGGACACCTCTGTGGGGGGTGGGGGTGGAAAGAATGTCTTCTGAATAGCAAGCCCCACCCAGACTCCCTCTGTCCAGGGTGAGGGAGGAGGCCAAGCTCCGGCCTTAGGAGTTCCCTGGGTCTCACAGGTGTGACCCACATCCCCAACTCAGACCATCCTTGCTCCCAGCTTCATTAGCCCAGAGCCCCCAGGGCTGACCCCTGTGCCCCTGTGCCTCCCATAGCACAGACACTGGGGCCCTTTCCTCAGTCAGAGCCTGGCCTCACTGCCTCCAGAACAGCAAGGCCTAAGTTTTAGAAGCTTCTTTCTTCCCACAGATACTGAGGTGCCCCCACCTGTGGCTGACCCCAAAGATCCCAGGGTATTGTCATGGCATTCTTCTGGGATCCCCCCTTCACCTTAGACTCCGACAGCCCCTAAGATACCCCCCAAACTACTGTGGCCTCCCCCCAGCTCCCAGAACCTCCACCCCTGGACTCCCCCTCCTCCCCACACCTGGGGTCACTGGACCTGCCTTGGTTACGCTCCCTCCTCCTGACGCCATCCCCCTACCCTGCAGCCCCAAGACCCCTGTGGCTGTTCCCTGAGTTTCCCACCCAGAATTGAATCTAAAGACCTCAAGACACTACACCTGTCTATCTCCACCTCTAGCCCTCCCTCTGCCTAGGGTTCTCCCATATTTCTAGGGCCCTTGTCAATGTCCTGCTTCCCATTGTCCCCGTCTTTCCCCACCTTGTGGCTATACCCACAAGACCCCAGAAATCATACTCCTCAAAACCATGTCCTGGGGCCTGCAGCTTCCGGCCTCGCCAGTGCCCCAACAGCGCCTCTCTGCAGCGGCTCCCCTGTGGCCTGCCGCACTCCCAGCTGCCCCACACTGCCCAACCCCCAGCCCTGCCTGCCCCACCCGTGCAGGTGCGAGGACAGGCTGTGCCTCTTCTTGGTTTGAGCTGTGCCCCGGTCTCTCCTCAGTGGCCCCTGTGGGTTACGGTTCAGGCAGAACCCACAGGGGAGTGGCCGGATCGTCGGAGGGCAGGATGCAACGATCGGGGCCTGGCCCTGGATGGTCAGCCTGCAAGTTTTCACTTCCCACAATAACCGAAGGTATCATGCATGCGGAGGCACCTTGCTGAACTCCCACTGGCTGCTTACTGCAGCACACTGCTTTGTCTCCAAAAAGTACGTGTGGGTGCTCGCGGGGGGAGGTCTTCAGAAAGGCCCTTCCCAGAAAGGGACATTCTCCAGGGCTCTCTGGGCACATCTCGGGGCCTTGTGGCAACCAGACCGGCAGTGGGTGGGCCCAGACCCTTGCTGGGGGAGGGCTCTGAGGGTCATGGTCCCCAGAGGTTTCTTTCCAGCCAGTCCTTTCTGAGGAGGACCTGGCTTGCCTCTGTGCCCACAGAAAAGTATACGACTGGAGACTGATTTTTGGAGCAAGGGAAATTGTGTATGGGAATGATAAGCCTGCGAAGCCACCTCAACAGGAGAGATATGTCGAGAAAATCATCATGCACGAGAAATACGTCCCCAGCTTAGAGCACAACGACATCGCCCTCGTAAAGATCACCCCTCCCGTTCCCTGCGGGCAGTTCATCGGGACGGGCTGCCTGCCCCAGTTCAGGGCGGGCCCGCCTAGAGTTCCCCAGGCCTGCTGGGTGGCTGGCTGGGGATTCTTGAAAGAGAAAGGTGAGTTCGGGAAGGGCTCTCACAGGGGTGGGGGCACTGCGGGTCATTCCTTCGGTGGTCTCTGAAGTGAGGGGGTCATATGTGGTGCCTCGAGGTGATGTCCACCAGAGTGCTGGACACTGTCCCCGTTTATAGCGGGAGAAGCCGGCAGCCGAGTCCCCTGTCCACGGCCTCACCACTGATGGCTTGTGGGGTTGCCTGAGGGAAGGGTGCATACAGGCACGGGAGAACCCGGGCAGTTTTAGAATGGGGTCTGGGCCGTGTCTGTATCTGGGGCCTGGAGCTCCGGTTGTTACCTTCTGGAAATGGGGGATTGTCTCCTGAAATGGCACTTGGAGAAGAGCTCTAGATGGGGTTTTGGGGCTGAGGGCCAGCTCCTCCCCTCTCTGGACTCCATTTCCCCGTCTGTAAGTGGAAGGGCCACGTCCCGTGGTCTCTGAACTCTGAGACCCCAGAGCCCAGCCCTCCTGACCTCCGTGAACCTCTGCCCCCCACCCTTGGTGGTCACAATGCCAGGACACACCCTCCCCATCTGAGTGACTTCGTTTTCTCTGGACGTGGGGAGAGGTTTCTTTGCCGGTCAGCGGTGGGCAGCACAGGTTTGACACGTCGGTTAGGCCTTTCAGCTTCCCACAGGTGACCTCATGGACTTTTCACCCCGTCACACTGGGGATGTGATGAGAGACTGAAAGTTTTTCTGTCCCTTCATAATGGAAAACTGAGGGTTCCTAATTCAAGGCACTTCAGTCATTTGGGGTTCAAAACTCAGCCTTTTCTGATGACATAACCTGGGTAGTTTCAGGATGCTTCCTGTAACTCTTCTTCCCTCTCTCAAGGCTGGCCTCCCCTCTCTGATGGGGCAGCTTCTCCTCCCGGGCACCCCTGTTTTCGCTGGCCTCTGCTGGCCCTTCCCTCCCTGGCCTGGGGTGTCCACCTCTGTCTGGCGATTGATGTCCATGGCTCTGCCTCGGCCTCTAGAACATTATTCTTCTCCAGTCCCCCAGCCTACCCTGCTCTGCCCACCCACCCGAACATGTGTGCAGTGTCCCGGGGTAGTCCCCAGGGGGCTGATCTCAGGGTCCCCGTCTACAAACCCACCCCTACCGCCACCTGTGCTACCCTATCGCTCAGAAGGGTTATCGGCTCCCAGCTACACCCTGGACATCACACAAGGCCTCTCTTGTTCTAGAACCCTCTTCAACTTAATGGGATTTCTAGCATCTTCTGGTGAATACACCCCTCACCGCTAAGGCCAAGTCTTAAAGAAATCCCCAGCCTCCAAACTTCTGTGACATTCCTTCAGACCTCCCTTTTCCTACCCCCTCCTTGAGCCCATATGCTTCAGGGGTAGTCCTCCTTCTTTTCTGTTGAACTTTCAAGTTCTTGCGGACTTTTAAACATTTGTCATTCAAAGCCAAGGTGTTGGGATTGAGAAAACCCTGTTCTCTTCCAGGTCATCTGGCTCTTACGTAAATCTAAAAGGTCACCATAAACGACCAGGCTTGTTGTGGCAGTAATTTCAGTGTCACCCCTGCCTTGGGGGCAGTGCAAGTATAAAACTAACCCTCTGCTTGGTGGCACGAAAAACTGAGCTGAAGGGGCTGGAGACAGAGTGGAAGCGGCACGTGCGCACAGTCAGCTGTTTACTGGGTCCCTGCTGTGTGCCTAGCTCCGCCCACTTTGCTCCGCTTGGTTCTGGCCCTGGCCTCCCTAACCTCTCCACCGGGATACAGGTGGTGTCAGACCTACCCACCAGCTGCGGCTGGGCTGTGGGCGCTGCTGTGGTGGGGGGGTGGGGGGGGTGGGGAGGCCACTTGACGGAGGGGGTCGCTGCCCCTGTAGCAGGCACCAGGTTGGCTGATGGAGGCTCAGCCTGGGCTGTGCCTTTCTCAACCCAAAGGTCATGACGGACCGCCTGGGGCCGTAAAGGAAGCTGTCCCTTGCCTTCAGCTTGTTCCAACCACCACCCGTGCCCCTGGCGGTCTGTGCGTGTGGGGGCAATCCTGCAGCTCCTCCTTTTCTGTAATTTCAGGATGGATGGGAGGCACATGGGGAGGGACTCATCTGCCCAGTCCCAGCAGGTCCTGTCCAGAGCTGAGCGGAGGGGTCCTAATGGGGGGGGGGGAAGCAGGGAGGGGGACTTACAGCCTTACTCTGGGGGAGTGAAGTGAGTGTATGGAGGAAAACCTTGGTCCGAGCCCAAGCTGTACCATGTCCCTACCTGAATGTTTGGGCAAGTGCTGCTCCAAGCTCTTGGTTGGAGGAAAGGCCAGTCACAGTGCTGGACACAGGAGGTCGCTGTGGGGTGTCGGTGGGGTGACCCATCCTGGCTGTAACTGAAAAATCGTCTGGCATCAACACACACTCCTTCAGCTGCGTGTGCTCACCCTCCATGCACCGCCCCTCCTCTCCACCTGCTTATTCGTCCCTCCACCCTCCACCCTTCAGAAGTACCCAAGGAGAGGCGGGGGCAGTGACTTTCACGGATTTTAGGGTTAATTGGAGCATTTCAGGGTGACGGGGGTTCCGTGGTGGGAGGAGGCAGGGCTTTCCCGGCACGGGTCTTCTGTGATCGCCGACCCCTGAGCTGCCCGGCTGTAGCCTACAGGATCGCGCCGACACTGCAGGAGGCACGTGTGAACCTCATCGACCTTGACTTGTGTAACTCCACCCAGTGGTACAATGGCCGCATTCGTTCAACCAATGCGTGTGCAGGGTACCCTGAAGGCAAGATCGACACCTGCCAGGTAACTTCCCTTCGGGTGCCCCGTTCCCTGCCGACACCTGTTTTGAATCCCTGAACTCCACTACCTCCGGGGCCCTGCTTCAGTGAGCCTTTCCCTGGTCCCATCTTGTCGCAGTCACCACACTGAGAGCTTTGTCCACCGTCACACAGGGATCGCCCCACCCAAGCACCACCCCCGAGGAGAATGCTTACCTCTCCTCCCCAGAATACAGAGCCTTCACGTCCGCTTGTACACACATGCCCATGCATGCATAAAGCCTCATACGTGGACACACGGTGGCTTATCTTCCCTCCTCACTGCGAAGAGACCCATGACAATCCGTACCCTTCTCACACCCACTGGAAGCTTTGATGCCAACTCAGTTTACCACCACCACTTGTGCTCATGGCAGCAAGAAGCCATGTGCTTGCAGAAACTGTCCTTCCAGAGTCTATGGCCCTTCTGGGCAGGGGAAAAGTGGCTCAGACAGAGAGTGACTTCTGTGTCCTTCTGGGCAGGGGGACAGCGGCGGGCCTCTCATGTGCAGAGACAACGTGGCAAACACCTATGTGGTCGTGGGAATCACAAGCTGGGGGGTAGGCTGTGCCCGAGCTAAGCGCCCCGGAGTCTACACGGCCACCTGGCCCTATCTGAACTGGATTGCTTCCAAGATCGGTTCTAATGCCTTGCACATGGCTCAACTGCCCACCCCTCCCCGTCCGACTTCTCAAGCACCCCCGGCTAGACCCCCCTCTGCCCGCCCTTCCGCTCGCCCTCCTTGGTACTTCCAACGCCCTCCTCGACCACCTCCCCCCAGCCCCCCTGCATCTCGACCTCGACCCAAACCCCCTGCCCCACCCCCACCCCCACCTCCACCCCCACCCCCACCCGCACCCCCACCTATCACTAAACCTCCCCAAGTACTTTCTTTTGCCAAGCGACTACAGCAACTCATAGAGATCTTGAAGGGGAAGACCTTTTCTAGCGCAAAGGGGTATTACGAAATGGAGACCACAGATCTCCCAGAACTGACCGCCGTCTCCTGATCCCACCCCCTCCCAACAGACCCAGTGAGCCCTTCACTCCCCAGAAAACAAAGATGAAATAAATAACTATAACTATAAATATATATAAAAATATATATCCATGAAGAGATGCTTTCTGGACTTCTTCCTACCTGCCCTCCTTAACTCAATCCAACCCCCCCCCCCAGCAAATCTGTCCTCTCTCTGTCACTCTCCAACAAGGTGGAATTGCTTGTATGTCAATGGCAGTTGTGGTTTCTTAAATCTTGATTTTTGAAGTTGGAACAAGGTGATGTGGGGCGGCAGGCCAGGTATGGTCTGGACCTCACACTCAGTCTCTGCATATTAAATTAATGGGGGTGGGCCCTGGAAGCACTCCTGTGAGGTGAGCTGACTCAGAAGGAGTGGTGTGGGTCTGAGTCCATTGGAAGAATGACCCCAGTTTGAAGTTGTGTAGCGTGGCCATCTCATGCTCAGTCCACGTGGCCGACCCCAGGCAGGAGTCTGCCCTCATCCAGAACTGCTCATGGCGATTTGTGAATTCCTAAGAGATCTCGATGGGCTCAGGTCAACTGCCCACTCTGGTCAGGGCATAGGTCAAGCTTAAATGCTGGCGTAGCCACTTGAGGATTAAAGATGGCAGGCCCCGGAAAGAAGCCCCTGGGCTCCTGGCTGCGCTGTTGTGCAGCAAGCAACAGTTTTCATACCCGGTCACCTGGTCACTGTGTGAGCGTGTTTCAAGGGCAAGATGGTCCTATGTTCTGGTTGCAAAGACAGATGGCAGAGGGGGCAGGACCATGAGGGAGGAACGCTGGTTGAGGAAGACCAAGGACCCTGCCCTTTTCCTGCTGGGGCTGCTCCAGGGACTGATGAAGCGGCCAGGAGTCTTTATTTTCGGGATTTGTCAGTCTGTCTGGTTTCAAACAACCCCGCAGCTTTATCCCTCATTAGCTATGTGGCCTTGGGAATATGGCCAGAGGGTTGTGTGACAATGAAATTAGGACAGATGGGAAGCTTTCAGAGCAGAGCATGACATGCTTATAGATGTGGGCTCTAATTTAGAGCCAGTTGCTGATGAGATGCTGGGTAACCTGATGCTTACACAGGGGCACTTGAGTGAACACCGTCTGTGCACTTATGACCCTTGGAAAGCTTAGGCTACCTAGGAGGGCTTGCAAATTGACCTGGGTGGCCCATAGCTCTGTAGTGTAGCAACATTTGATTAAATTAAAAAACAAATTTTATCTGCCTTGGCTAAGAGTTGTCATGTCCATGATTCTTTTTGTTGGCTTTGGTCTGTCTCTTCTAAAGCCAGTTTCTTAATCTCCCTACTGGGTATATAAGCTTTGTGCCCTGGTGTCAGACACCAGTTATCGTCTAAACACTGAACAAAACTCAGTGTCAGTCACAGAGCGAGACAGAAACCAAGCCATAGGCCACATGGTCCAAAGAGCAGAAACAGTCATGGCAGTAGGTCAGGACCTGCCCTCACCCTTCCTGGGCTGTCCTGAACCCCGAGCTTGCAGGTGGGAATGGAGGGGCAAGGTGTGCTCACGCTAGGGAGTAGGGGTGGGTGTGGAGGGTTTGGGGCAAACTTGGAGGAGCTATAGCACCAGTGGTTTCCTTCCACCTACAGGTCATCCCTCCTCGTCAGAGCTTCCCAGGATCCAGAACGGATTCTCCTGGCGCACTCTCCTTTCACCTGCCCAAATCCTTGTCCTTAGTTTTTCCCTTCTCTCCTCCTTGGGCCTGTCATCTGTAGCTGACACTTGGGTCCCCTTCCTGGAGAGACAGGGCTTATGCTCAGGGAACACTGATGGGAGGCCATGGATTGGGTAGAGCCTACAAAATCTGAGTGATGGCTTCTTGTGTGTCTTCTGGAAACTTTCCATGCCCATGAATATATTTATGTATAATACCCTTCTTATTCATTCACTGTTCATACAACTCTGACTTCCTTTTTCATTTAGCAAATTAGAGATGTTTTCATATTAGCCCACATTATTATGTTGTGCAGTAGGGGTACTTACGAGATGTAGTGCCACATTGCCTTCCTGGGAGGAGATATCTGGGCCTGCTTTAGCTTTCCCTCAATGTACCCATTTCCCTCACATATAAGCCAATACCGGTTTATATCAAAATCACTTATTTTAGCAAAACTAATAGATGTTCTAATTTTCATTTTAAAAATTATGAACGAAGTTGTTGGCAAGTGAAGTGAGACTCTCTGATCTGCCTTCATATGCTTGCGGATGTTCTAACCTTGAAGATGGCTTAGAGGTCCTGGAGCAGACACACACGGACACAGGAAGAACGGGGGAAATGGACAGGCTGTGCAATGAGCCAGCACCAAGGGGCATGCGGGCAACTGAGGGATATGTTCACTCTTTCCTTGTGGGATGGTTTAGGCAAATGATGAGTATTCTTTTAAAAAACAGAATCTGTAATGAATTCTATTGCTAGGAACAGTAACAAAATGATTTGACAGTCGTAAGCCTGCGCACGTGGTAAAACCCTGGTTCCTGAGCATTTGGGAATAATAGACCTACGATGTACGTAGGCACAAGTCCTAATTGTGAATTTGATCAATATAAGAAATCCTTTGGAAAAAAGATTTATTTATTTATTTATTTATTTGAGAGAGAGCGAGAGAGATAGCGAGAGAGAGCCTGAGCAGAGAAAGGAGGCAGAGGGAGAGGGAGAAGCAGGCTCCCTGCTGAGCAGGGAGCCCGTTGCAGGACTCGATCACAGGACCCTGGGATCATGAGCTGAGCCGAAGGCAGATGCCCAACCGACTGAGCCACCCAGGTGCCCCCAATATAAGAAATCTTATATTTGCAAGGAAAAAACTGATCTCGATGAATATAATTTTAGTACATTTTAAATGGAAGTGGAAAAAATGGAGGTAGTTCCTCTTTAATGTGTAGAAAAGTGATCAAGAAACAGAAATTAGCCTAATGGAGTTTTCTACAGAAACTATGTTCTTGGTAAAGAATCATCAGTGACCTGCTTCTGGTCACTATGGCTGGGCCTGTGTACCTCTCTTGGGTAAGTACTCAAATAGGGGAATGGCTGGGTTATATGGCAGGTGTAAGTTCTGACATATGAATGCACCCAGGAAACCAGCACCACAGTCACTATAGTGACCTGTCCATCACTCCGAAGGCTTCCTCGTGGCGTTCTGTCTTCCCTCCAGCCCCTCCCCCCCGGCCCCAGCTACTTCTGCTGTTTCCTTCCCTGTGCATTCGTTTGCATTTTAAAATTTTTAAATAAATGCAATGATACAGCAAGTGCTTTTTTTTTGTTCTAGCTTCTTTCACGCAGCATAATCATTTATCCCTGTGGCAGTGTGTTCCAACCTTGCGGACTGGACAGTCCTTGTGTCTAGTCCTCGTCACCACCGAGCAGCCCACTGCGTGACTGCAGCACGGTCCATTCCTGGTGACCAGGTGATGGGCTTGTGGCGGGCTGCAGTTCTAGGCTCTTAGAAATAAAGCAGCTATGAGCATTTGTACACACGTCTTTGTGTGGACATATGCCTTCGTTTTTCCTGGGTAAATGCCTACATGCAGGATCATACGGTAGGTGTATGGTGAGCACGTTTAAAAACTGCCGAAATGTGTTTTCAAGGTGGTTTCGGCACCCTACACCCCCATCAGCGGGACCTGAGAGTTCCAGTTCTTCCAGCTCCTTGCCAACACTTGGTGTGCTCAGTCTTTTTGATTTAATTTTTTAAAAAAATTTAAAGATTTTATTTATTTATGAGGGAGAGAGACCAAGCCCAAGCGAGCATGAGCAGAGGCAGAGGAAGAGGCGGGCTCCATGCTGAGCAGGGAGTCCTACACGGGACTTGATCTCAGGACCCCAGGATCATGACCTGAGCTGAAGACAGATGCTTAACCGACTGAGCCATCCAGGCGCCCCAAATTTTAGCCATTCTTATAGGTGTGTAGTGATATGTCATGCGTGGGGTTCTTATCCACAAGTGTAGTTTATAGACACATTTAAAGCATTCTAAATGAATAGGGTTAAGATTTATCATGAGGTAATAGGGCAGTAACTTTTGGCAGTAGCAAAATACGGGAGGCCACCGAGGGAAAGGAGGAGGCAGAGAGAAAAGCACAGAATTAAATTCAAACAGAATTAGGATTTTTCAAGCATCACAAACACCGATGGAAAACATCTGAAAGACATGCCGGTCGCAACGGTCATAGAACAATTTCTCCAGTAAGCTAGGTCTATCCTGTATGAAGATTTCTAAAGTACCCGAACTTCAGAGCTTCCTGTCTGCTGAGGTTACTACACCCAAATAGAAACACTTTATATTTAAAACAAAATCCTCAGGGTGCATGGCTGGCTCAGTCAGGAGAGTGCGTTGTGTGACTCTTGATCTTGGGGTCCTGAGTTCAAGCCCCATGCTGCCGTGTAGAGCTTACTTTTTAAAAAGATACTAACCCCCCCCCCCCCGCAAATTAGCACAAGCCAACAACTTGCCCACAGTCAGTTTATCCTGCACTTTTAGGGTGATGAAAGGTTTGCCCTTCACGAGAAGCACCCTGTGCCATCGTACTGACCTTCACATGGTTCATTTATTTCCAGCGTATGCTTTGATCTTGCCCCACTAATTCTTTCCTACTCCCCAAAGCTCTGGAAAATCCCAGTTTTGATCTGCACGCTCAGTGAGAATTCATGTCCACGACAGGTTCGCAAAGAAGAAGAGAGACAACGCAGAGCGCAGGGGTGGGACCTACCAGCCAGCACTTGCCTCTCTCCTGGCTGCCTTGAGCGATCACCAAATTGACCTTGTTAGGCAACTGTGTGCCGCTTTGCCGAATTCATGCCAAATATCACGCTCAGACAGATTCAGGGGTGTGGCTAGGGTCGAATGATTCTTCCAATAAAAGAAAAGAAAGGAGAGACATGTCTTCCGTAGGATAAGAACTGCCAGGACTTACTCTCCTGTATATCATGTTGCAATCACCACGTTGCACCACGAGGCCTTTTATCCAGCCCCCAACCCCTTTAAAACCTGCGAATGTTTCTTCAAAATGAAACCCTTCTGTAAGTGCAGTTGGCTTCACGTTTTTGGAAGAGACTGAGGTGGCTGACACGTACACAGCCTTCACATCAGCATTTCTGGATTCATTTTTCTTCCTGCAGTCAAATACCCATCCCCTAACAAAGCTGCTGGCGTGACAGCGTTCCGGTGGCCAGTGTCCTGAAGTCCGCCATGGCCATCAGGGTCTGTGGCTAGCACTATCTGGGCGTTTCTTCCTCTGCCAGTCTCAGAAAGTTCCAGCACGGAATCTCCTTCTTCAGGCTTTGGGCATTTCACCGTAGACGATTTGCTCTTCTGTTTGGGGATTGTTCTGTGGCTTAGTTAAAAGGATACAATCCAGGAAGAGCCAGTTGGAAGAGATGAATGGGGCGATGTATGTGGGGGATGGCCGTGGAGCTTCGCCCTCTCCCAGGACCCCACCTCCCAGCACTGCTGTGAGCTCACCAGCCTGGAAGTCGTGAGTTTTCCGTGTGCATTTCCCTGCAGGCTAGTGATGTGAAGCGTATTTTCATGTGCTGACTGCCATTTACACATCTTCTCTGGTGGTCTGTTCAAACCTTTTGCCTTTTTAAAATTTTTCATTGTCTTTTTTTTTTTAGAGTTTTGAGAGTTCTTTTTATATACTGAACATAAGTCCTCTATCAGATATATGCTTTGTAAATATTTTCTCCCAGTCTGTGGCTTTTTAAATTCTCTAAATAGTGTCTTTTTCAGAATGGAAGTTTTTTTTTTTTTAATTAAAGATTTTATTTATTTATTTGACAGAGAGAGACAGCCAGCGAGAGAGGGAACACAGGCAGGGGGAGTGGGAGAGAGGAAGAAGCAGGCTCCCAGCGGAGGAGCCCGATGTGGGGCTCGATCCCACAACGCCAGGATCACGCCCTGAGCCGAAGGCAGACGCTTAGCGACTGAGCCACCCAGGTGCCCCTGTCCTACAATTTTTAATTGAAGTACCGTTGACACAACGTTACGTTAGTTTCAGGTGTACAGCTTAGCGATTCGACAAGTCTCTATGTTATGCTCATCACAAGTGTAGCTGCCACCTGTCACCATACAATACTATCACAATACCACTGACTGTGTTCCCTACGCTGTACCTTTCATCCCATGACTTATGTAACCCATAACTGGAACCCTGTATCTCCCACTCCTCTTCACTCATTCTGCCCATCCCCCCACGCCCACCCCTCTGGCAACCATCAGTTTGTTCTCTGTATTTATGGGTCTATGTTTCTCTTTTGGTTTGTTTTGTTGTTCAGATTCCACATATAAGTGACATCATGTGGTATTTGTCTTTCTCTGACTTATTTCACTTAGCACAACACCCTCGAGGTCCATCCACGTTGTCACAAATGTCCAACTCTCATTACTTTTCACGGCTCAGTAATATTCCGTTGTGTTTATACACCACATCTTTATCCATTCGTCAGTCAGTGGGCACTTGTGGTGCTTCCATATCTTGGCTATTGTAAATACCTTGCAATAAACATAGGGGTGCATATATCTTTTTGTTTTCTTCAGGTAAATACCCAGTAGTGGAATTACTGGATCATATGTTACTTCTGATTTTTTGAGGAAAGTCTATACTGCTTTCCACGGTATACCAATTTACATTCTTACCAACAGTGCACAAGGGTTCCCTTTTCTCCACATCCTCGCCAAAACTTGTTATTTCTTGTCTTTCTGATTTTAGCTATTCAGACAGGTGTAAGGTGATATCTTATTATGGGGGTTTTGATTTGCATTTCCCTGGTCATTAGTGATGTTGAGCATCTTTTCATGTGTCTGGGTACCATCTCAAGCAGGCTTTTTATAGATTCCTTTAGGTTTCTACATAGAAAAGCAAGTCATCTGTGAATAAGATATATGTATGTATGTATATTCCAAACTGGATGCCTGCCTGCCTTCTTCCTCCCTCCTTTCCTTCCTGCTTTATTGCACTGGCCAGACCTTCAGAACAATGTTGACTGCAGGGTTGAGAGTGGAATACTTGTCTTGTTTCTGATCTGAAGGGCATATAATTAAGCCTTTCATCATTAAGTACGATGTTAATAGTAAGGTTAACTGTTGAGCATGATTTTTATTCACAGATACCTTTTATTAGGTTGAGGATGTTCCCTTCTACACCTGCTTTGCTAAGAAATTTTTATTTATCTTTTCAATATCAAGAATGAATGTTGGATTTTATCAGAAACTTTTTCTGCATCTATTGAAATGGTCATATAGCTTTTCTGTTTTACTTTGTTAATCTGGTGAATTATACTGACTTCTTTCTTAAAATGAACTTTTATTTCAGAATAATTTTAGATTTACAGAAAAGTTGCAAAGTAGTATGGAGTTCCCAGATGCCCTTCACCCAGTTTCAGGTTCCCCTGTCATTAACATCTTACATTACCACAGTATGTAGGTCAAAATTAAGAAATCAACACTTGTACATTATTATTAGCCAAACTCCAGACTTCATTTCTATTTTTCCAGTTTTTCCATTACTGTCGTCTTCCCGCTCCAAGCTCCGATCCAGGGCGCCATATTGCTTCCGTGTGTCAGGTCCCATTAGGCTCTTGCACTCTGCGACAGTTGCTCAGTGTTGCTTTGCTTTATATGGCCTTGACAGTTTTGAGGAACACCAGTTACATGTTTTGTAGAATGTCTCTCAATTTGAATTGTCTTATGTTTTTCTCAGGATTGTTGGGATTATGAGTTTTTGAAAGAATCCCATAGAGATGAAGTACCCTTCTCCTCTCTCCTTTGGGGGAGTCCATGATGTACATGTGACATCAGTGGTGAAGTAACCCTTGGTCACTTGGGCAGGGTAGTGTTTTCCAGGTTTCTTCACTGTTCTCTTTCCATCCTTTATTCTTTGAAATCGAGTTGCTCTGTTTAGCCCACCCTTGGGGGTGGCGTCGATGAAGCGTCAGCTCCCGCAAGGTGTGGTATCTACATTTATTACTTAGAATTCTTCTGGGGCGCCTGGGTGGTGCAGTTCGTTGGGCGTCCGACTCTTGGTTTGGGCTCAGGTCGTGATTTCAGGGTCGTGGGATCGAGCCCCTCATCAGGCTCTGTGCTCAGAGTGGAGCCTGCTTGAGGATTCTCTCCCTCTGCCCCTCCCACTTGCATGCTCGCTCTCTAAAATAAATAAATCTTAAAAAAAATTAGAATTCTTCTGTAGGGAATATTTGCCTCTTTCCCCTTTTTATTATTTTCACAGTATAGACTCACATATATTTATTTTATACTTTGGACTATAACCCAATACTGTATTATTTAATTTGCTGGTTACATTGTTCTAGCTTTGGCCATTGGGGGTGCTTTCCCATGGTTACTGTGTCTGTTTCATGTGACCCCATCATTTTATTTTTTGAATATATCTTTACTTTCATATTACAAGATGCTCCAGGCTTATCTTGTATTTTCCCTGACTCAGTCCTGGTAACAGTCATTTCTCTAAGATGACCTAGTTCCTTTAATTGGAGAATATTAATTGGAAACCAAGATCTAGAAACAAGGCATGCTTGTTGCTACTGAGACGTCATTGCTTTTAGGCCCTCTGAGCTAGGTAAGACAAAACTAGGTAATGTAGGCATGTATCCTAACCCCCATGTACATGCATACCTGCTATTGATTCTGTATCCATTTGCATATATGTTAAACAGGAGTTCATACTGCTGTTTCCAACTCAAATCTGGTACCACAGCGTTCATTTTATCCTTCACTTCTTGTTTATACCGAATAATTTTTGAACGTTTAACTCTTTTTTTTTAAAGATTTTATTTATTGATTTGACAGAGAGAGCACAAGCAGGGGGAGCGGGAGAGGGAGAAGCAGGCTCCCCACTGAGCAGGGAGCCCGATGTGGGGCTCGATCCCACGACCTTGGGATCATGACTTGAGCCGAAGGCAGATGCTTAACCAACTGAGCCACCCAGGCACCCCAATTTTTGAATGTTTAATAAACATTGCATTCCTGGAATAAACTCCACTATGATTATAGTGTATTATCCTTTTTATATATTATTGGATTTCATTTGCTAAAATTAAAAATAAATAATGCAACTTCTTTGTGTTAATCTCATTATCAGGATAATGCTGGCTACATAAAATAAGTTGGGAAGTGTGTTCCATGCTTCAGCTTTTGGGAAGAGTTAGTGTAAAATTAATATTATTTCTTCCTTGCATGGTAGACTGTGCCAGTAAAGCTATCTGGACCTGGAGTCCACTTTGTGGAAGAGCGTGGAATTGGGAATTCAATTTCTTTAATAGGTGTTTAGTAGGCAGTCTGGGCCATCTGTCTTCTTGAATGAGCTTTGGTAGGTTTTACCTTTCAAAGAATTTATCCCTTTCATCTAGCTAGTCAGATTTACAGGCACGAGATTGTTCAGTTTTCCCTTATTACCCTTCTAATGGCTGCCTCTCTGCTGCATTTGTACTGATGTCATCTTTCTAATTCCCGATATTGGTAATTTTTAGTCTTTCCTCCTCCCCCCGCCCCTCCCCGCCTTGGTTAGTCTGACTAGACTAAAGTCATCTGTACTGATCTTAAAGAACCAGCTTTGGTTTCATTAACTTTCTCTATTTGTTTGTCTTGTTTTCTATTTCATTGATTTCTTCTCTAATCTGTTATTTCTTTTCTTCTACTTTGGTCTTAACTCATTCTTTTTCCAGTTTCTTAAAGTGGAAGCTGAGGCCATTGATTCGAAATCTTCTTTTTCTTCTAATATAGGTATTTAACACTATAAATTTCTCCCTAAGTATCACTCTAGTGACATCCCACATTTTATACATTTTTAGTTAGTTCAAAATACTTCCTAATTTCCCTTTTGATTTCATATTTGATGCATGAATTATTCAGAAGCATGTCATTTAGTTACCAGATAGCTGGGAATATTTGTTATTGAGTTATAATTTAATTCCATATTATGGTCAGACTACATATTTTGAATAGCTTGATTCATTTTAAACTTTCCGAGACTTCCTTTATGGCCTAGGATGTAGTCTATCTTCATAAATGTTCTGGGTGTACCTGAAAAAGAGGTATGTTGTTCTGTTTTTGGTGGAATAGTCTATAAATGTCAATTAGTTCAGGACAGTTGACAGTGTTCACATTTTCTATATCTTTACTGATCTTCTATACATTTGTTCTATGAATTATTGAGAAAGGTTACTGAAATCTCTGAATAGAATTGTAAATTTGTCTACTTCTTGTAGACCATATACATTTCAACAGTTACATTGATAAAATAATTCACATACCATACAGTTTACCTAAACTGTATAATTCAACGCCTTTCAGTAGATTCACAGAGTTCTGCAACGATCACCACAATCAATTTTAGAACATTCTTATTCCCCTAAATTCCTCTAAATCCTACACCTCTTAGCTGCTAGGAAGGCAGCTATGCTCACCATTATACCACTGATGCTCCCTTAGCTCCTGGGCATGTAAAATAGCGCATTCCCTCTGGAAATGGTTTGTCAGTTCCTCAAATAATTAAACGTAGAATTACCATATTACCCAGGAATGTCACTCCTAGGTACATATCCAGAAGAAAACAGGGACCCAAAGACACTTGGACACCAGTGTTCGTAGCAGCACTATTCGCAATGGCCAGAAAGTGGAAACCACCCAGGTGTTCATCAACAGATGAGTGAATAAACATGCTGTCTATACATACAATGGAATATTATTCAGCCATGAAAAGGAACGGAGTTCTGATACAATGTACCATATGAATGATCCTTGAAAATATTTTAAGTGAAATGGGCCAGATACAAAAAGACAAATATTGTATGATTCCACTTACATGAGGTTATCTAGAATAGGAAATTTATAGTGACAGAAAGTAGAATAGAGGTTACCAGTGCCCAGAGGAGGGCAGAATGGGGAGCTATTGCTTCATAGTTAAAGAGCTTCTGTTTGGGATCACGAGAAAGTTCTGCAATTGATAGTGGTGGTAGTCACACAACACTGTGAGTGTTCTTAATGCCACCAAATTTTACACTTAAAAATAGTTTAACTAAAAAACTGAAAAAATTTACACTACAAAAAAAATCAAATACAAAAGAATGCAGGAATGGAGAAAAGGAGGGACTGAAAAGTATAGGACAGGTTTGTCATAGATGCCTCCCCTGCATTGTGCGCCTACCCATGCTACTGGCCATGTGCTGCTGGTGGGGTGGGGCTGCTCCAGATGTGGGTCAGGCAAGCTGCTCCAAGGAGCTAGGCATCTGCACAGTTAACTTTCCTGAACAGGTGGTCATCCTGCAGTTGATGTACCCACTGGCCTTCACTGTGATTGGGCCAGTGTTCCAAGTGGAGAGGTCCAGGGTTAGTGGTGAGCAGAGGAAGGCACCCAGACGGTTAAGAATAGGAAAACTCCCTGAAAACTGATGCCAAGAATACCTTTAAAGAGGACTTTCCTGGGGATATCTTCAACGTGTCCACCTCTGACTGCTTCAGATCGGAAAAGAACTTTGATTCTTAGAGTCTCCTACTTCAGCAATTCGAGGTGATACTGAGTAAGCTGAGAAACAGCTAGACTTACCAGAACATTCGAAACTCAAAGAAGACAATGTCTTCCAGGTTCCTAAAGCAAACTAATGAATGGCCACTGGGGAGAAATCATCTATCTTATGTATTCATTCACTGCTTATAACTACACAACTTATTTCGGTTATATCCCTAAAGCTGTGACTTGGTTTAAACAGTATAATGTAGTTACCATATTATGCTTTAAGTTACATCCATCATGTGTCAGTACTAAAAAGAGTCATCCTAAGAAACCAAGAATTTTTTTAATGTTATATGTTAATTAAAAACCCTTTAAAATCTTTCTAAAATTTACCACTAGAAAGGTCTTAAAACTGCCTTGTGATGGAAATAAAATGTACATAAGTTGAGGTAAAAAGGCAAGTTTTTAATTTGAGTTGAGAACTATAAAATCCAGCACGGATGCCGTTGAACAGTGTGTGCTCTACACAGAGAAGGCTTAGGGAAGCAAAGGCTCCGAACAGAGGTTTCAAGTTTATTACAAACCTAAGGGGAACAATCCGGACTTTGCATTTTGTATGTATTTCGAATTAATGTTTTGTTATTGACGTAAAGACCTGCGACATTTCATTTTATTCATTTCCTTCATGAGATCAAATCATTGTAGCACGTTCCCTGTTGGTATAGCTCTGCCTCAATTCTAAATAATCTAGGTTCCCTCCTTCTTCCACGTTTGGCCATTTTTTTAAAGACAAAGCAAAATGACTGTTTTTTGTTCCATAGGTCTCGTTTTTGTGTTAACATTTCTCACTCCTTTGTCAGAGTACCTATTCTCGTTCTTCAACATTTTCTTGACTTAGATTCTTCTTTCCTTGAAATGGCTGTGTCAGTGTTCCATTTAGAATATTTTGCGACTCTACTTACGAGAGATTGACTCTGTACCAGCTCATCCTTTCACTGTATTAATGATGATGAGCACGTGTATTTGTATTGCATTATTAGAAACAAACTTTTGTCTTTAGGTTTCCTCCGGCTTTAAATGAATACATAGCAGTTCACTTATATATCCAATTCTCAAAGAACACAGAATGCTTGTTTTCCCCCTGGGAAAACTATTTAAGAGCCAATTAAATTATGAAATATTTGGGTTATTTATTTTAATGTAACGACGTGTTCCTAATCAAGTCTAAGCTGTTATAGGTGTGTATGCACTGTAATTTGATGACAGTTTAAAGAGAGTTTGTAGCTTGAAAGAAAGGCATAATAAAGTTGTAGTTAAATAATCTTCATACGGATACATTTTTCTTCAACTATGTGATTTTTATTTAAAGATTTTATTTATTTATTTATTTATTTGAGAGAGAGACAGCACACAAGCAGGGGGAGCAGCAGGCAGAGGGAGAGGGAGAAGCAGGCTCCCTTCTGAGCAGGGAGCCCGACATGGGGCTCTTGATCCCAGGACCCTGGGATCATGAGCTGAGCAGAAGGCAGACGCTTAACCGCTTAACCGATTGAGCCACCCAGGTGCCCCAACTATGTGATTTTTGAACACTTGAGTCTTTTTGTTTACACTTTTAGAAATTTGAGATCATTGCATATTTAGGAAGCTAAGATTACAGACTGCTTTGGGCTCCTGAAACAGTTGATTACATCATCGTTCACCTTAGCAACAGATCTGGTGGGCGTCTGGGGCGGGGGAGAGAAGTATATAGAAGATACCTTTAAAAGTGATATTATAAATTAGTTTCCCTAATTTGCATAAGTTAATGAGCTGATTGCAATAAAGACATTTACAAAGTATATAGCAAAATAACTAAAACCGATGTTGAGGTGCGGGGACATGGATATATGCAGCTGGGTCATGTTTTCCTTTTTGGTGTAGGAATATTGTGGCTAACAAAGTAGTTTGTGGCTTTTTCATTTCTTCTTTATTAAAATATTTAGAAATCCCAGGGCGCCTGGGTGGCTCAGTCGGTAAAGCATCTGCCTTCAGCTCCAGTCATGATCTCCGGGTCCTGGGATGGAGAGCCCCACGTCGGGCTCCCCGGTGCTCAGGCTGCTTTTCCCTCTCCCTTTGCCCCTTCCCCTGCTCACTCTCTATTTCAAATAAAAATCTTAAAAAAAAAATTTAGAAATCCCGTACTTGAAAGAAAGATGCCTCAATTATCGGTGGCTTTATGAAGCAAAGACTAAAAGTAAACGTGAAAAGTGTAAAAACAAATTTGCATTTGTTTGAATAACTTGCTGCTGATTATGTCCTCGTCAAGCACGCCGAGTCCAAGTCCCGTGCTGCATTATTTCGTTGTCACTTCCCGTTTTGTTAACTAGCCGAGGCTCTGTACCTTTTACAATGTGCTGTCTTGCTGGGTCACTGTGTCTACATCTGAAAATCTCTACATGAAGTACTAAAGCACGACAAAAAATTACAGCAGCACCATTTTGATTAGTCCAAATGTTTTCAAGTTTGGAAATAAATCTTGAGTCAGTGAAAGGAAGTTTAAGACACAGAAAACACATAGGAAATGACTGAAGTGAGTCCTTCCTTCTCATTTACATTAGAAATTACTTCTAATGTAAATGAGCGGATGTCTCCAGTTAAAGGCAGAGCTTGGCAGAATGGTTTAAAAGACAAGATCCAGCTGCACGCTGTCTACAGTAACTTCACTCGAGACCCAGTGACACAAAGAGGTTTAAAGTGAGAGGGTAGAAAAGATCCTCCATAGAGATGTGGTGTGGCCATAGCCATATCAGACAAAGTGGGCCATAGGTCAAAACCTTTGGAAGAGACAAAGAAGGCATTAAATATTGAAAAAAGGGTCAGTTCATCAAGAAGATAATTCTAAACATAAAGGATAAAATACAAACAGAGATACTCTAAAACACATATATGCCCATATGCACTAAACAGAGCCCCCCAGATATTTGAGGCCAACACGAACATGTTGAAGGGAAACATAAACGGTGCTACAGCACTATCGGGAGGCATCAGCACTCCGCTGTCAACAGTGGATGCAACATCTGGACAGAAAGTCCACAAGGACACACAGGACTTTAACAACACTGTCGATCCACGACCTAGAACAGACAAACATAGCACACTCTCCCCAACGGCAGGATACACATTCTTCTCAAACCCATATGGAACATTCTGTCAGACGGATCGTGTTTTAGGCCACAAACAACTCTCAATAAATTTAAAAAGACTGAAATCATACAAAGTATTTTCTCTGACCACAATGGGTGAAGCAGAAATCAATAATAAAAGAAAAACTGGGGAAGTCACAAATATGTGGAAATTAAAGAAATGCTCTTAAACATGCTTAATGGCTCACAGAAGAAATCACAAGCGAATATAGAAAATACTTCGAGACAAGTCAAAATGAAAACACAACATACAAAAAATTAAGGCACGCAGCAAAGGCAGTGTTCAGAGGGAAACTTATAGCAATAAATGTCTATGTTAAAAAAAGAAGAAAGATCTCAAATTAGTAGCCTACCTTTACACCTTAAGGAAGTGGAAAAAGAAGAGCAAACTGAACTAGCAGAAGAAAGGAAATAATAAATATTAGAAATAAATGAAATAGAGAATAGGAAAACAATAGAGAGGGAATAATTAAACCGAAAGTTGGTTCTTTGAATAGATCAAGAAAAATGACAAACTTTTAGCTGTAACGATAAAGAAAAAAGAAAGGTGAAAATAGTTAAAATAGAAAATTACTAACATTACTACTAATTACACAGAAATAAAAAGAAATATAAGAAAATACTCCAAGCAAGTACATGCCTCCCAAATTATATGACCTAGATGAAATGAACAAATTCTTAGGAAACACAAATTGCCAAACTGGTTAAATAAGAAACAGGAAGAAGGAATGGAAAGTTTGAACAGACCTATGAAAAGAAAAGACTGCATCAGTTTGGAAAACAAACAAACAAACAAACATACAAAAATACCTCCCAGGAAAGAAAAGTTCAGAACCAGATGCCTTCACTGGTGAATTCTAAAAAACGTTTAAAGAAGAATTAACACTCATCTTTCCAAACTATTCCAGAAAATAGAAGAGTGACCATTTTGTAACGCCTTATAAGAGGGTAGCATTATTTTGATATCAAAGCTACATCACAAGCAAAGAAAATATCCCTAAAATCCCTTATAAATATAGATGCAAAAACCTTTTACAAAATACTAGCACATTCAACCTCATATTAAAAGGATTAGACGCCACGAACAAGTGGGGTTTATCACAGGAATGCAAGAGTGGGACAATACACAAAACTTAATGTAATATGGATGTGGACAAACCACACGATCATCTCAGTTGATGCAGGAAAAGTAGTTGCCAGATTCCTACAGACTTTCATAATAACACTCAGAAAATTAGGAACAGAAAGGAACTTCAACATGATACAGGCCGTATGAAAAATCCCATGGCTAACGCGTACTCCACAGTGAAAAACTGAAAAATTTTCCCCTAAGATAAGGATCCAAGCAAAGACGCCTGCTTTCATCACTTAAATTCAACACAGTACTGGAAGTTCTAGTCAGAGTAATTAGGCAAGAAAAGGAAACAAAAAGCATCCAAATTGGAAAGGAATAAGTAAAACTTTTTCCATAAGCATGTATGATTCTATTTATAGAAAATGCATAAGTATCCACAGAAAACTACTAGAGTTATTAAACGAATTCCTCAAAGTTTTAGGGCACAACATCAACACACATAAGTGAGCTGTGTTTCTATAACCAGCAATGAGCAATCAGAAAAGGAAAGAGCATCTGCAGAATACCTGGAAATAACGCTAACCCAGAAGTGAAAGATTCGTACACGAAAACTACAAACACTGCCGAAACAAATTAGAGACTCAAATAAAGGGAGAGACAGCCCATGTTCCTGGATTGGAAGACTTAATATTGCTAAGATGTCAAAACAATCTTTAAAAAGAATGAAGTCGAAGGACTCACACTTTCCAAGTTCAAAACTGTACTGTGAAGTTACACTAATTACGACAGGGTGGTACTGGCATAAGGATACGCGTCTAGACCGCGAAACAGAATTGAAAGCCCAGCAATAAACTCATACAACGGCAACCAAATGATTTTTGACGAAGGTGCAAAACCATTCAAAGAGAAAATAGTCTTTGCAACAAATGGTGCCAGGACAACTGGATATCCACATGCACAGGTATGACGGTGGACCTCTACTTCATGACATAGACAAAAAATAACTGAAAATGGATCAATGACCTAAATATAAGAGCTGGAACCATAAAATTCTTAGAAAGAACATAAAGGGTAAGTCTTCACGACCTTGGATTTGGTAATGGGTTTTCAGATATGATGTCAAGAACATGAGTCACAAAAGAAAAAAAAGACAAACTGGACTTCTTAGAGATTAAAAGACTTTTGTGCATCAAAGACATTATTCACAAAGTGTAAAGACACTCTATAAAATGGGAGAAAATAGTTGTAAATCATAAATCTGATGAGGATTTAGATCGAGAACATATAAAGGACTCTTACAGCTCAGCAGCAAAAAAGACAACCCAATTTAAAAACAGGCAAAGTACTTGAACAGATATTTTTCCAAAGAAAATTTACAAATGGCTCCCAAGCCTACGAAGAGGGGCTCAACACCATGTCATTAGGGAAATCCCAATCAAAACCACATGAGGTACCACCTCACAAGCACTGGAATGGCTGAAATAGAAAACAGCACGGGCTAGCAAGGGCGTGGGGAAATTGGAACCCTTGTGCACGGCTTATAGGTCTGTAAATGGTTCCACTTTGGAAAAGATCGAAGTTCTCAGAAGTTTAAACATGTAGTTACCACATGATCCTGTAAGTCCACTCCTAGATACAGTGTCCCCTGGTCTGAATTACGCCCCGCAGAATTCCCACGTCGAAGCCCTAACCCTCAATGTGACTGTGTTCGGAGTCAAAGTATTTAGAAAAGTAATTAATGTTAGATGAGGTCATGGGGTGGGGCCCAATCTGGATGTCAAAGGGTGTGTGGTCTTTTAAGAAGGGGGAGAGAAAGAGAGCTCTCTCTGAACACAGAGAGGCGGCATGTGTGCACTCAGTGAGATGGCGGCTGGGGACAAACCCAGGAAGGAGGCTTCGGAATGAAACCAGCCTTGCTGGCACCTCCAGAACTGTGAGAAATACATGCGTGTCGTAAGCTGCCCAGTCAGTGGTAGTCGGTGATGGCAGCCTGTGCGGACTAAGACATCCGGGAGAGCGGACACCGTGCGCCTCCTGTAAGTCCCCGGACGAGCACGTTCGTAGCGGCACTACCCACATAGCTGAACGGTAGAAACAGCCCACGTATCCACCAACGAAGGAACAGATAAACGAACTGTGGGATATACACACAATGGAACGTTGTTCAGCCCTAAAAAGGAATGAAGTATTTAATACACGGATGAATCTTGGAAACATTACGCTAAGTCAAAGAAGCCAGACACAAAAGATCACAGTGTAGGATTCCATTTATGTGAAATATCCAGGATATATAAATCCAGACAGAATGCAGATTAGAATTTGCCAGGGGCTGAAGGGCGAGGGTATGGGGGAGAAACTGCTACTTCTGAGTGATGGAAATATTCTGGAACCAGACAGAGGGGATAGTTGCACAGCATTGTAATTGTACAAAACGGGACTGCGCCGTTTACTTTAAAATGGTTAATTTTATGTTATGTAAGTTTCACCTCAATAAAATATTTAAAAAAAGATCCAGGGGTGGTGTTCCCTGTACGTCAGGATGGAATGAACTTTCAGCAGCAGGCGGATCTGAGCATGTGAGGGTGGGTGGCCATGGATGCTGTTGGCACCCTGCCTGAGCACTCCTTCCCTGACTGCTCTGAGAGTTGATGGATAAACCTTCCCTTTTCCCCAGAGAATTGCCCTTGCTGACACAGGAGCCACTTTGGGCTAGGCGCCATCACCCCCACCTCCTCCCACAGTTGGCTGACTGTCACAAAAAGCCCCCTGGGTCTCCAGTTTGTCCTCCAGAGCTCCCCTGGGGCAGGGGAGACCACACCCTTGCTTAGCTTCTGGCCTCCGGCCCTCTCCTGCTCCCCTCTCACTAGGGAACCTGATGCAAAATGGTTATGTAAAACTAATACTGATGGTGAATTTTATGGTATTTGAATGATATATTGATAAAACCATTATGTTAAAAAAATACTTACTAGTCATTTACAACACCAAAGGGCTTTTTTTTTGGTAGTTTTTAAAAACCCACCTCACGAGGGTAACACATTCCTCAAAATCCCAAGTAAATCTTTTCAGTTGAAATTTTAAGTATTAGCAATTTAAAGGCAAATAAAGTTTGTTCTTGTTTATTGTTCTTCCCAAATACTCATTCTTTTTATTTTATTTTATTTTTAAAAATATTTTATTTATTCATTTGACAGAGGGAGACAGCCAGCGAGAGAGGGAACACAAGCAGGGGGAGTGGGAGAGGAAGAAGCAGGCTTCCAGCAGAGGAGCCCGATGCAGGGCTCGATCCCAGAACGCCGGGATCACGCCCTGAGCTGAAGGCAGATGCTTAACGACTGCGCCACCCAGGCGCCCCTCATTCTTTTTAAAACTAAATTCCAGGGTGCCTGGGTGGCTCTGTTGGTTAAGTGTCTGCCTTTCACTCAGGTCATGATCTCAGGGTCCTAACCCTGCTCAGTGGGGAGCCTGCTTCTCCCTCTCCCTCTGCCCCTCCCCTCACTCATGTTCTCTCTCTCAAATAAAATCTTAAAAACACAAACACCCAAACGCTAAATTCCATTGCAGTGGTCTCCATTACAACAGAGCTGACCAGGCTGCCCTTGCACGGCAGATCACGGCACTTCCCTCACTATCTGGCGGGTGATTACAAGTTCTTCTGTGGCTTTCTGCTCAGTGAAATCCAGACCCACAAGCAAGCACACACATGCAAGGTTTATGTTAATTCAAGCTTTACTGTAAAAATGAAAACAACAGAGATGAGGTACAAGATGACCACACAAGCACCCAGTCAGCCACCAGTCCCGGAGAGAAGTGGGAAAGGCAGCAGGGTGGCCCCTCTCCCAGCCCCACAAGGCAGCACCCACAACAGTCCTCAAAGAAAAAAGGCGGGAAAGCATCATCTGCTGAAACAGGGACTTCAAAGGGAAGCTCTTCTTATAACCCAAATGGGTGTGCTTCGTGGTACTGCGAAGGGTGGCAGGACTTGTCACCTGTCTCCCTGAGCTTTAATAGCAAACCTGTCCGGTGATAGGAACAGCTGTCTGCTCAACACCATCTCTGAAAAAAAGTTGGCTGGGAGACTAAAGAGGAAAAAGAATGCAGCCCCCCTGATCTGTAGGGGTGGGAAGAGGGTATCATTCCCTTGGTGGAAAGGCAATGAATAAGCCCTGAGGTCGGTTCTGGGAGAGAAAACACCTCAATTTCCTTTGAGACACACAAAGCATGCTCCCTGAAGCTCTTCCCTGCCTCCACACACCTGGGGGGGCTACTGATCTACAATTCTGCTTCAGGGTCCGCTGTGGACCTCTCACACCTGTCAAGGGTGCTTGCTGGTGCAGACCCCATCCTGGACCCTGAGTACAGGGGAAGAGACAAGTGTGGAAGGGTCAGGAATCATGGGCCATGGAGTGGGGGAGGCAAGCAGAATGGGTGGGCTTGCAGGAGGTAGATGGCCTGCAAGAATTTTTCAATTCATAGCTGGAGAGTTGTGGAGGGGAGGGTATTCTGAAAGACCACCCCCCCTCCTCAAAGTCCACGAGGAGAGAGGCTTCTGTCTCTGACTCAGGAAGGGGAGGGGCTCTCGATGTTGCCTCGCTGCACTTGGTCTGGCACTTCCTCCTCCTTCTGCTCCAAATCAAAGTTCTGTGGACAAGGTTGCAGGTGAGGCCTGCCCTGTGCCTGCCCCGGTAGTTCTGACAGTTCTAGGGGCCGCATGCATGATGAGTGTGTGTTGCCCACAACGGCCAGAAGGAGCCACTCTACTGGCTTATGTTCTGCATCCCTCTGCAGAGAAGCTGTTTTCTTTGTCCCGTCCAACATTTCCACCTGACCTACCTCAAGCTCCTGCAAAACCTCGTCCATGAAGTCCCGGGAGTTGTGTTTGTAAGACACAGCTAATCGAATCGCATCATTGAAGAGCTAGGGGTAAGGTGGAGGTGGTGGGAAGGAAGACATGGCAGTGGGTCCCAGCACCCTGTCCCCGCCATACGTTCACACAACACTCCACCTCTAAAGCCAGCAAGGTCACCCCTCAATTCACCTTCTCTCAATGTACTTCTTCTCACCAAGCCCAGGCCCATCACCTCCCCCACTGTCAGAACAAACCACGACCCCTTCCTACCACCACTCGCTCTGGATTGCCCACTCACGGCCCCTACAGCAATGCCTGTCCTCTCCTCCATCCCCACAGCCAGCCCTTCTCTTTGCAGCTTCCCTGGTCCCTTGGCCACTTGGCCTATCCTAACCACCGCAGTCCACCGTTACCTTCACGACATTGGTACCATCAGCAGCTGAGACAAAGTAGAGGGGAAGGGAGAACTTCCTGGCAAAGTTGAAGCTCTTTTGGGTCACCTTTATGTCTGCTGTAGAGAGAAGGTAGGACACTGACCTGTCCATCAAGGGAAAGGGAGAGGGTTTTGCAGGGTGGGTGACTGGAAAGTGACCCAGAAAATGGGACAGGCAGGGGCAATCAGGGGACATGTCCTAGAAAGAGTTCATTTAACAGGGATGTGTGTCTTGGGAAGAGGGAAGACTGGCTCAGTTGGCATCTTTACTGGAAAGAGATCGATGGCAAGCAAACAAGGGCTGTATTTTGGGAAGGACAGATCGCTGAAGGTTTACTGCCCCAGGGATGGAGGAGGAAATGCGTGGTGGTGGGTCCCCCAGATGCAGGGATGGCCCCACCATCAATTTTATTGGCCACCACGATGCACGGGATCTCTGGCCTGAACTCCCGAAGCTCTGTATACCAAGTGCTCAGGTTCTTGTAGGTTACTTTCCTCTGCACATCAAACACCTGCAATGAACAGAGGAAGGAAAACAGCTCAGGTGCGTCAGTGTCTGCACACCACCCACCTGACACACACAACAAGCAGGTGAGCGGCCCTGTGCCTGCCCTTCTCAGGGAAGCCCCCAAAACCTCCAGACCCCAAAGTTGCTTTTAAAATGTTTATTCCTTTTTTGTTATCTTGCCATCTAATCCTGTGTACCGATTTTAACCAAGATGTATCATTGTACTAATCAATATAGTCTGTTGCAAACTAAATTTTTTGGTTTTTTTCTTAGTCTATTATTTTTATTGCTTAAACTTTGTCTTGAAATTCCTTTGTGGGGCGCCTGGGTGGTTCAGTCGGTTGAGCATCCAACTCTTGGTTTTGCCTCAGGTCGTGATCTTCGGGTCATGAGATCAAGCACTGTATTGGGCTCTGTGCTTAGTGGGGAGGGTACTTGAGATTCTCTTCCTCTTCCTCTGCCCTTCCCTTCTCCACCACACAGACATGCTCTCTCTCTCTCAAATAAATATATATTTTTAAAAAATTCCTTTGTCATAATTTCAAATGCCTCTAAAATTTCCCTGTAGTTACTATCAATGGACTTTTTTAAATAAAGATTTTATTTGAGAGAGAGAGAGAGAGAGAGAGCAGGGGGAGAGGGAGAGAAATTCAAGCAGACTCCACGCTGACCACAAGCCTGACAAGAGGCTCGATCCCATGACCCTGAGATCATGACCTGAGCTGAAATCACGAGTCAGATGCTCAATTGACTGAGCCACCCAGGTGCCCACTATCGATGTACTTTTAATTTTAAACCTTTGTTTAATCTCTTGTTCATTTTGTATTTCAAACCTTTTAAAAGTCATTTTTATCTATTATTATTTGGAGGTGGTTGACACCTTTATTGCTTTGGAGGTGGGGGGCAGGTGCTCAGGAGCTCTTGGTGGGCGGGCCCGCTTCCTCTTCACCATCACGGGATTCGGGCTGCGCAGGACGGCCCCTGACTCTGCAAGCGGCAGCCATGCGCCATCTGGTTGGTACTTGTTCTTGCAGATCCCGCGTCTGACGCTGCTGAGGGCGGTCCGGGCATTCTTGGTGACGGTGGTCTGCATGTAGGAGGTGGTGGGTTTTCACTGGCCGGATCTCTGCTTCACGACCACCTCTACACCTGTCTTCGGCCGCTACTGCATGCTCACAGTCTTGAGGTGAATCGGACCAGTGAGGGAAGGAGTTGCGAGCCCTCAGTGCTCTATGCCTGTTTGTTCCTTCTGATCAGGCAGCTGGAGTAGTTCTGTGCCACCATCCACTGCAGGCGAATGCACATGGCAGCAGCTCCTCTCACTGCAACGGCCGGAGTTGGCAAGACTACCTTTTACTATTTTGTAGCTTGTAATTTGATTCACATTTTACGATTTATAGTTTTTACCTATTTTAAAATATTAGCAATAAGCATGAGCATTGCAGACGCGCTCTAAGGGCAGGGGAGGCCAGGAGTCCTGAGACGCTTAGAATTACTGCTGCAGGGATGGGTCCCTCAAACCCCTGGCAGGAGCTCCTCAAAGGCCAGCCTCCTGCTTCCAAGCCATTCTCTGGGATGGACTCACAGGCCCAAACTGCCCCAGCACAACCGTGGATCCAGGCGGACAACCCTGTAACGTGCTGGAATGGCTATTCTTCCTTCTGAACCACCCAGCCCTTCATGGGAGCGAATGGACCTCACCTAGCGCCAGGGGCTTGCTGTGCATGGCAGTGGGCGTGGGTCATCCGCTGTCACAGCGAGGCAGCAGGAGGTCCACCTGGGAGTCTCTTCCACGGCACACACAGGTCCCAATTCAACAAATGACCACGATGTCTTGAATCCCCAGTAAAGACTTCTTACAAAGCACACTTGTAATGAATCTTGTGGAATCTGCTTCACACCAGCCTGCCTCCCATGATCACCATCAGTCACCTTTCATCCAGGTCTGATTTCCTGAGCTACCTCTCCTTGTTTTGAGAGCTAAGGAAGAGCTGGCGGGGATGAGGAGCACCCCGATCGGGGTTTCAAAGTGGAGCTCCCTGTGGGACTATCAGATCCCCGTATGGGCACCACACGGTGAGCACTTTCTACCTGCCAGGCCCCATGCAGCAGGCAGCTGCAGACACAGTCATGTAGGGATGCTGGCAGGAAAGACACCCCCAGGCCTCAGAAGAGGGTCGAATGGAGCCAATGGAGAGGTATCAGAGGCAGGAGGAGGCTACTCCCAGGGAGAAAGTGGCGGTAAGCTCAGAGCTCCAAATGCCAGTGCAGAACTGAAACAGACGTGGCTGGGCTCCCCCTCTCCTCTTCTCCAGGGTCAGAGATGTTGACTATGTGAGCCTCCAGCTGAGACTGCTGGACTGCATTGTCCCCAGGGCCTTACCCAGTCACCTTCTCGTTCTTTCCTCTTACAGGTACTAAGAATACTACAATTAGGAAAATTTCAAAAGATTTTGTGTTAAGGGATAGTGGAGCCTGTGAATGTAGCCAGGGCTCCGGGAAGAAGGCCCTATGGACACAGGCTTGCATGGCTCCCCTGTGTTTCTCTAGTTCTCCCTCAGGTCCTCTTATGGCATTTCTACCCTGTGGCTATGGGGAGCCCCCAAGGGCTGTGTTCTAGACAGCACAGAGTAGAGGGGTTGGTTTGGGAGCAGCAGGTGACGGTCGGGGGGGGGGGCCTCGGGACCCTGTCAGAGTGGCGGCTCCCCCCAGGGAAGGACTATGTTTGCCTCTTAGATGCCATGCCTGATGCCGAGGCCCTGGGTATGCTCCACCCCTTGGATGGGGGTTCCTCATTCAGCTCCGCTTGAAGAGAAGCTCACCTGGCATGTTCTCACTCAGAAACCTCCCCAGGCTGTCCTGATCCCCTGTCCCCCAGTACCCAGCCTTGGTGAGGAGGGCTCAGCACTGCTGGGTCACCTGTCAAGCTTGCCCAGAGACTCTGTTCACTGCCCAGCTGGTTTCATACCATGATGCAGGCGTGGGCCTTGTGGTAGTAGGAGGCGTGCATGCTCTGGAACCGCTCCTGGCCTGCTGTGTCCCAAAAGTCTGCAACATGAACACAACTCTGACTGTCTGATGCAGCCGGAGGGCAGAGAGACCCGGACACCCTGAGCATCTCTGCACAGATCTCTGTGTGTGGAAACACAACATGTGGGGAGGACAGGGAGAAACAAAGACCACACAGATCGCAGGTGTGCGTCATCAGGACACAACACACCTGGGTGTGCCACGGGAGGTCTGTGTACGTGTGTGTGCATGGGAGTGGGTAAGAGGGAAACACATGGCCAGGCCAGGAGGAAGGAGAATGTAGACAGGAAATCCCAAAAGGGAGAAAGTAGGTTTCCCCGTTCTCCTGCCCACAAGATGCAGGGCCTTCCAAGGTCGAAACCAGGCTGACTTCCCAAGTGTGTTGACCACAGATGGCAGACACAGCCAGGCAGGATGCGTGGCCTAGCCAAGCAGGAGGTGGTGACGTCACAGAAAGTTAAAACCTTTTGTGGAAGATAATACTCAGACCACAGTTGTTATTTCTTTACACTGGCTAAATTAGAATACCAGGTCAGAGAGCTGGAACTGTGTGCCTCCTCCCCCCTTCCCCGGGCTCTGGGCTCCCAGGCTCCTCCCTACCACCCCTATTATCTGCTGGGGGTCTCATTTCCTTCCTGTCTGACTCTCTCCCACTGACTTCTCTCCCCTCCCCTCTCCTCCCCCTTGAGAGTCCATGGCCCGGCCTTGTGCTGCTCACCCACAAGGACGGTCTTGCCGTCCACCGTGGCCGTGTGCTTGTACAGGGTCAGGGCGTACGTGGACAGCTGCTGTGGCCGACTGCATTCAGGTTAAGGAACAGAGATGAAAAAAAGGCAGGCAGGGAAGGTGCTTGGGGTGGGGACACAGGTGTGATGAAACTGGCCCTCTCCTTTTCTTTCTGGAGTTCTTCATACTTTAAGTTGAATGAATGTTGCAGACAGAGGACCAGCTTCAAAGATCACTGGCACAAACTCCATGGACAGGTGACAGGCAGGAGAAGCTGGGGTGTGTCCTGGCCATCTAAGTACCAGGGACAACACGGAATGGAATTTTACGAGAAGCCGTCATCAACAGCATCATGTAGTTGGAAAATGCAACCGTGGGTGACCCAGTCCCTTCATGGATGGGGCTTTTGCAGGCCAGAGAGGAAACCCAGCCTTAGGCGGCATGTGACCATTCCAGGGAAAAAAGCCTCCAGAAGCCAGCCAGACAGCTGAGAAACTGTTTATGAACTGTGTGTGAAACCCTGCAGAAAGTCTGGGAAATGAGACGTCCTGACGCTGCAAGGTGCAGAGTGGTTGGACCAGCAAGCTGGCAGGAGGCGGGTGGGCGGGCGCAAAGGGACTCGTGACGTGAGGTGAAGCAAGACATACTCAGACACCACCGAGGGGGAGGCTCAGGGGAGGGAGTGGGGTCGCTCCAGGGTTCTTTTCTGCCATGGTTCTCAGTAGATTCACCTGGGAAGCTTTCTAAAACCATCCCGGTTGCCAGGGAGTGTCTCACTCCAAACCTAGACAATGTGGACAACCCCCGGCGGGAGGGAGCGGGTCTTGTTTTACGAAGTTCGTTCATACCAGAGGACTGTAAAATGTCAGCCCAAGGGTTGAGGTCAGAGAGGTTACCAGAGCTTGTAAGGGGGAGGTGGCATTGGAATCCAGGCATATGACCAGGTGCTATTAGCCATTCTACTGACTTCCTGGTAGAAAGCAGATGCAGATATGAGTAAGCACATGTAACGAATGCTGCCAGATGGTAGGAAACAAGCATGAAGGAAACCTGTGCGTTCACTCACCTATCCCTCCTCTCTGGACCACTGCAGCAAGGGGTGAACAGTGAGGCTGAGCTGGCGTGAGGGGGAAAGGGCCACAGGAACAAGGAACACTGCAAACCTTGAAGGATACAATCCATCCATGAGAAACCTCTCCATAAGTCTGAAAGGACAGTGTGCAAGGTGGTCAGGTTCACCCTCCAACCTCCCCTCCTCCTCGCCCCACAGCATCACCCCTGTCCAGGCGGACAGCCTAGGGCCACCTGTGACGCCCTCCCCCATTCACTCCACAGCCACAGAGTTTCCTTTTAGGACAATGCTCAGGAACTGCGCACCTGCTCTCTTCCTGACCCCCCTTAAGTTCCTGGCACCCCTGAGCTGTAACACTGATCCAGCACTCACAGCTTGCTTTGCCTGAGGGCAGGGACTCCACCTTGCTCCTTTCTGGGCACCACGACAGACAGCTGGGCACTAATATTAGTTGAAGAAATAAAGACCTGTTTTTGGAGTGCTGCCATGTATCTACACTGGAGAAGTCTGTGTGAACCACAAAGTCAACAAATCTAAAAGTGAGTTTCTTTAACCCCGGACCCTGTCCCTGCCCCTGAATTGGGGCATCACCCCATTCTCCAAGCCTGGAACCTGGAATCGGAATTACTAGCCCCTGAGAACAGAACAGCCTACGTGACTACACGTATATACAACAGTCCATGTGAGGGCCTCTGACCCTCTGCATAGTGCTGACAAACACAGCTGCTCCTGCTTCTCCCTGGGAAACTGATGCTGGGGGGGGGGGGGCTGTGCCTTCCGCCCAAAAACCATTTCCCTAATATTCTGCAGGTCCTACAGGGCTTTGCTCAAATGTCACCTGAGCAATGAGACCTTCCCTGATGATCTTATTTGTAACAGGCAAGTTCTATCTCACCTTGTACTCGATCTCTGCCCTGAGGGTAATCCCAACAGAAATATTCAGTATTTTACTTATCGACAGTCCATTCCTCTCAACCAGAATGGGTTGCCCATGAGAGCAGTTTAGGGAATTTCAGTTTGTTGCTGCACACCAGTGCCTAGGACAAGAACATCTAGACCATCACCAGCATGCAAACACATACAAAAAACTGCAGCCTCAGTGGGAGCTTAGATTTCCACCCTCTGAGAACATAACGAGCGCCTCAACAACAGCCCCGAGCTGCACTGGGGTCAAAGAAGGCCACACAGGGAGCTGGAACTTTCTACCATGCCAGATGGCAACGAGACCCCTGCCCCCACTGCATGGTGCCTGTGGAGACCACAAGTGCTGTCTCTCCCCCTTCTTCTGCTGAAGCAATACCACAGGGAGGCAGCTAAAACAGAAGGGTTAGATGAGATCCAGAGTCTCATAACATGATATTCAAAATGTCCAAGTTTCAACCAAAAATAATTTATTGTATTACGAATCAGGAAGACCTCAAAATGAATGAAAAAAGACAATCAACAGAAGCTTTTAGAGCAGCTGTCATAAGTGAACAAGTAAGTACGGGGTGCCTGGGTGGCACGATCAATGAAGTGGCCAACTCTCGGTTTCGGCTCAGGTTGTGATCTCAGGGTCGTGACATGAAGCCCCGCACTGGGCTCTGTGCTCAGTGCTCAGCGTGGAGTCTGCTTGGAGTTTCTCTCTTCCTCTCTCTCTGCACCGGCCCCCTGCACTGTGTGCACGCATGCTTTCTAATAAATAAATATTTTAAAAAAATAAATAAATGAACAACTACAATGTGCTTGAAATAAATGAAAATACAGAAAGTTTTAATAATGGGCCAATTCCTAAAAGCACAAATAAGCAAAACTAACCTAATATGAAACAGATCATTTGAATAGCCCTAGTATTATAAATCTCTAGGTCCAGAGGGTTTCAGGGTAGAATTCTACCAAACACTGTTAAGAATTAATATCAATTTTGCACAACCTCTTCCAGAGAAGAGAAGAAGAGGGAATTCATTTTATGAAGTCAGTTTATCCTGATATCGAAACCTGTCAAAGACAGTACAGAAAAGGAGAAACAACCCTACAGACCAATACCCCTCATGAATATAGACACACGGCATGAACAAAATATTAGCAAACAGAACTTGGGAACATATAACAGAAGCCGTACACCATGACCAAGCATGATTTATTTCAGGGGTGCAAGGCTAGTTCAGTATTTGAGAATCAATCAATGTCGTCTATCATTAACTGGCTAAAGAAGAAAATCACAGGATCATATCAACAATGGAGAAAATACATATGAAAAAGAGAACACCATTCACAATAAAACACGCAAACAAACAGGAATAGAGGGGAACCAGTACGCTGGAAAATACAAAATACTGGTGAAAAATATTAAAGAAGGGCTGAATAAATGCGTATGGACTGAAAGCCCCATATAAAACTGATGTCGATTCTCCCAAAGTGATACCCAGATACACACAAGGGTTACTAAAATTCCAGCAAGATGTTTTATAGGTATTGTCAAGATTATGGAAAGTTTATGTAGACAGGCAAAGGAATTAGGAAAGCTAAAACAAACTTGAAAACGAATAGAGTGGGAAGAATCATTCTATCCAACTTTAAGACTTGCTATGGCTCCCTTCGTCAAGACTGTGGCGCCGGAAGAGGGACAGACACATAGATGAATGGAACAAAAGAAAGAATCCAGAAATAGCCTCACAGAAGTAGAGCCAACTGATTTTCAACAGTGTTGCAAAAGCAATTTGATGGAGGAATGATAGCCTTTTCAACAGACGATGCCAACTGAATATCTATAAGGAAAAAAATAAACTTTTACCCTAAACCCTCACACCTTAAACAAAAGTTAGTTCAAAACTGATCACAGACTTAAGTATAAAATGTAAAAATAGAAAACTTTTAGAAGAAAACATAGTAAAAAGATCCTTTGGAGCCCGGGCTTGGCGAAGATCAAAGCCATGACTTTGGTAACACCAAAAGCATGATCTGTAAAAGAAACAAGTGGCAAACTGGACTTCATGAAAACTAAACCCTCTGCTTCATGAGAAAGCCTGTCATGAGACAGCGGGAAGACAAGCTCTCGATGGGAAGAACATGTCTGCAAAGAGCACATCCAACAAAGACCAGTTTCTGGGAAAATAAGGAACACCAAAACTTTACAATTAAAAATAATTCAATTAGAAAATGCACAGAAGACACGAAGAGACATTTAACCAAAGAGGAATACACACATGGCAAATAAGCCGAGGAGAAGATGTTCCACGTCACCAAGCACCTGGGAAACAGAAACCGAGACCACGATGAACGATCCTTACACGCCTGTCACAACAGGTAGGATAAAAAATAGCAACAAGCCTAAATGTTGGCAAGGGTGCAGGAAAATCATGTCTTTCATACATTGCCGGTGGGAAAACAGACATTCTAGAAAAAAAATTTGAGAGTCTTAACAAATGAAACATATACTCACTATACGATCAAGCCATGAAATGAAAACTCATGTCCATACAAAAACCCACGCACGTGTTCACAGCAGTTTCATGTGTAATAGCCAAGACCCAGAATCAACTCAAATGTCACGTAACAGGTAACTCGAACAGTCTAGAAAACCACACTGTGGCCGTCTACACCATGGAATACTACTCAGCAACAAAAAGGAACAAAGTATTGATAGTGCAACAACCTAGATGGGTCTTAAGGGTACTGTGTGGAGTGAAAAAGGTCACAGGCTGTATACTTCCACTTCCACAATGTTGCCAAGATGACATGATTGTAGAGATGGAGAACAGACTGGTGCTTACCGGGGTTAATGGTGGTGGGAAGTGAGGTGGGGTGGGTGTGACCAGAAATGGGAAGCATGACCGAAGTTTTGCACCTTGATTCTGATGATGGTTACAGAAATCTGCACTTGTGATAAAACGACGCAGAATTATACACACGCAGAACCGATACCAACGTGCCGACTTCGGTGTTGCTCTAGTTACCTAAGTTACTGTCACTGCGGCAGCCGCAGGAAGGGCGCACAAGCCCTCTCCGCACCCACTCTTTGCAACATCCTGTGAATCGGTATTATTTCAAAATGAAAAGTTAAGGAAAAAAAGCAAACAAAACCCACACAGACAGGGAGAAGATCTATGCAATGCCAGCAGCTGACAAGAATTAATATACAGAAAATATAAACAGCTCTGGTAAGAGAACACACGAACGACCCGTGTACCAAGAATATGAACAGATGAATGGGTAACAAATATATAAAAAGATGCTCCGTGTTTTAATTTAATGATTTAATAATTTTAATACAAATTAAAACAAAATGAAGGAGCATTCACATCCCTGTAGACGGGCAAAATTCAGAAAGTCATGTGACACCAAATGCTGGGGATTTTGTGAAGCACAGAAAGTCTTATACTGCGCTGGAAGCAGTGTAAATGTACCCTAACTACTTTGGAGAGCAATTTGGGTACCCCGAAGTTGGAGCTATTCCCCCCAGGCCTCGTGTGCACCCAGGCGGCAGGCACAGAAATGCTCACTGCAGTACTGGGTTTAGTATCATAACGAGGGTAACATCATAAATGTTCTTCGACAGAAGAACAGACAAATAATTTTAGTACAAACTCGCTAAAACAAATTTACTGATTGCTTACCACTTGCCAGACACTGTGCTAGGCGCCAGGACATAACACTGAACAAAACAGGTGAAGAGCCCTGTCTTCATGGAGCTTACACCATAGTGGATGAGGACAGACCACAGACAAGCCCTTAAAATACGTGCCGCCACACGTGCGTTCACTGCAGTGAGGACAAAGGCGTCACTACGGTTCAGCGGGGTCAAGCACTCTCGTCAATCAATGGTGTCCAAGCAACTGACTATCTGTATGGGAAAAAATGAACCTTGAGGCTGTTAATGAAATGGTGGAGCAGGAAGTTCTAGGGGGTCAACCCCCAACTGATATTTCCAGTAAACTGGAAAAATTGATCAGAACCAACCATTTCCTAACCCTGGAATCTGACTGGACACACAACAAGCAGGAGGGCACTACGTGAAAGCAGAAGGCTGATCCTGGGGGGAAGAGCAACACATGCCAAGCAGCTGCCGCCACCCGCTCCTCAGGCCCACTGCACTCACCTCGCGGCCTGTGCTCCAAGTGTCAGGCTTGGGTCAGGGGTGACAGTAGAAATACTGCCCTCAAAAAGTCTGGGTTGCACGTTTTGCACATTTAGGTCTCAGCTGTCTCAGGCTTCAGGGTAACCTCGCTGGCATCCATTGGAGATTTCAAGGGCTAGGAACACCTTTGCTTTTCTTTCCTTTTTTGGAGCCAGAGACTTAAGGAAATCTTTGTCAGGTCACTGTGGTATGACCACAGATAGTACAACAGAAACATAAGTGACCACACTTCCTTCCACACAAGGAAGACACACCTTGCAAAAATCGTTTGGCAAAGTTACAAATAGGTAACTCTAGCCCCAAACAAGCAGAAATCAGCAACCCCTGAGGAGTAGGAGGGTCTGATTTCTAAAGTTACCACATTAAAATACTCAGAATGTCTAATTCTCATCAAAAAAATGCCAAAGCAAACAAAGAAATGAGAAGATATGGCCCATTCTCACACACAAATAAAGAACTGGACAGAAACAATCCCAGAAAAAATATAGACATTGTAACTAGCTTAAGTAATAACAGCTAAAGAATTAAAGAATTAAAAGAAATCAGGAAATGATGTATGAACAAAATGAGAATATTAATACAGAGATAGAAATTATGAAAAGGAACCCAACAAAACTTCTGGATCTGAAAAGCACATTAATTAAAATGAAAAAACAAAACAAAACCGTCTCTAGAGGGTTTCAACAACATACTTGAGCAGGCAGAAGAAAGGATCAGCAAACTTGAGATAAGGCAATTGAAATTACCCATTGGAGAAGGCGGAAGAAAAAAAGATTGAAAATGAATGGGGCCTAAGGAATGTGTGGGACAACATAATGCATACTAACATATGCATCATAAAGAAAAGAGAGAGATTTGACAAAATAATGCCTAAAAAATTCCCAAACTTGGGGTATCTGGATGGCTCAGTCGATTGGGCCTCCAACTCTTGATTTCAGCTCAGGTCATGATCTCAGGGTTATGAGATTGAGCCCCACATCAGGCTCCGTGCTCAGTGTGGAGTCTGCTGTCCCTCTCCCTCCACCTCTGCCCCTTTCCCCTTGCACACACATACACATGTGCGCACAGGCTCTCTCTCTCAAATAAATAAATCTTTAAAAAAAAAAACCAAACAAACAAACTTCCCAAACTTGATGCAAGACATGAGGACACACACCTAGCAAGCTTAATAAACTCCAAGCAGGATAAACCCAGAGATCCACACTGAGACACAGCATAGGCAAACTGTTGAAACCTAAAGATAATACCCTCACTAAGACAGACAAGCACTTTCTCATCAGATACCACTAAAGTCAGAAGGCAGGGGGATGACACATTTAAAAAGCTGTCAACCAGGATTTCTACACCCAGCAAATGACCCTTCAAGAATGAAGTTAGGACATCGCAGATAAACACAGCTGAGGAGGCTCATAACCAGTGGACCTGCCCTGTAAGAAATGCTCAAGGGAGTCTTTTTTAGGTTAAAATGAAAGGACGTTAGAGATGGCAATCTGAAGCTGTGCGAAGAAGTAAAGATCTTCAGTAAAGGTAGCTACGTAGGTAAGTATAAAAGCCAGTATTCTTGTAATTCTGGTTTGTAACTCCCCTTTTTTCTATATGATTTAAAAGGCAAATACATAAAACAATAATTATAAATCTATGTTATTGAGCACTTAATGTATAAAGATGCAGTCTGTGCCGAGACAAAACAAAGGTGTGGGATGAAGATATCTAGGAGCAGAGTTTGTGTGCTGTTAGAACACATTGGTATTATTCAAATAGGTCGTTATAAGTTTAAGATGTTAATTGTAATCTCTAAGGTAACCACTAAGAAACAATAAAGAATTATACAAAAAAGGAAGAAGAGAATCAAAATAGCACACTTCAAAAAAATAAAAAACCAAATAGGCAGTAGTGAGGTAATTGAGGAATGACAGAAAACAAATAGCTAAATGGCAGAAATAAGTCCTTCTTTACTGATTATTACTTTTAGTATCATCGTCTCAAATGTCAATGGATAAAACTCTCCCATTAGAAATGAGAGACTGGCAGAATACGTTAAAATACATGACCCACGTATGCGCTATCTTTAAGGGACTCACTTTAGATACAAAGTCACAAAAAGATTGAAAATAAAAGAGGAAGATTATCCATGCAAACAGTATCCAAAAAGGAGCTGGGGGCAGCTCTACTACAGTCAGACAAAACAAACTTTCAGTCACAAGTTGTGAAAGAAAGGATACTACACATTGATAAAAGTTTCAATCTATCCAGAATATATAAAAGTGATGAGCATATATGCACCCGAAACAGAGCCCCAAAGAAAGGACGCAAACACCGACAGAAGCTAAGGGAGCCGCACGAGAACGCAGATTTCAAACCCACCGTCAGTAACGCGCAGACCGACTGACACAGACCAGTAAGGGCGCCAAGAACTCGTACAGCACTAACACCAGTCAGGCCTAACAGACGAACAGGGAACACATGCTTCTCGAGTGAACACAGGTGAGAGCGTAAAGCAAGTCGTAATAAAACTAAAAAGACTGAGATCATACCAAGTATCTTTTCCAAAAAAATATGGAATGACACCAGAAATGCATAACAGAAGGAAAACCAGAAAGTTCACAACTGTGTGGAAATTAAACAACACAGTATTAAACAACGAATGGGTCAAAGAAGAAATCACAAGGACATTTAGAAAATGCTTTGAGATGAATGAAAATGAAAACACAGCAAACCAAAACTTAAGGATGAAACCAAAGATGTGCCCAGAGCAAATATCATAGCTATAAGCATATACCTTAAAAATGAAGATCTTAAATCAGTAACAAATATACATCTTAAGGTACTAGACACAAAAGAGCAAAATAAACGTGAGCTTGTGAGAGGGAGGTAGTAACGAAGACTTTAGTGGAGATAAAATAGAGGCTAGAAAGACCAGGGAGAACACCAATGAAACAAAAAGTTAGCTCTCTGAAGAGATCAACAAAGCAACAACCCTTTAGCTAGGCCAAGGGAAGAGAGAGGAGACATGAAGGGTCAAAATCAGAACTGAAACTGTGGACACTAACGTCGATTTTGCAGAAACAGAAAGCATTAAACAGAACAGCATGAACGACTGCATGCCAACAAACTGGGTAATCCAGATGAAATGCACACATCTCTATAAACTACCAAACAGATTGAAGAAGTAGAAGAAAATCTGAATAGATCAATACCAAAGAAGGAGTAATCCAAACCTCCCATAAAGAAAAGCCCAGGACTAGGTAGCTTCACTGGAGAGTTCTACCAAGCATTTAATGAACGAACATCAATACTTCTCAAACTTGTCCAAAAAATTGAAGAGGAGGCGGCATTTCCTAATTCTTTCTATGAAGCCAACATTACCCTGATTCCAAAGGCAGACAATGCTGTACGAGCAAACTATATCTCCAAATACAGATGTCAAAATCTTCAACACGATAATAGCAAACCACGTTCATACTAAAAGGATTATACACCATGACCAAGGGAGATTTAAAGGGTGGCTCAATTTCAGAAAATTAATCAAACACACCATATTGACAGAGCGAAAGGAAAACCCTACGTACTCGTCTCAACAAATGCACAAAAAGCATTTGACAAAACCAACACCATCCCATGACAAAAACCCTCAACGAACTAGCAGAAGGTAGTTTCCTCAGCAGGATAAAGGCCATATATGAAAACACAATTAACCGCATACTCAGCTGTGGAAGAATGAAAGCCTGCTCCTCAGGCATCTGACAAGCACGACCACCCTGCTCACACTGAGTCTGGACATTCGGATAAGAACCTGAGCTTAGGATGCCCGCCCCAAGTCCCTACTTTGCTTTTCCTTGGCACCTTTTAAAATAACCACTTCGGGGGCATGCCTGGCTGGCTCAGTCAGTAGAGCATGTGACTCTTAATCTCAGGGTCGTGAGTTCAAGCCCCTTGAGCCTACTTAAGGAAATAATTAAAAAAAAAAAATAACCACTTAGATTTGAAACTGCAAATAGTTAGTGACCTCCACCCCAACCACCCTGTAAGTCCTGCTTGTGACCCAGGATGGAAGACTGCTCTTGCCTGGCTCACTTCCCTCCCACTTCTGGGATCTGAAAGTAATGAATCTTGGGACTTGACCTCCTTCGTGTGGGTATACTGAGAGTGCACCTTCAGTCAAAACCACCGCAAGGTTTTCACTTCTCCAGAGTGGGTGCTCAGATGCTGAGGGAACTACCTGCTGACCCCGTGTGGGTGGGTCCTGTTTCTCATCCATCAGGGTCCTGCATACTCTTAATTCAATACACCAGCTACAAGAAGCCCTCAACACAAGCACCTAGGCAAGAAAAGCAAACGAAAGGCATCCAAATTGGAAAGATGGAAGTAAAATTATTTCTCTTCAAAGGTAACACAATTTTATACATAGAAAAGTCTAAAGAATCCATCAGAAAAGTAATAGAGCTAATAAATTCAGCAAAGTTGCAAGATATAAAATCCACACACAAAAATAAATTGTATTTCTATACACCAGCAATGAGCAATATGAAAAGGAAATTTAACCAAGACGACGTAACACTCGTACACTAAAACTATAAAACGCTGCTGAAAGAAATCAAGCAAGACCTAAATAAACGCAAAGACAGCAGTGCTCATGGATTTGAAGGCTTACTGCTGCGAGGTAGATAATTTTACCAAAAGCAACCCACAGATTCAATGCAATCCCTAACCAAATCCCAGTGACATTTTTGCAGAAATAAAAGAACACATCCCAAAATTCATACAGAATTTCAAGGGATCCCAAGTAGCCCAATCTTGTGAAAGAATAACAAAATCGAGGAACGCACATTTCCCTGAGGTCAAAACTTCATTCAAAGCTATAATAATCAAAACAGTATGGTACTGGCATAGATATGGACATACCAACTGAACAGACAGCTCAGAAAGAAACCCTCACATGTATGGTCAGTCGATTTCTGACAAGTTGCCAAAGACCATTCAATGGGAAAAGAAGAGTCTCTTCCATGACGCTGGGAAAAATGGGATATCCCCATGCCAAAGAATGAAGGTGGGCACCACGACCCTCACACCATATACAGAAGTTAACTCCGAATGGATCAAAGACCTAAACTTAAGAGCGGAAACTAAAAAACTTTTAGAAGAAAACATAGGACGAAATCTTCATGATTCTCCCATAAGAACAGATACATAGACCAATGGAACAGAATAGAGAGCCCAGAAAAAGGCCCACACACGTATGGTCAAATACTTGACCACGGAGCCAAGAATATACAAGGGAGAAAGGATGGTCTCTTCCATAAGTGGCGCTAAGAAAAACAGAAATCCACTGACAAAAGAATGAAACTGGATCTCTTACACTATTCACCAAAAACTAACTCGAAATGAGTTAAAGACTTTTTTCAAACTGCAAAATGATCACCAAAAGCCTAGTTAACATCCATCACCACACACAGCTACAGAATTTTTCTTTAAAAGATTTTATTTATTTATTTGAGAGACAGAGAGCACAAGTGGGGTGAGGGTCAGAGGGAGAAGCAGACCCCCTGCTAAGCAGGGAGCCCAATATGGGATTTGATCCCGGGGCTCCAGGATCATGACCTGAGGCGAAGGCAGATGCTTGATGACTGAGCCACCCAGGTGCCCCAGAATTTTTTTTCCTGTGATGAGAATTTCCAGATTACTCTCTTAGCGGCTTTCAGATATGCAGTACAGTGCTATTAACTATAGTCACCTGGTCATACATGACATCCCTTTGACTTATTTATTTGAAACTGGAAGTTTGTACCTTTGACACCCTTCACCCCTGCCACTACCCATCACCTCTGGCAGCCACCAATCTGTTGTATCTATGAGCTTGCATCTTTTTTTTTTTTTTTTTTTAGATTCCACATATATGTAAGATCATACAGTATTTGTCTTTCTCTGACTTATTTCACTTAGAATAATGGCCTTAAGGTCCATCCACATTGTCACAAATGACAAGATTTCCTTCTTTTTAAATGGTCCAGTAATATTCCATGGCACAGAGAAATGAGAGGTGTTGGTCAAAGGGTACACTTGTAGTTGTAAGACGGGTAAGTTGAGGGTCTAGCGTACAGCACGGTGACTACAGTTAACAGCACTGCCTCATATACTTGAGAGAGTAAATCCTCAGCGTCTTTATCACACACCAAAAAAGGGTAACTATGTGAAGTGACGGATGCGTTAACAACCCTTACTGTGGCAATCATTCTGCAGTACATACGTGTGTGAAATCAATTCGTACAATCTTAAATATCAATCATATCTCAAAAATCTTCTTTAATTTTTTAACAATTTAATTTATTAAAATTAAGTGTTTCTGTTCATCAAAATACACCAGTAATAGAGTAAAAAGCCACAGACTGAAGAAGGTTCAGAATGTCTGAAGATACTCCTACAAGTCAGTAATAAAAAGACAAACAACCCAACAAAAATGGGCAACTGGCTTAAACAAACATTTCACAAAGGAGGATTTCCAATGACCAATAAGCATCAATAAGCACAAGAAGTGAAAAGGTGCGCTTCATAATTAGTCATCATTCTAGAAAGTCTTAAATATAGTCTCTCTTTATGAATAATCAACCTTGATAAACGTGCTGTCAAAATATCTCCTTTCTACTTTTTCCCCTGCTTCATCTACTGATGATTGAGGAACACCTATTCTGAACTTGGTCAGTCATCCAGGTAAGAAATTATTCAGACTTGGCACTCCTCTGCTCAAACTACCCCGTGTTTTTCCATTTCTTTCAGTCCAAACCCTGCTCAGAGCCCAAGTCCCACCCCGACTCTCCTGTTTGCTCGGTTCTCTCCCATTGCCTTCCCACTGCTCCCTCTGTTCCAGCCACTAGTCAAGTCCCTCTAGCTGAAACGCTCCTCCCCACACATGGCTTGCTCCCCTGCCTTCTTTAAACCTTTGCTCAAATGTCGCCTTCACAAACAGGCCTGCCCTAACCACTCTCCTTAGACTACGACTGCGCATTTCCCCCACATATTAGGGGCCACTCCTTATCTGTGTATAAATTGAATACATTCTAGCCATGACTTTGTATTTCTAAGATTTAAACTGTAACTTCTCTTGTAGAAGGGTGGTAGATTCTGTTTATAATTGAAAAGACACAGCATCCATATCATAAAGAAAATACACCACTTTCGGGGCGCCTGGGTAGCGCAGTGGTTAAGCGTCTGCCTTCGACTCAGGGCGTGATCCCAGCGTTCTGGGATCGAGCCCCACATCAGGCTCCTCCATGGAGCCTGCTTCTTCCTCTCCCACTCCCCCTGCTTGTGTTCCCTCTCTCGCTGGCTGTCTCTATCTCTGTCAAATAAATAAATAAAATCTTAAAAAAAAAAAAAAAGAAAAGAAAATACACCACTTTCTTACGCGGAAGTAGGAAAATCACCCAATGAAATTACCATCACCAGAGGTTCCAAGGGCCCTGAGACAGAGCTGCACTCAGACACTGCCTTGAGAGATCATGTGCTCATGAAGTGAAGGAGTAAAGAAGAGCTCGAGAGACTCGTCTCATCAGAGTGGGCCGTGAAAGAGTGATGGTCCCTACCCTCCTGTCCCAGAAGCATGTTCAGTACCATAGACGCTAGGCCCCTCTCTGGAGGCCCCTTCCACCAGGCATCCAGCCCATCTCCTCCTGGCCCTTGGGGATAACAAGGCATGGGACAGGGGTCAGGCTGTGTATTTCCCCTCTTACTAATCTCCCCTATTCAACTCCAGTCTCTGCTTATCCCACACGGCCCTAGCAGGGGGTGCATCTTTGCCCTCTTTGCACAATGGGGGACAGTGACCAAGGGGAAAACGACATCCTAAAAGCCAGCACTCAAAAAAGGCAATGCATCTGGAGCTAACCATTCTGCTTTTGAACAAAGATTTGTATTTATTTATTTTCTTCATCAGGTCAAACTAGTGGCAGATGGGAAGATAAAACTAAGACCCACTGAAGACCCACCACGTGTCAAATCTTGGGCTAGTCACCTAGGAAACATTGTAAAGTAAGCCTTGTTCTCCTTCCACCCCCCACCCACCCCACACACAAAGGGAGGCCAGGAGCTTAAGTGGTTGAGTCAGGCGGCAAACCATGTCTGGAGTTAACATCTCTTAAAGAGCAAATACAGAAAGGCCATGTCTTGTTATTAAGCAGAGGGAGCATCTGGGTTAAAAGAAATCTTTAAGAAGGGCAAGGCCCGAGGGGCGCCTGGGTGGCTCAGTCCGTTAAGCATCTGCCTTTGGCTCAGGTCATGAGCCCTGCATCGGGCTCCCTGCTCAGCGGGGAGCCTGTTTCTCCCTCCGCCTCTCCCCCTGCTCTTGCTCTCTCTCTCTCTCAAATAAATAAATAAGATCTTAAAAAAAACACCATAAAGGAAAGGCAAGGCCCAAAATAGCCTGAAGCCCCCCCTCCCCCCGCCCCCACGAGGGGACGATAGCTTCTTGAGTTGCAGAAAGAGAAGCTACAGTGGGAGCATGGGTTCCTCTCAGTACTGGTCAGCAATGCCCACAGGTACAGAAAACATAAAGAAAACGTATGGAGGACTGGCAGGGTCTCCACATGACATGGTTATAAGTGGGCACACAGAGAGGGGCTCTTACTGACCACCTAGAGCAGGGTCTAGGTGACCCTGGTAGTACTCAGCACTTGTAGAGTGAATGTCCATGAAAGTGGACCTAGGCCAGACAATCAGATCATGAACTGGCCAGGTCAGATGTCGTTAGGAGAGAACATCTTGTAGTAGCATCCAACTCAGGAAGGGGGTACGTGCAGGAGTGAAGGCAGTGAGAGAGCTAGGTCATTAGAACCCATCCTCAACAAAGGCTTGGGGGGCCGGAAACACAGACACAAAGAGGAAATGGAATCAAGAGGCAAGAACCTGCTACATGAGAAACAACAGCACCTCAGAGAAAGCCTGGTGCTTCTGCCCCACAGCCCTGCTTGTTTCCAGATGCCGTGGCCGTAGAGGCCAATGCTGTGGCACTCTTTGAGTCCTGCTAACCTCCCGGATTCTTACTTTTTGTTGTCCGAAGCGAGGCTTGTAAAAAACCAGCACTGAACCTAGGGTTGGGCAGTGCTGAGGAAGCAGGCAGACCACCTTGGGCCTCACAGCCAGCTATGCTCTCCAAAGCCCCCCCTCTGCTCTTCCTCTGCCTGCCAATCCTGCTGTTTGCTGAGAAACACTACACTTCGCTGGGAAATAGGGGGTGTTCTTTCCCGTGCAATCTCCCCAAAGTGCAACACTCACTCTCATTTTCCTTGTGCAGACATGTTCTTGAGGATGGTCCAAGCAGCCGTAAAACACTAAACTAGATTTGCAGTGTGTGTATATGGGGTGGGGCAGAGAGAATGCGAATTCACGAAGATGGCCTAAAAACCAGCAAAGCCCCTGGAATCAATGATGAAGCTTGGAGACAAGGTGGATCTGGAGCACCTGGGAGACAGGACTCAAGCAGATGTCTGGTCTACCCTCCTGCCGTGAAGGCAGAAAGGGTCAGGTGCCAGCACTGCAGAGCCCCCTTCAACTCTCCAGGTGGGAAGTCCCAAACTGTGCACATGGCCAGGACAGTCAGTTAAGAGTCAGCCAGTCTCCAGGGTGACCATAGTCAGTCCTCATTTCCTTCCACTCTGCTTCATCTTGGGGAGTTCCTTCAAGAAGGCATCTGCACTACCTCCAATCAATCTGTCATCGGTATCCATTCCCACTCGCAGGCTCTTGGGCCACACAGAACATGCAGGATCCCTCAGCTCTCACTGCCTCACCCTGGACTGCTTCAGTAGTCTCCAGGGTGACCCGTCCCATATCTGCTGCCAAGACTCTTGGAGAAAGCTCTATTTACTCGGTCCTTATGACTTGCTCCCCCTCCGCCCCCACACCTGGGCTCTAGCTAAGACTACTCCCTTATCGCCCCTATAGAAGCCATGCTCCTCGGTCACCCCGACCTGCTCTGGGCCTGGTCTTTCTTCCCTCATCTCCCAACATACTTGGACTTGCCCACAGCGCTGTCCCCTAAGCAGATGATCTTCACATTGTCATCAGCATCGTATTTCTCTTGGTCCAGCTCACAGGGTTGGGCTTTGTCGCTGGCCATTGGCTCCTGGCTGTTCAGCCCAGGGTAGCTGCGTGTGTGTGGGGTCTTGTCGCTGTCTGGGAAGATCAAGAAGAGGCTATTGTTAAAGAGATGAGAAGTTTCCTCGATCATATCTACTTTTTCTCTTCCTGGACAAGAGAGAGAAGGAGCTGATGAGAGACAGGCCCAAGAACACACTTTCATCCTTCTCTATTCACTACCAACCTGGCTGCCACTTGCTGAACTGTGAGGTTGTAATCTTGTCCCCACCTAAATCCTCCCTGGGTGGTTTACTCTATGTCATCTCCTTATGGCAGCTATGTTCAGGGCCACATCTTCCACTCCCACCTGGAGAGACAGTATTTTACAAGTTGTACACGGGCAAGCTTTCTCACCAGTAAAACAGGACAAAAAAACAATCAATGTGACACAGAGACAGTGCCCTGTAGGCCCGAGCTCTTATCACTGAGTGACAGACCACACAGCCAAAGACGTCTAATGTGATCACCTACCTCATGCCTCCACCTCCCCTTCACATTTCACCCTGCTGCAATCAGTAGCTGCCTCTTTCTCTCTCAGTGTGGGCATCTCAAGACCCTCTCCTCTAGGCTTACTTCAATCTCTACTAGTTTCAAGTATCTTCTAAATAGTGATGATGCCAAATCTGTACCTCCACCGAGACTGCTTCCCTTGCACGGACAAAGAACATGTGAAAAACAAATACGTAATTCTTTCCCATCCCAAACACCAGTCCTTACATTCCTTGTCTGTACAAGACATCACCAGCCACCCACTGCCAACACCTAGCTGTGACATCATCTCTAGCTGTGTTCTTCTCTCCTCACTGTCAAATAGAACTTTTCAAACTGTACTAGGAAGGAGCAATAGCACGGGTTCTGAGTCAATGAGGCACACAGAAACGATGCCTTCAGGCTCCTAGAGTATTCACCATGAGCAGACCTTGTGCTGGGTTCAGAGGAAAGGAGACACAATGTCGGCAAGAGCTAGGACAGGGGTCCTTCTGTGGCAAGAGCTAGGGCAGGGGTGGGCACACCGTTGGGGTGGAAACTGCCAACAGGACCCAGAGTTCCCTGACTGTACCACTGCTCAGGTAGGGACTGAACTTTGCGTACCCAGGTACCCTCAGTCTCATGACCAGTGTCTGGGAGGTGGCGGATGCTTGGTGAGCATAGCGAGGGGCTGCCCTTCCGCCTCCCCCCTGGAGCAGGGTGACCTGTTCCAAAGCCAAGACATTTAACGGCTGTCGCTGTCCTCACCATTCACTGCGTAAGCTCTCTTCATTCAACCAACATTTTTTGGGCACCCAACACATCTGGGAAGCAATCTTCCGCGTCAGGCTGGACTGCCCTCGCCCCCACACTGCTGCGCGAACCCAACGACCCGTACTTCTCCCGCCCAGGGCCCAAGCATGGTGGATCCCAACGCTAGACCTGCCACCTGCGGGAAACGAGGTACGACCCCAGACTCCGCAGGTGGGCCCACCCGCGGCCAGCCACTCCCCAGTCGGCGCCCGTTCCTCCCCACCCCCGACCCGCTTCCGCCCCGGTCCCCGTTCCGCCCCGTCCCCCGTCCTACCCCGGTCCCCGTCCCGCCCCGGTCCGGCTCCGCCCCTGTCCCGCCTCGGACCCCACGGGCCAGCCGTAGCTCACTCGGCGCCGCACTCCGCTTCCGGCTGGGTCCGCGTCCTCGCAGCTGCTACGCAACCGCGCAAGGACCCGGAGGAGGGCTGCCCGGCCGGAGGCCTGAAGGACCCCTCCGGGGCGCGGGCTGTCTAGCGCGGTGCCGGGAGGGAGTGCCGGATGTGCCCGCGGTCGCCCGGTGCTGGGTCGGGCTTGTTGCCGCAGGGCCCGCGGGGCGGGGGTGTGCGGGGCGGGGGCACGGGTAAAAGCAGCTCGCTTGTGTTTTCCTTTTTGGTGTAGGAATTTGTGGCAAACCAAGTAGTTTGTGGCTTTTTCATTTCTTCTTTATCAAAATATTTAGAAATCCCGTACTCCAAAGAAAGATGCCTCAATTATCAGTGGTTTTATGAAGCAAAGACTAAAAGTAAACATGAAAAGTGTAAAAACAAATTTGCATTTGTTTGTTTGAATAACTTGCTGCTGATTACGTCCTCATCAAGCAGGCCGAGTCCAAGTCCCGTGCTGCATTATTTCGTTGTCACTTTCCGTTTTGTTAACTAGCCGAGACTCTCTAACTTTTACAATGTGCTGTCTTGCTGGGTCACTGTGTCCCAGTCCAAACGGGGTCTGACTGTTGTCAGTCTACAGGTGCTGCGTGAGAGAGACTTGCGGGGGTGTAAGCTTCTCCCCGGGAGGTATGCAGGTGGCTCAAACTTGCCCTGATTCCGCGCACCTGTAGGACTCGGGCCGCCCTCCGCAGGCTGAGAGGGTGCGTGGTGCGCGCGCACCAGCTGGGCAGATCCGGGGAGCCAGGGAGCTGGAGTAGGACAGCTCTAGGGACAGGCCCTGTCCTAGGAGCAGGCTCCTGGAGCCCCTGATATCTTCCTCATTCCAAGACTTACTCTTTTCAAACGCACATGTTCCCCCCGAAGGCAGAGCTGGAGGAAGCCGCACGGCCTTGCCAGGGCCGGGCTCCGCAGACTTGCTGGGGGATCCTCCAGTAAACTGATGGCTGTGCAAGTCAGCATGCCCAGCATGCGATTCCGATTGTGGACTGACCGATGCCAGTTTAAATCTGCCAGCGCGGGAAGATTTTCAGGGGCGGGCTCCCTACTTTCAAAAAGTCATACACGTTGTTGGGGGGTAGTTGGAACTCCAGAGGCTTGTAGGGCTCTGCACACACAGGCTGGCTGATCAGCGCTACTGCACACTCAGGTCCCACACAGGTTGATTTAGCCAGGGCTCTGTAGAGCGAAAAGGCCAGGAGAAGCTTGGTCTCAGGAGTGGGCTCTTGGGGGTATGTGGAAACTACCCATTTCTAAGCCTGAATCAACACAAGTGTACCTGTTTCCTTTGGAGGCTGAGCTGGAGGAGAATGGACCTCCTTGCTGGGTGCAGCTGGATTAAATAGTAGATAACTTGTTATCTTCCTATAAAAGGCACCTGTGAGGGCTGAAGAAGCTGGGGATTGAATCAGGCAGCCAGTCCTGGGACTGATTCGCACCAGATCAAAACTGCAGCCATAGAAACAGTTGCAGTTGATCCCAACAGCCAGGTGACCAAGCAGGTGGTTTTGGACAAGTTTGCCCTCCACAGGCCTGAAGGGCCCCAGCAGGCTGGAGAGGTACATACTGTGTATGCACAAAATATGGAGGTCCAGGTAGGCAGGAACCTGGAATAGGGCAAGAATCTCGAAAAGCTGGGTCTTGGGTGTAGGCTGTTGGGCCTGTGAGACCCCTGCCATATCTTACAAAAATGTGCATACCTCTCCGAAGTTATCACTGAAGGAAGTTGGACTGCCTTTCCAGGACACAGCCGACTTGGGCTGCAGGAGTATACCTCACTGGGACACGTGGAAGCCGTCATTACAGGTAGGCCCTAGAACACAAGGCATCCATTCCGAGTGGGGACTGAACTCTGCTGGGTTAAAGCTTGTGACTCAAAAAGATTTTAGGGTAGTGATCTTATACTGGCCTGGAGGCTATGAACGTGGTTTGAAACAAGGGAACTCCACACACAAGGACGAATAGGGTAGAGGTTAGGGTGTACGGTTTACGGTATCAAAGTATACTTCAGGGTTTGGTTTAAGGTTAGGGTTTAGGGTTTGGATAGGTTTAGGGTTCAGGTTAGCCGTTGGATTCTGGTACTGGATAGGGTTAGGGGTTAGAGTTCAGGTTAAGGGTTAGGGTTGGTGTTTGGGGTTCGGGTGTGGGTCAAAGGGGCCACTGAAAGTAGGGATTCACCAAGATGGGCTCGGGGGGCCCTCAGATTTCTCCTGCACTGAAAGCTCTGTGGCGCCCCAATCGACACGGTTTCCTGCGGAGTGGCAGGCTGAGTCCTGTGGTGGGGCTCAAGTGTCCCCAGTCCGTGGGGCTTTGGAACCAGGCCCCTGGGGAGGGGCCCCTCAGAAGCTGACCTAGGGTTAGGGTTAGGCCCCGGGAGCCCCGCGTCAGCCTCAGGGTTTAGGCGTGGGCGGCCACTGATAGTCCGGGTTTGCTGGGAGGGCCTCCGGGGGGGGGGTGCCCTATTTCTCCTGCCCTGCACCCCTTGCAGTGCCCCAAACCGCACGGTTTCCTGCGGGGTTTCAGGCGGAGGCCTGTTGTTGGGCTCAGGTGTGTCAAATAATTGGGGATTTAGAGCCAGGCTTCTGGGGGTTGTCCTCTCAGAACCCAACCTAGGGTTAGAGTTAAGGCCCAGAAGCATGGTAGGTCAGGTCCGAGGGCATTGTGGCGAGCTTCCCAGAGGACTGAGTTGAGGCCGTGGGTTAGGGTGAGTGTGACTAGTATTTGTATCCTGGGTGTCACTGAAAGTGTGGTTTTGCTGAGATTACTCAGATTGGCATTAAGATTTCTCCTGCTCTAATTATTTTCCAGACTTGCAAATGGCTTCGATTCCTTCTGTTCTCAGGCTGAGTACTGTGGTATTGCTCAGGTGTCCCCAGTCAATGGGGAATTGGAGGCAGGCTGCTGGAGGTGGTCCTCTCAGAGCAAAACCCCAGGTAAGGTTTCAGGCCCAGGTGCTGGAAGGATTGATATAAAAGCCTTGTGTCAAAGTTCCCGGAGAGCTGAGTTGAGGGCACGGGTTAGGGTGAGTATCAGGCTTGGCTTTGGGTCCAGGGAGCCGATGAAAGGGGGGGTTCGTTGGGATAGGGTTAGGAGGCCTCTGATTTCTCTTGTCCTGGGTATTTTCCAGAGACCAAAAGGCACATTTCCCTTCTGTAAGGTTGACTGAGTCCACTGGCATTGTCCAGGTGTCCCCAAACCCTGGGGCTATGGTTAGGGTTAGGGGTTCAGGTTAGGAGTTTGGGTTCGGGTTCGGGTTCGGGATTCGGGTTCGGGTTCGGGTTCGGGCTTAGGGCTAGGGCTAGGGCTAGGGCTTAGGGTTAGGGCTAGGGCTAGGGCTAGGGCTTAGGGTTAGGGTTTAGGGTTAGGGCTAGGGCTAGGGTTTAGGGCTAGGGCTCAGGTTAGGGTTAGGGTTCGGGTTCAGGTTCGGGGTTTGAGATTGGGTAAGGGTTCGGGTTAGGGTTGGGGTTTGGGTTGGGGTTAGAGTTCGGGTTTGGGATCGGGTTGGGGTTGCGGTTAGGGTTAGGGTTCGGGTTGGGGTTCGGGTTGGCGTTGGGGTTAGGGTTCGGGTTAGGGTTCGGGTTAGGGTTCGGGTTCGGGTTAGGGTTAGGGTTAGGGTTAGGGTTAGGGTTCGGGTTGGGTTCGGGTTCGGGTTCGGGTTTAGGGTTCGGGTTCGGGTTCGGGTTCAGGGTTAGGGTTGGGGTTGGGGTTAGGGGTTAGGGTTAGGGTTTAGGGTTTAGGGGTTAGGGGTTAG